>NC_059102.1:129501850-129816294 GCF_020740685.1 Jaculus jaculus | reverse complement strand
TTACATTCATGAAGCAGCAGGTTTTAAGAGTTTCAAAGGGAGACAAAACTAAACTTTCAGCTTGCCTCAAAATTCACCATCTTTAGATGAAGACATGACTCAGTTGATAAAGTGCTTGCTTTGCAAGCATGTAGACCTGAGTTCAATCTTGAGAACCCATAGGGGAAAAAGCCAGGCATAGTAGCACATACTTATAATACCAGACCTAGAAAGGTGGAGGCAGGAAGATTTCTGGGCTCATGGCCGGCCAGTCTGGCCTAATTGGGCAAGTTCCAGGCCAGTGAGAAACCCTGTCTCAAAAAACATGGATAGTGCCTGAGGAATGATACTTAAGGTTGTCCTCTGGTCTCTCACACATACATACATGCATACCTGAACACACATGTATACGTGTACACACAAAAAAAAACTAAAATACAATGAAATATGCATCACCTCATACACATTACCCTGCTTTCCATTTCTTACCAAAGCTTAGATTTAGAAAAGTGCCATTTAAGTAAATGCTTCTCTCAATAGTTGCAGAAAGGAAATGCCTCACTTGGTAGTACTGCAATCATTACTACATGTGATTCATAGTGAAACTCTTGCATAAACTAACAAAATTATTTCACTACATAAGTCCTTATGTACCTACTTGATTCTTTACATAATGTTACATTTACCATGATAATTTACATAATACAGCTAGCATCAAGCAGCTAAATTGAATTCTTTGTTCTCTTAAGAAAAAGAAAAGCATACCATTTCAGATTAATGACATGTTTCTGAATATGACCCTATCAGGCATTCTTAAGGAGGTTCATAACATGGGCATTGATAATTTACCAAATAAATTCACTGTGATCAATTCTATTATTAAAATTCACAGGAACTATTAATGAAAGCAAATGCTAATTTAATATTTTACCCCTTCCTTCTTCAGCCATTTATTTGAAACTAACTCATTGAGAGTATCATTTTTAACAATATTTCTTTGCAAATGTTATATAGAGCAACTACTGTATAATTATCTTCCAGGTTGCAAATTTCCAACATTCTACATACTTTTTTAAAGTGTATTTTACATATACTTAAAAACACAAACTCAATGGTCAGATAAACAAAAAAGGTACTCTTTGGTTTCAAAAATTCATTAAGCAGAATAAATTCAATTAGACACAGTATGAGGTTTTCCTCAAAGCCATACAATAATAACACAAGTATTGTATTGTTCCAAGTATTTGCATTGTTATGCAGGTTGTCACATTTCACTTTTAATGGGAACTGATTCAAAGAGACCTTGGAACAAAAGTATCCTAACCAAGTAGCAGTTCCCAAAGTGCCATGCTAAAAAAACATTACTCCCCAATTCACACAATTCAAACAATAAACTGAGAACAACCACTTTTTTATTAATAGAACAATGTACACTAGTTTCCTCTGTCCAACTGATGCCAAATATATATATGTGTGTGTGTGTGTGTGTGTGTGTGTGTGTGTGTATACATATATACATATATATACATATATACATGAATACATACATATACATACACATACAAACATATGAAAAACTAAAAATGCAATCATTGGAAGTATTAATACTAATAACATTTTTTAAACTGGCCAATTACATGTTATTCATTGAATGATAGTTCTGTGAGTTTAATAATAATTCAACTTTACTAAAAGCAAACAAATTCAAATTCCTTACAGGAATTCCTAATGGGGACAATCTTCTTCATTTAAAATATGAAACTAAAAGTAATTCAACCTATAAAGACCAAATCCCACTGTTAAAAATATTAGTTATGAAATTAAATCATATTCAAACTAAAAGAAGAATAAAATAGTAAAATAGTACCTTCATATCAAAAATATCCAACAATTTGCACTGCCGTAGTGTCAGATGCAACTGATTTTATACAATCTGAGCACCTTCTGTTTTTAAATCAGCAGGAACTACTGACCAGTATAAGCAGGATTCCTAACTAATCAGCAAATGTGTAAAGTCTGACAACCCTATGCACATCTGACCACATAACTGCTTCAGTAAATCCACATGCCTACAAACCATTCTAACACCACACAAATCTCATTCAAAAGTGATCAGAAAGTCAGTCACGGCAAACAGTCTCTGTGCTGCAGGTCGAGAATAACCTAAATTACATTAACCTATCACAGTAGTCTTAATTTATTAAAACTATGCTTTCTAAAAGAATTCCTCAAGATATAGTTATTATCATCTATTGTTCCAAATGAACCTCATTCTGCCTTAGCACATAATATGCTTACAATGTGAGGAGACTGGAACATACCTATAATTTAGCCTTTCAGGGGAATAAAGCTATCTATCCATGTACAAAAAACAAAACTGCTATAGTAACTCGGAAAGAATAAGAAAGTTACCACAGGCTTTTTCAAAGTGGGCAAGGGGAAAAAGAAACAAGTATCAAACTCCTGTGTAACACTGGCCCCCAAAGTGATTTCATAATATTTCTTTTTTATCTTCAAAGCAATCCTTCCACATGGGCAACAATCATCTCTTAATTTAGAAATGGAGATCAAATCTTGGAGGTTAATCCATTTCCCCACTGTTATACAGCTATTAAGTGACAGAGTGAGGATTGAATCTCGAATCTGTTTGACTCCGAAGTTCAGACTCTATCTGTCCCAAGCTGTAGCTCCCTCAAATAATGGGCTTTATTATGGCTAGTCTAAGAAATTAGACACCATGGATGAAGCTATTTTTAAGGAAGTCTGTAAGTTATATTCTAAATACTATTTTACCAATTTGTAAACCAGATAGATCCTTTTTAAATTAGAAATGTTTGCATTTACAATATCACAGGGATAAAAAAGTTACCTGGCCCTCCTAACACTACCCCTGAGGGTACTGAGTGATTCATTTTAATAGTCTCTTGTTATTAATATTTTCCTTCCCTCCCTCCCTCCCTCCCTTCTTCCCTTCCTTCCTTCCTTTATTTGAGCAAGGGCAAGAGAGAGACAGATAGACAGACAATGGGCTCTCCAGGGCCTCCAGCCACTGCAGATGAAGTCCAGATTCATGTGCCACTTTGTGAATCTGGCTTACTTTGGCACTAGGTAATTGAACCTGAGTCCTTAGGCTTCATAGGCCAAGTGTCTTAACTGCTAAGCAATCTCTCCAGTGCTCAATAGACTCTTGAATACAGCCAAAGATAATGTTGAGTTCATAACACATTTTCAGCTTTCAAAATACTTTTACATGCTTTAGAATTCATGAAACCCACTCAAAAACCCAGTGGAAAAGTTAAGGGAACCAAGCATATATAAATGGAAAACAAAGAAGCACCCTAAACTCAGACCACAGTACACACAAGGCTAACTTTATCACTTTACTTTCTCAAAGGCAAGACTATAACATTTGGAACGCTGTGATGGCTCACACACACACAGTCCTAGCACTCAAGGGGCTGAGGAGAGGGATTACCAGGAGTTCAAGCCCAGCCTGGGTACAGAGTTCCAGACTGACCTAAATCTGAATGAAACCCTGCCTCAGAAACAAACAAACTAGCAAACAAACAAATAAAAAAGAGTTATGGCACTTGGGGTTTGTTTCATTTTTGCAGTACCAGGGGCATACTAGCCAAGCACATAACCACAGAGTTACACCCCAACCCTTGGGGTGATCTTGGGATGAAAAGAGCCACAGATAGTGAAATGGTTTTTCATCTATGGTCCTCCCTCAAGGCTAGAAAAAGCAGGTCACTCCTGGCAGAATTCAAGGGACTCCATCAAAAGAATAATGCAATAGTAACCTCCCTATGCATACCAAGTTACTATAAACATCTCAGATGTTAAAATTAAGATTTTTTATATATTTTTTTGTTTATTCTTATTTATTTGAGAGTGGCAGACAGAAAGAGAAACAGGCACATAGAAAGAGAGAATGGACGTGCCAGGGCTTCCAGCCACTGCAAATGAACTCCAAATGTGTGTGCCCCCTTGTGCATCTGGCTAAAGTAGGTCCTAGGGAATCGAGCCTCGAACTGGGGTCCTTAGGCTTCACAGGCAAGCACTTAACTGCTAAGCCATCTCTCCAGCCCAAAATTAAGATTTTTGACTTTAGATGATTCCCAAGGTCACAAAGTAAGTTTAGGAACATGACTTGTACCCAATCTTTGCCACTCACATGTAGAGATTACTATCACTTTCCCTAAAATAGCTCTGACCCTATGAAAGATGATTCATCCCTGTAATAAATGTCAACAGAAAATGAAGCCTATAGTTGGTTTTCACTAAGGAGGTTATAAGCTATAAACAGCATGTTGGTGTATATGTTGACAAGTTTGAGGAAGAAGATCCCTTTATTTGAAGAGGTTTACTTAATGCCTACAAACCATGCACAAGGTGGAACTGAAATAGAAGTTGGTGAACTTTTTAATATATCAGAAGGTTTATATGCAAGTGAATATTACCTGCTCCTCAATATAATAACTTTAAAGAAGAATGTACCTATTTCAAAGTTAAACTATTTTGTGAGTTCCCTCTGGAAACTTCATTAACAGACTTCAGAATGTTAAATTAAATTTCTCCTGTTTTCCTAGTTGGAATATAATGAGTACACCCTTCTAGAATATGATTTGGCATTATAAACTAAAGGTCTTAGGAATGTATCAACCATTGACCAGGTAATGCAATTTCTAGAAATATGCTATAAGGAAATGCTAAAGAATGTGCATAATAATGGCCATTTTAATATTATTTACAATAGCAAAACTATTGATAAAACCTACCTGTCTTATAAGGAACTGGCTAGATAATGATGCATTTATATAGAAAACTATAATATATCCATTAAATATTGTATTGCAAAACAGATGTTCTTAAACTGTGGTCCCTAGGCCAGCAGAATCCACATCATCCAGGAACTTGTTAGAAATACCAAGACTGATGCCTGCACAGACCTACTTAAAATCTGGGCCTAGGGTCCAGCAAGATGTGCTTTAACAAGCTCTCTAGCTCATTGTCATGCACAATGAAAGACTCAAGATGTTGCAGGAAAATATTCAACAGCCATCTACTAAAACTATTTTCCCATTCTAAATATTGAGGAGTATTAGTATACAATTCTCCCCTCCATTTCCTAAAATTACATACCACATGAACACATACACACAGTCCATAAACATGCACAGGTACCTTCACTATTCAAAAATGTTCACTATCCTTGAACCAACAGTTACAATCAAGAAAAAGTCTGGATGAACTTCTCACACATCTAATTTCTTGCTAGTTATAATCCAAAATTCAGGAACTGAATGAATACCATAGTTCAGATGAAGCAGTACTTCAGCTACTCAAACTCAAAACAAGATCCAGAGTAAGAAATGCTTGATATGACTTTCAGCCATGTACATGCATGTGAGCATATTCCAACTACATCACTATCTAAGGGTTGATATGAGAAACTACTTTAATATTTTTTTCTTTTATGAGTTTAATAAACAATCATCAAAAATGTACACTCTATTTAAACTGAAACAAAAGATTTTAAGAACTTCATAATAATCATGTAGAACTAAAATAGTCACAAAAAGCAAGAAAATTACTTCTTTAAATTGGGCAGGAGCAGTGCTCAACTAAGTATGAAAATGAGAAATATCAGGAAAGGACATATGGGGGCTTCATAGCCATAGTATATAGCAGAGTATATTCAAAGGTGTCACCAACTTGGGGCTGGGGAGGAAGATCAGTCAGTAAAGTATTTGTCATGAGGACCTGAGTTCAATATCCAGGACTGATGTAAATGAAAAGGCTAGGCATGGCAGGATGCATTTGCGATGCCAGAGTGGGGAGGGAAAGACAGGCAGATCCATGGGGCTTGCTGAACAGCTAGTTTGGCCTGTCTGACAAGTTCCATTGAGAAATCATTTCCTATGTGAATAAATAAATAGTGGACTATGACACTCGAGGTTATCCTCTTGACCATCACACTCTCACACACACACACACACACACACACGCACGCACACATACACACAAACACACATGTATACCTCACACTTATGAAATATATATATATATATATATATATATATATATATATACACACACACACACACATACATACATACACACACATACATTCACAAACACAATAAAATTCAAAAACTAAAGATAAAAGATGTCACCAACTAGTCCCTACAGTACATGCCACTCTTTCTCCAATAGAACAGACTTCCTGGTTTGCTTTGGACAGAGGGAAGCCCCTTTTGAGACTAGGCCTTCAATGAGAGACCCAGCAAGATCCTGTTGTTCTAGCCATCTAGATGAAGTTATGAGACACATGGGTGAAGCCATCTTGGACATGCCGGCTCTTCCTGAATGACTGTTCTTAATTGGCAATACACGGAGCAGATCTCTTCAGGGGAACTAATCAAGCTACAGAAACAGAACTGTAATAATTTAAGTCACATAAGGGGTTGAGAAGATGATGCAGTGGCTAAAAACACCTGTTTTAGATACCCAGTACCCACATAAAGTGCCAGGCATGGTGGTGCATGCCTATAATAACCAGCTCTGAGGAGGCAAAAACAGAGAAGCCCTGAGGCTCACTGGCTAGCTAATCTGGCTGAACTGACGAGCTCTAGGTTCAGTAATAATCAAAAAATAAGGTGGAGGGTAATAGACATCAACATAGACCTCTGGCCTTCATATGCACATGCACACACACTCACACACAAATATCCATATAACTCATGCATGCACACACTATACAACACACTCATGGTGGGAAGAGAATGAAGTCACTTAACATGAGATATTTTGGTAATTTATTTATTTTTATGTGTGTATGGGCATGTGTGCCACAGCACGTATGTGCAGGTCAGAGGACAATTTTGAGGTGTCTATGCTCCACAGGGCCTCTTGCCATTATATACAAACTGTCAAACTACAAACAAACATCAAGCTATCTGGCCCACAAGCTTTTGATTCTCCTGGCTCTGCCTCCCATTGTCATAGGTGCTTTGGGACCACAGATACACGCAGTACTTTATATCCTATGCTGGGGAATTGAACTCAGGAAGGCAAGCTTTGCAAGAAAATGTCTTAACTGCTGAACCATATCCCTAGCCCCAGCATGAGATTGTTTTTAAGTCACCCATAGATAAATTAAAATAATTTTTGTTGCTATAACCTTTTGAAGGATTAAAGTAGTAATTTAAAATAGGAATTTCTAAAAAAAACAAAATAGTTGGGGCTGGAAAGATGGATTAGTGATTAAAGTGCCTGTCTATAAAACCTAACAATTCAAGTTTCATTCTCCATCACCTACATAAAGCTAGACATGCAAATTGGCATGAGTTCGTTTGCAGTGACTAAAGGCCCTGGCACACCCATTCTCTCTGTCTCTCTGTGTCTATCTCTTTCTGCTTGCAAATAAATAAATAAAAATACTAAAATGCTTAAAAAATAATTGGAGTAATAGCAGAATAATCCTTGTTTATCCACACCAGATTGGTCTTTTTGTCCTGAATTTTTGTCCTAGCATCTTCATATTTGGGTAACAACAAACCAGTAAAATGAAAATGCATATACTGGAAAAAAACATTTCAAAATAGTTTGAGTAACATAGGCATTCTCTGCAAAGATGTGAATACTGACAGCAAAACCATCTGGTACTGGCAACATTTTAGAAACAGTGTTTTGACAAGTTCATCAAATTCTTCCATGAACATTGTTCCAGGTAACTTTTTTTTACTCCTTTTACAGTTAACTTTGGTAATATGTATCTTACTTAAAAATATTCAGTTCATACCAAATTAGTCAAAAATAGTAAAGCTTAGTATTCTCTTAAATATTCACAGACTGAAGTGTAGAGCTAATAAAAACACAGGAAGTATTTTTGTATTACATTTCATTACTCCTTTTCCAACTTTTCCAATAAAACATCATACTTTTAAAATTAAAAAAAACCTATATATGTAACAAAAATAAAAGAAACCATTGTTTAGTTCCTATTCTAGGAATACAACAGCATCTACTGGCCATTCTGTACAGGCTGACAGAAACCAATGGACCCTGTGACCTGCCAACAATCTTTTCTTATGGTGGATTTTAGATTATGTGCAGTATTTGAGCAATTGCCTCTAATGCCTACGAAACAAATCACCTATAAGGAAGGGATGACCTAAGCATTCATGAGATGTCATGAGTCTCTCAGACTAATTTTGTTGTATCAAATCTAAGAGTGCCTAACACACTACTCAGCAGGACTACTTTCTGCTGCCTTTATAATCCACTTCTGTCTTTAGCTTGATGAGGGGCAGACTCCCACTTCTCAGCACAACAATATGCAGAGGGCAAGCACCCAAATGCCATCCCTGTGGACACAATGATGCAGCAGCAACTGCCAGATCCAGCCCTTCTCCAGTTCCATTATCATAATTTATGCATCCTTGGAGACTGCCTTATAAAACAAAGATTAATGCTGAGAAAGTCAACAGTATCAAAGGTTTGGAACTGACCACTGGCCTTAAAGAAGAAAACCATGTTCAGTTATACAAATATTTATCAGATCAATATAAGAAATTCACCGAAAAAATAAATCATTTACCAGACTACCTCAAGCAAGACTACTACTGTCTTAATCCTTAAGTGCACTTTTGTCTGACTCTCACTTTCCAGAACCTATGTTTATCTAGGTTTTTGGGTATCTACATAGCATTTGACTTTATCACACTAGCAATACTAAAGATTATAAAGTCACTAGGGCAACTAAATTTAATAAAATCAGTAATTTGAGCTATTACAGAATTTCATTATTATGAAATATAACCATCATTATATACTTTACATATGGCAGATGACCCGACACAAAGAGTAACAATATTGCAGGTATATGTTCAAGGTTGTAGAAAGGAAAGGACCACAACATACAACATATAAGTAAAAATTTCTTTGGGTTAAAAATAGACTGCACATTTATAGCAGAGTGATCCCAATTGTAGATGGCATTTTTGACTAAGGAGGATTCCAGGAACATTATAACAAGTCAGCAAGCAGAAAATGAAATGTCTTTAAAAAAACAAAACAAACAAAAAAAAAACAGCCTTTGTGCTCACTTCACTGTGCTAATTTAAACACAATGATGCTCAAAGGCTATGTGCTGGTTTAAATGTAAAATGCCCCACATAGCCTGATGTGTTTTGAATACTTGATTCCCAGCTGGCAGCACTTTGGGAAAATTGTGGAGCCTTTGGCAGGAGGAGCCCTGCTAGAGAAGGTATGTCACTGGAAACAGTCCTTGAGGCTTATTAGTCCATCCCACTGGGCACTTACAACCAGCTCACTTGGACTACTTCTCTCCAGCTACTGTGACAAGATGTGATGCCCAGCTATCTGCTCTGCCATGCTTTCCCTGCTATGATGAAGCCACCCCTTAAAACTGTAAGCCAAAACAAACCATTTTCTTCCATTTCCTTTGTGATTGGGTGTTTGTCCCACAATTAAGAAGGTAAGTGCTCCAGGTTACACTCTCCTGTACTATATATAAGCCTTCAGAGTAGTTTTCAGGGCTGAGGCTGGATAAAGTGCTTGACATGCAGGCTTGAATACCTGAGTTCAGATCCCTTTACCCCCCATGTACAACTGTACACTGTAATGTCTGTAATCCTATCATCTTGCCTATGGCAAAAGGGAGGTAGAATCAGGAGAAATCACAAGAAACTCACATGTCAACTAGCCTGGCAAATGGAGTGGTGAATGACAGACCTGCACTCACACACATGAACATATACACACACATGTATACACCCTGCCCCTGAAAAAAAAGAAGTGGTTTTAGGGACTGGCGATATAGTTCAGTGGTAGAGCACTTACCTAGTATGCTGGAAACCCAAGTTGAATTGCCAGTACTGGGGCATGGGTGAGAAGGAAGAGTGGCTTTGAAGGGTTTTTAACCAATCGCACATTAAGAAATATGCTACACTTTTGCCTGGTTCATGCACACACTCACCAGAAGTTGCAAGTTATATTACTTTTCCTTACTATGTTATTTTCTCTGGAAACTGCTATTCTATTCTTCATTTTAAAAACTGAGTTCAGGCTACAGGGATGGCTTAGCAGTTAAGGCGTTTGCCTGCAAAGCCGAAGGACCTAAGTTCAATTCCCCAGGACCCACGTTAGCCAGATGCACAAGAGGACACACACATCTGGAGTTTGTTTGCAGTGGCTGGAGTCCCTGGCATGCCCATTCATTCTCTCTCTCCCTCTTTCTCTGTCAAACAAATAAATAAATTTTTTTTTAAAAAAAGCGAGTTCAAGATACACTTAAATTAACTCATTATCTTCTAGTGGGCCATAGCAAATAGTTGGGATGTATAATGGGAAAAAGAAGAAAGTAGACGCAAGGTCACAAACCCACATGCGTCATGTAACCCACATGCGTCATGTTATATGTAATAAGATATGTTTGTGGGATGGAGAGATGGCTTAGCAGTTAAGGCCTGCAAAACCTGAGGACCTAGATGCACAAGGTGACACATGCATCTGGAGTTCATTTGCAATGGCTGGAGGACCTGGTTCACTCATTCTATCTGCCCCCTCCAAAAAATAGTAAGTAAAATATTTTTTAAAAGATACTGTTTGTGCCCCGATGATATTCTCGCACCAACCCCTTAAGGCAAGTAATGTTTACTCATGCATTCATCCCCTCAACAAATATTCACTAAGTACTTATTGTGTGTCAAGTTCTGTGCTAAGCATTTAGAATACTGAGCAGCAAACACACTGTCTAATCCCTCTGAAAACTAGAGTCTGCAGAAGGAAGATATTTATTCAATATGAGGTAAATGCAAAAAAAAAAAAATTAGAGGGCTGGAGGGATGGCTTAGCAGTTAAGCGCTCGCCTGTGAAGCCTAAGGACCCCGGTTCGAGGCTCGGTTCCCCAGGTCCCACGTTAGCCAGATGCACAAGGGGGCACACACGTCTGGAGTTCGTTTGCAGAGGCTGGAAGCCCTGGCGCACCCATTCTCTCTCTCTCCCTCTATCTGCCTTTCTCTCTGTGTCTGTCACTCTCAAATAAATAAAAAATTAAAATTAAAAAAAAAATTTAGAGACATGGCACACTTTATAAGAACATGTTACAGAGAGAGCAAACTTACTGAAAAAAAAAAAAAAAGACTTCCCAGAGGAATTATCACAAGAGTCCAAGCTTCAAGGACACAAAGGAATGGAATAAGTAGCAGGGAAAGAAATGACCCGGGCAGAGCAAGCAACAAAGACTGAGCAGCAACCTGAGGCAGGAAGTTATTGGGGCCAAAAGAAGAAATAAAAGACCAGTATGTCCACACTGAGCACAAGGGAACTAGTAGTAGGAAGTGAAGCTACAGAAGGACGCTAGTATTAACCTACATAGAGTTTTAGGAACACAGTAAAGATTTTGGCCACTGAGGTTTGCACAGGAATGGCAGGTAGAGCAGAGGACCTGCTATGTTTCGATAGGTGATTACAGATGTCAGTATAAAATGGCTTGGAATTAGCTAGGAGAGGACATAAGATCAGTACAGAGCACAGAACAGTCCAAGTGAGAAATGGTACAAATTTCAGTGCAACTGTGGGCAATGGAGCAGAAAGAAGCAAACAGGCTTGAGATAGGACAGCAAAATGAGATGTGAAAGATCACTGTATGAAGGGATAACTTACAGATTTTTAGTAAAAAGAAACTCATGCGACTGAGCCAAAGTTTGGAACTTAAACAACCCACCAAATACCAATATGGCACTATTGGGAGGTGGTTACATGTGGAGCTTACAGAGAATTCTTAGATCATTGTGAGCATTCTTCAAAAGAGACTTTGGACCTCAGTCCATTCTTTCTCTCTTCTGCTTCCTGGACATTCAGTGAACAGTTTTTCTCTACCATGAATCTACACCATGTCTTGCCATAGACCCAAAGCAATAAGGCTAATCAATTATATACTGGGGCATCTAAAACTGTGAGCTGAACTAAGTCTTTCCTCTTTATAAGTCAGTTACCTCTGGTATTTTGAATAAAATTTGTGGGGAAAGATCCAAAGTTCAGTTTGAGATTCCAGATTCTAAAATATATGCCCTTGGCCTGCAAACTCTAGGGAGACTAAATCCAGAGTGAGAACAGCTGTGTCTTGCTCAGTCACTTGTCAACAGTAGACAGAAATGCTACTAGAGGCAGCACAGAGCCTTACCATCTTTGAAAGCCTCCCACAACACCTTAGAAGTTGTTTGCTGAACATAGTGTGAAGAAATTATGGGCTGTATATACTGTGAAATCAGTTTTTTTTAAGAAGGCCTATATATATACATACATACACACACACACACACACACACACACACACACACACACACACAATTTATTTGAAAGAAAGGCAGAGAGAGAAAGAGAGAATGAGGCCTCCAGCTGCTGCAAACAAACTCCAGATGCATGTGCCACCTTCTATATCTGGCTTACATGGGTCCTGGGGAATCGAACCTAGGCCCTTTGGCTTGACAGACAAGTGCCTTAGTTGCTAATCCACCTCTCCAGCCCTAAATCAGTTTTTAGATTTAGAAAAGTACCCAAGGACTACATATCATATTTCTAACACATTTCATTTAAACTCAAAATGCACCGGTAAGTTCAAAGCTGGCCACCTTTTACACATTTTACATAAAACTAAAATGAATAAAACCAGTAGAAAGTTAATATCAGGTATATAATATAAGGAGGTCTTCTAAAAAAGACTTGATGGGGCTGGAGAGATGACTTAGTGGTTAAGGCTCTGTCAGCAAAGCAAAAGGACCCAAGTTCAATTTCCTAATACCCACGTACAGCTGGATGTACAAGGTGGTGCATGCATCTGGAGTTTGTTTGCAGTGGCTACAGGCCCTGGTACAAAATTCTCTTCTATCTGTCTCTCTCTCGCTCCAATAAATAAATAAACATTTTTTTTAAAGACATGAAATCCATTTGCCAAATAAATACTCAATATTTTAACTGCTGGGAAACAAGTGACCATGTTTCACAGAATGTAAATAAGATGCCACTGAAAGTAATGCTTGCTTGCAAAGCCTGATGTCTTAGGTTAGATTCCCTACTACTCATATAAAACCTTATGTAAAAAGTGGCATTTGGAATTTTTTTGCAGTGGCAAGAGGCCCTAGAGGGCAATACATACATACACATTCAAATAAAAATATGTTTTAAAGGGGGGGGGCAATTAAATTAAGGTACAATATTTTCTTACCATGTAAAATTATCTTCTATTTATTTACACAGTTTAGAATAGACTTTTATAACACATTATATACACATTAAAATAAAAACACAATAAATTCACAAAAGTATTCTTAAAATGTCTTTATAGTCAAAGACCAAGAGTATCACCCCCTGGGCCATTGGGAGCCCCATGATACATTACTTCTTTTAAAAACAAAAACAAACAGCAAACAAGTGCCACCACTGTCTCACAGACTTCCACCCAAGCTGCTAACCCTATTCTGTAAAGAAGCAGAGCTTCCCAGAGATGTCAATGTAAGCCTTCAGCTGAAACTCATTCATTTGTCAAACAGTCCTGAAAGGTCAGCGGTTGCAAGTGTCCAATAATACCACCATGACTGACAGTCAAGTTTGCCCATGATGAGGAAATGACATTACAACAGTTTCCCAGCTCACAGTGACTACAATAGCTCATTGTATTGAAGATGTATAGCAATTTTCAACTGACTACAAGGAGAAAATGTGTGTCTTAAGGTCAATAAAACATGCGACATTTTATCTATTTCTGCATCACTGTAGACTTACTACATGGAGAGTCTTATCTAAAAAGTAATTATGTGCACAACTTTTCACTCCTTTCCTGGAATTATACTGCCCACTGGCATGTGACTTGCAGTGTCCTTCACTATGACAGTGGTAGCCAAACAAATGTGAAAGCAAGTGACTAATGTCAATGCATAGCCAAAGTTTACAAGCCATCACATAAATTCTACCATGTCTCTTTTACTCCAACCATAAGAAAGTCTAGTCCCAAATGACGGCTGCCCTTCAGTAAGGGTCCCAGAGTAAGAGCCTACACAGACCTTGAGCAGAACAACTAAAATATGTTGCTAAAGACCATAAGCTTCTGCATTTCCCAATCACTAAGATTTCTGAAGTAGTTCCTTTTGTTAATTTTTAAGGCAGCAAAATATAGGGAAAGTTAAATAATACATATTATTGTTATGAATTATGGACTCTAAACATTTTTTGTATGTCTGAGACAGAAATTTTCCTCTTAGCCTCTAACCATGTTTTTCTCTCTTACTCTCCAAGGCACTGTGCAACATGCCTTCCTTTTCTTCCATTTTCTTCCCAGGCTATTTGTATCAATAGATCTTCATTCCACATTACAAGTTCCTCTTTTTTATTTTTTTGTTTTGTTTTGTTTTTCAAGATAGGGTCTCACTCTAGTTCAGGCTGACCTGGAATTCAATATGTAGCTTCAGGGTGGCCTTGAACTCATTCATGGTGATCATCCTACCTCTGCTTTCTGAGTACTGGGATTAAAGATGTGTGCCACCATGCCCAGCTCCCAAGTTCATCTTGGCTCTCCTTATAAGGGTTCTCAATACTACCTCTCCTCAAGCATTCATCTTTTGCCACTCAGATATGGTTCAAAATACCATTTCTCCTTGGTTCCCATCTAAATTTTTCCTACTATCTATCCCGCCCTTCTGTTATGCCCTGTAACTTCAGCAGAAAGTTGTTGACAACCACCTCAACAATTGTCAGGTGTGAAGTGCAAACACCAACTAGATTCTCTTTGCTGGAGATTTATAAAGACTATTAAAGCTGGGAATGGTGGCGCACACCTTTAAACCCAGCATTCGGGAGGCAGAGGTGGGAGTATCACCATGAGTTCGAGACCACCCTGAGCTTACATAGGGAATTCCATGTCAACCTAAGCTAGAGTGAGGCCCTACCTTAAAAAACCAAAAAAAAAAGGAAAAAATACAATGAAAATTCCTTTCAAGGCTGGGGCTATTGTTCAGCAATATAATGCTTCTGTGCAAAGCACAAGGCCTTGGGTTCAATCATTAACATTTTAAAAACAAACAAAGCAAAAATTTTCTCTTTCAAACTGATGATAGTACAAAACAGTATACAGATAACAGAGTAGAAAACAATAACTACAGAAATGATTTCATTAGTTAAGCTAAAAAATACATAATCCTAACGAAACCATAATTACATAATATGGATTTATACACACACACACACAGGTAAAGGTGTGTATATGTATGTACAGGCTTAAGAAATCCAAACTCTTGTAATGTATAGCAAATATTAAGAAAAAGAGACGTCCGGTTAAGATGGCGGCATAGGAACCACGCCAAAGCAGCCCAGGGGAGAAAAAGCCAAAGAAAACCCAGCAAAATACACACTTTCACTAAAAAGTGAGGTGTATGAGAAATAAAAAAGGGCAGCAGAGAAGTATGAGAGTTGTAGAGCATCCAGAGCCCACACAGGCAGGCCGAAGCAGATCCGGCAGCGGCGCCGGGGCTTCAGCAACGGAAGCAGCAGTGGAAGCCACAGCTCCGGCAGCAACAGCAGCAGCTCCAGCACCAGCAACAGTGGCTCCAGGAGCAGCAGCAGCGGCGGACAGCAACAACGTGGCTTCAGCAGCAGTAGCGGCAGACCCAGCAGCAGCAGCTCGGCGGCAACAGCTTCGGCAGCAGCAGTGTCAGACCCAGAGGAAGTGGACCCAGCAGCGGCAGCTTCAGCAGCAGCTTCAACAGCACCAGCAGCGGTTCAAGCACTGGGGGTGCTGATCTGCAGGGCCACAGTTGCCAAGGTTGGTTTGCCTCGCAGAAAAAGCCAGTGTCCAGCTCCAGAAAACAGAACAGCAGTCCAGCGACCCAGCCACCCTACTTGACCGAGACCAAAATCATCCAAAAAGGTAACTGGGATTGGAGCAGAGAAGGGTCTCACTTGGTCACAAGCTGACTTGGAATGCTCAACAGACCAGAAATAATAACCTCTTTGTAGATAGAGGATATGGTTGTTATAAAACCTACTCTTGCATAAATACTCGACACTGTTGTTGATTGAATGTATACAGAATTTAGCTAAATTTTACAATCTACTTGTATTTTGTTCCACTCAGCCTACTTGAAAACTCCCATAGCAGGGAAACTCAACCCCTAGGAACACTTTTCTACATACTGTGAGAGTGTTAAGAGCCACACCTAGCATCTTAATCTACTACACTGAAGATATATAACATCAGATCAATTGATACAGCGAAGAATACCCAGCAAACTAGAAAATCCAAGCATTAACTTATTCTAAGATGCAAAAATATATACATTATAACACAAGAAACACCAAAAATCAAGACAATGTAAATCCACCAAAAAGTATTAATGCACCAGAGATGACCTCCAATGAGAATGAGTTGGAGGAAATGCCTGAGAAAGATTTGGAAAGAATGGCTATAAATATGTTCAAAGAAGTTCATAGAATAAAACATCCCCCAAATTGGGAAAGAGGTGCCAATGCAGATACAGGAAGCCTTTAGAACCCCAGCCAGACAAAACCTGGAAAGAACCTCTCCTCACCATATTATAATCAAACTACCAAACATACAATCCAAAGAAAATATATTGAAAGCAGTTAGAGAGAAAAATCAAGTTACCTACAAAGGCAAGCCCTTCAGGATTACAGCAGATTATTCAACACAAACGTTAATAGCCAGAAGGGCTTGGAGTAATGTATTTCAAATTCTGAAAAATAACAACTGTCAACCAAGATTACTTTATCCTGCAAAGCTATCCATTCAAATAGACAGAGAAATAAGGACATTCCATGACAAAAGCAGGTTAAAGGAGTATTTGAAGACAAAACCAGCTCTACAGAAAATACTTGATAGGATCCTCCATGCTGAACAAAAGGAAAAGCACACATATAAGGAACCTGGTAAAAACAAGCAATACTCAAATACTAGTTAACACAAGAGAACAAAGGTAGAACCGGAACCACCAAAAAAAAAAAAAAAAAAAAAAAAAAGGCAAACATAAATACACACCTTTCAATAACATCTCTTAATATCAATGGCCTCAATGCCCCAACGAAAAGACATAGGTTTGCAGACTGGGTTAAAAAGCAGCATCCTACAATTTGTTGTCTCCAAGAAACTCACCTTTCTACAAAGGATAGACATTATCTTAGGGTAAAGGTTGGGAAACGGTGTTTCAAGCAAATGGGCCTGGAAACCAAGCAGGGGTTGCTATCCTAATATTTGACTAGGTAGACTTCAATCCAACGTTGGTCAAGAAAGATAAGGAAGGACACTTTATATTGATTAAGGGCACACTCCAACAGGAGGACATTACAAACCTAAACATATATAAACCTAACATGGGGGCTCCTAAATTCATCAAACAAACACTATTCAAACTAAGGTCACAGATAACACCAAACACAGTGGTGGTGGGTGACTTTAACACCCCACTCTCATCAATTGACAGGTCATCCTAAGAAAAAATAAACAGAAAGGCATCTGGACTAAATGGGGTCATAGAAGAAATGGACCTAACAGATATACACAGGACAGTTCATCCAAATGCTCCAGAATATACATTCTTTTCAGCAGCACATGGAACATTCTCTAAAATAGACCATATATTAGGACATAAAGCAAATCTTAACAAATTCAGTTAAATTGAAATAATTCCTTGCATTCTCTCTGACCACAATGAAATTAAACTACAAATTAGTAGCAAGAAAGGCTATAGAGAATACACAAAACCATGGAAATTAAACAGGACACTACTAAATGATGAATGGGTCGATGATGAAATCAAGAAGGAAATCAAGAGACTTCCGGTTAAGATGGCGGCGTAGGTACCACGCCAAAGCAGCCTAGGGGGGAACAAGACCAAAAAAACTCAGCAAAATACACACTTTTACTAAAAAGTGAGGTGTATAGGAAATTGAAGCGGCAGCGGAGAAGTAGAAGATTATACAGCATCCAGAGCCTGCACAGGCGGGAAAAGCGGCTCCGGCAGCTCGGTCAACCGCCGCGGCCGCGGCGCAGCAGAAAACCGCCAGACTCGGCTCGAGCCGCAGGAAAAGCCAGGTGCGGGATTTTCCCCTCACACCATGCTCACGGCAACTCGGGAAACGTGAGGGGAGAGCGGCAGCGAGCAGCGGAGGAGCAGAACACGAGGTAGAAGAACACGTGGAACAGCAAGACAACCAGAGCAGCCGCAGCTCCCTCCCCTCCCCCACCGCCTAAACCCAGCTCCGGCGAACAGAGCAGCGGCCCGGGACCTGGCCACGACAACATGGGCTGACAACGGGACCCAAGCAGGAGCAGAGTTCGGCAGCAACATCAGCGGCTCCAGCACCGGTACCAGCGGCCCCAGCGGCAGCAGACCCAGGAGCGGCAGCAGCGGCAGATCCCGCAGCAGCGGCTTCAGGGGGAGCAGCGACAGTAGACACAGCAGCAGCAGCTTCAGCAGCAGTGGTGGCTCCAGCAGTGGCAGCTACAGCAGCAGCAGAGACAGCAGCAGTGGCTCAGTTTGCCCCGTAGGAAAAGCAAGTGCCCAGCTCCAGAAATCAGAACAGCAGCCCGACGACCCAGGCAGCAACTTGACTGAGACCAAAATCACCCAAGGTAACTGGGATTGCACCAGGGAAGGGTCTCACTTGGTCACAATCTGACTTGGATCCCTCAACAGACCAGAAATCTAAACCTCTTTGTTGATAGAGGATCTGGTCATTATAATAACTACTCTTGCATACATACTCGGGGCTGTTTTTGATTGAATGTGTACAGTGTTTAGTTAAATTTTAGAATCTACCTGTATTTTATTCCACTCAGCCTGCTTGAATACTCCTATAGCAGGGAAACTCAACCCCTAAGAACACCTTTGTAGATACTCTGAGAGTCTTAAGAGCCACACCTAATACCTTAAGGTCCTACCCTGAAAATATATTACATCAAATCAATTGATACAGCTAAGAATACATAGCTAGCTAGAAAATCCAAGCATTAACTTAATCCAAGATGCAAAAATACATACATTATAACACAAGAAACACTAAAAAGCAAGATGATATAAATCCACCTAAAAGTATTAATGCATCAGAAATGTCCTCCAGTGAGAAAGAGTTAGAGGAAATGCCTGAGAAAGAGTTCAAAAGAATAATTATAAATATGTTCAAAGAGGTCAAAGAACACATGAAAACAATCACAGAAGAAATCAAAGAGGAAATCAAAGGAATCAAAGAAGAGGCAGGACACCAATTTAATGAAATAAAGAAGGCAATACAAGACATAAATAGGGAAATAGAAATAATAAAGAAAAACCAGTCAGAATTACTAGCAATGAAGAACACAGTTAATGAAATAAAAAACTCTGTAGAAAATCTCACCAGTAGGATGGATGAGGGAGAGGACAGAATATCTAAGCTAGAAGACCAGGTGGCAGACCTAATGCCGTCCAACAAAGAGAAAGACAAACTTATAGAAAAGTATGAGTGGGAATTTCAAGATATTCAGGACACTATGAAAAGATCCAATATAAGAATTCAGGGCATAGTAGAAGGAGAACTCCACTCCAGAGGCATAGTAGGCATCTTCAACAAAATCATAGAGGAAAATTTCCCCCAAATTGGGAAAGAGGTGCCAATACAGATACAGGAAGCCTTTAGAACCCCAGCCAGACAAAACCCAGAAAGAACCTCTCCTCGCCATATTATAATCAAACTTCCAAACACACAAACCAAAGAAAAAATATTGAAAGCAGTTAGAGAGAAAAATCAAGTTACCTACAAAAGCAAGCCCATCAGGATTACAGCAGATTATTCAACACAAACTTTTAAAGCCAGAAGGGCTTGGAGTGATATATTCCAAGTTCTGAAAGATAACAACTGTCAACCAAGGTTACTTTATCCTGCAAAGTTATCCATTCAAATAGATGGAGAAATAAAGACATTCCATGACAAAAGCAGGTTAAAGGAGTATTTGAAGACAAAACCAGCTCTACAGAAAATACTTGATAGAATCCTCCATGCTGAACAAAAAGAAAAGCACACATATAAGGAACCTAGAAAAGACAAGCTATACTCAAATACCAGTTAACAGAAGAGAGCACAGGTAGAACCATAAACACACACACACACAAAAATGGCAAACATAAATACACACCTTTCAATAATATCTCTTAATATCAACGGTCTCAATGCCCCAATGAAAAGACATAGATTTGGAGACTGGGTTAAAAAGCAGGATCCTACAATTTGTTGTCTCCAAGAAACTCACCTTTCTACAAAGGATAGACATTATCTTAGGGTAAAGGTTGGAAGACGGTGTTTCAAGCAAATGGGCCTAGAAAACAAGCAGGGATTGCTATCCTAATATCAGACAGGGTAGACTTTAGTCCGACGTTAGTCAAGAAAGATAAGGAAGGTCACTTTATATTGATTAAGGGCACACTCCAACAGGAGGACATTACAATCCTGAATGTATATGCACCTAACATGGGGGCTCCCAAATTCGTCAAACAAACACTATTAGAACTAAGGTCACAGATAACACCAAACACAGTGGTGGTGGATGACTTTAACACCCCACTCTCATCAATTGACAGGTCATCCAGGGAAAGAATAAACAGAGAGGCATCTGGACTAAATGAGGTCATAGAAGGAATGGACCTAACAGATATATACAGGACATTTCATCCAAAGGCTGCAGAATATACATTCTTTTCAGCAGCACATGGAACATTCTCTAAAATAGACCATATGTTAGGACACAAAGAAAATCTTAACAAGTTCAGGAAAATTGAAATAATTCCTTGCATTCTATCTGACCACAATGGAATTAAACTACAAATCAGTAGCAAGAAAGGCTATAGAGCATACACAAAATCATGGAAACTAAACAATACACTACTAAATGATGAGTGGGTCAATGAAGAAATCAAAAAGGAAGTCAAAAAATTTATAGAGTCAAATGATAATGAGAACACAACATACCAAAATCTCTGGGACACAATGAAGGCTGTTCTAAGAAGTAAATTTATAGCCTTAAGTGCCTATATTAAGAAATTAGAAAGGTCCCAAGTAAACGACCTAATGCTTCGCCTTAAAGCCTTGGAAAAAGAAGAACAAGGCAAACCAAAAATCAGTAGACGGGAAGAAATAATAAAGATTAGGGCAGAAATAAATGAAATAGAAACAAATAGAACAATCCAAAGAATTAATGAAACAAAGAGTTGGTTCTTTGAAAGGATAAACAAGATCGTTAAACCCTTAGCAAATCTGACCAAAAGAAAGAGAGAAGAGACACAAATTAATAAAATCAGAGATGAACAAGGTAACATCACAACAGATTCCAGAGAAATTCAAAAAATCATAGGGACATACTATAAAAGCATATACTCCACAAAGTATGAAAATCTGAAAGAAATGGATGATTTCCTTGATCTATATGACCTACCTAAATTAAATCAAAATGAGATTAATCACTTAAATAGACCTATAACAAACATGGAGATCCGAACAGTTATCAATAATCTCCCAACTAAAAAAAGCCCAGGCCCGGATGGATTCACTGCTGAATTTTACCAGACCTTTAAGGAAGAGCTAACACCATTCCTTCTTAAGCTTTTCCAGGAAATAAAAAAAGTAGGAATTCTACCAAACTCCTTCTATGAGGCCAGCATCACCCTGATACCAAAACCAGGCAAAGACAGAACAAAAAAAGAAAATTACAGACCAATCTCCCTCATGAACATAGATGCAAAAATTCTCAACAAAATATTGGCAAACAGAATACAAAAGTATATCAAAAAGATCATTCACCCTGACCAAGTAGGCTTTATCCCAGACATGCAGGGATGGTTCAACATACGCAAATCTATAAATGTAATACATTACATAAACGGGTTGAAGGACAAAAATCACATGATCATCTCATTAGATGCAGAGAAAGCATATGACAAAATCCAACATCCCTTCATGATAAAAGTCCTACAGAGACTGGGAATAGAAGGAACATATCTCAATATAATAAAGGCTATTTATGACAAGCCTACAGCCAACATATTACTAAATGGGGAAAAACTGAAAGCTTTTCCACTAAAATCAGGAACAAGACAAGGGTGTCCACTGTCCCCACTTCTATTTAATATAGTTTTGGAAGTCTTAGCCATAGCAATAAGGCAAGAGACACACATAAAAGGGATACAAATTGGAAAGGAAGAAATCAAGTTATCATTATTTGCAGATGACATGATTCTATACATAAAGGACCCTAAAGACTCTACTAGCAAGCTGTTAGAGCTGATCAAAACCTACAGCCATGTAGCAGGATACAAAATAAATACACAGAAATCAGTAGCCTTCATATATGCTAACAACAAACACACAGAGGATGAAATCAGAGAATCACTCCCATTCACAACTGCATCAAAAAAAAAAATAAAGTACCTTGAAATAAACCTAACCAAGGAAGTAAAGAATCTATACAATGAGAACTTTAAAACACTCAAGCGAGAAATTGCAGAAGACACTAGAAAGTGGACAAACATCCCTTGTTCCTGGATTGGAAGAATCAATATCGTGAAAATGGCAATCTTACCTAAAGCAATCTACACATTTAATGCAATCCCTATCAAAATTCCAAAGGCTTTCTTCATAGAAATAGAAAAAACAATCCAAAAATTCATTTGGAATCACAAAAAACCTCGAATATCTAAAATAATACTGAGCAACAAAAAAGAGGCTGGTGGTATCACCATACCTGATTTTAACCTATACTACAGAGCCATAGTAACAAAAACAGCATGGTACTGGCACAAAAACAGACATGTAGATCAGTGGAACAGAATAGAGGACCCAGATGTAAGCCCAAGTAGCTATAGCCACCTGATATTCGATAAACATGCCAAAAATACTCATTGGAGAAGAGACAGCCTCTTCAGCAAATGGTGTTTTGAAAACTGGATAAATATCTGCAGAAGGATGAAAATAGATTCTTCTCTCTCGCCATGCACAAGAATTAAGTCCAAATGGATTAAAGACCTTAACATCAGACTGGAAACTTTGCAACTGCTAGAGGAAAAAGTAGGGGAAACCATTCAACATATTGGTCTTGGCAAAGACTTTCTGAATACAACCCCAATTGCTCAGGCAATAAAACCACAGATTAACCACTGGGACCTAATGAAATTACAAAGATTTTGCACCGCCAAGGACACAGTGAAAAAAGCAAAGAGGCAACCTACAGAATGGGAAAAAATCTTCTCCAGCTATATATCTGATAGAGGATTAATATCTAGGATATACAAAGAACTCAAAAAGTTAAATAATAAGGAATCAAACAAGCCAATCAAAAAATGGGCTATGGAGCTAAATAGAACATTCTCAAAGGAAGAAATACAAATGGCATATAAGCATGTCAAAAAATGTTCTAGTCACTAGTCATCAGGGAAATGCAGATTAAAACGACATTGAGATTCCATCTCACTCCTGTCAGATTGGCCACCATCATGAAAACAAATGATCATAAATGTTGGCGGGGATGTGGAAAAAAAGGAACCCTTCTGCACTCCTGGTGATAATGCAATCTGATCCAGCCATTGTGGAAAACAGTGTGGAGGTTCCTAAAACAGCTAAAGATTGATCTACCATATGACCCAGCTATAGCACTCCTAGGCATATAACCAAAGGGCTCATCTCATTTCCTTAGAAGTACATGCTCAACCATGTTTATTGCTGCTCAATTTATAATAGCTGGGAAATGGAACCAGCCGAGAGGTCCCTCAACAGATAAGTGGATAATGAAGATGTGGTACCTTTATACAATGGAGTTCTACTCAGCGGTAAAGAAAAATGAAGTTATGAAATTTGCAGAAAAATGGATGGACCTGGAAAGTATTATACTAAGTCAGGTAACCCAGGCCCAGAAAGCCAAGTGCCACATGTTCTCTCTCATATGTGGATCCTAGCTACAGATGACTGGCTTCTGTGTGAGAATGAAAATACTTAGTAGCAGAGGCCAGTAAGTTGAAAAGGAGACATAAAGGGTGGAGAAAGGAAGGGAGGAGGATACTTAATAGGTTGATATTGTATATATGTAATTACAATGATTGTAATGGGGAGGTAATATGATGGAGAATGGAATTTCAAATGGGAAAGTGTGGGGGTGGGGAGGGAGGGAATTACCATGGGATATATTTTATAATCATGGAAAATGTTAATAAAAATTTAAAAAAAAAAAGAAGGAAATAAAAAAATTTATACAGTCAAACAACATTGAGAACACAACATGCCAAAATCTCTGGGACACAATGAAGGCAGTTCTAAGAAGTAAATTTAAAGCCTTAAGTGCCTATATTAGGAAATTAGAAAGGTCGCAAGTAAACGACCTAACACTACACCTTAAAGCCTTGGAAAAAGAAGAACAAGGCAAACCAAAAATCAGTACACAGGAAGAAATAACAAAGATTAGGGAGGAAATTAATGAAATAGAAACAAACAAAAAAAAAAAAACAATCCAAAGAATTAATGAAACAAAGAGTTGGTTCTTTGAAAGGATAAACAAGATTGATAAACAATTAGCAAATCTAACCAAAAGAAAGAGACACACAAATTAATAAAATCAGACATGAAAAAGGTAACATCACAACAGATTCAAGAGAAATTCAAAAAATCATATGGACATACAATAAAAGCATATACTCCACAAAGTATGAAAATCTGAAAGAAATGGATGATTTCCTTGATTTATATGACCTACCTAAATTAAATCAAAATGACATTAATCACTTAAATAGACCTATTACAAACATGGACATCCACACACTTGTCAAAAATCTCCCAACTAAAAAAGCCAGGCCCAGATGGATTCACTGCTGAATTTTACCAGACCTTTAAGGAAGAGCTAACACCATTGCTTCTTAAGCTTTTCCAGGAAACAGAAAAAGAAGGAATTCTACCAAACTCCTTCTATGAGGCCAGCATCACCCTGATACCAAAACCAGGCAAAGATAGAACAAAAAAAGAAAATTACAGACCAATCTCCGTCATGAACATAGAGGCAAAAATTCTCAACAAAATATTGGCAAACAGAATACAAGAGAATATCAAAAAGATCATTCACCCTGATCAAGTAGGCTTTATCCCAGACATGCAGGGATGGTTCAATATACGCAAATCTATAAATGTAATACATTATGTAAACGGGTTGAAGGACAAAAATCACATGATCATCTCATTGGACGCAGAGAAAGCATATGACAAAATCCAACATCCCTTCATAATAAAAGTCCTACAGAGACTGGGAATAGAAGGAACATATCTCAATATAATAAAAGCTATTTATGACAAGCCTACAGCCAACATATTACTAAATGGTGAAAAACTGAAAGCTTTCAACTAAAATCACAAACTAGACAAGGTTGTCCACTGTTCCCACTTTTAATTAATATAGTTTTGAAAGTCTAGCCATAGCAATAAGGCAAGAGACACACATAAAAGGGATACAAATTGGAAAGGAAGAAATCAAGTTATCATTATTTGCAGATGACATGATTCTGTACATAAAGGACCCTAAAAACTCTACTAGCAAACTGTTAGAGCTGATCAAAACCTACAGCCATGTAGCAGGATACAAAATAAACACACAGAAATCAGTAGCCTTCAAATATGCTAACAACAAACACACAGAGGGTGAAATCAGAGAATCACTCCCATTCATAATGGCATCAAAAAAAATAAAGTACCTTGGAATAAACCTAACCAAGGAAGTAAAGAATCTATACAATGAGAACTTTAAAACACTCAAACGAGAAATTGCAGAAGACACTAGAAAGTGGAGAAACATCCCTTGTTCCTGGATTGGAAGAATCAATATTGTGAAAATGGCAATTTTACCTAAGGCAATCTACACATTTAATGCAATCCCTATCAAAATTCCAAAAGCAGTCTACATGGAAAAAGAAAAACAATCCAAAAATTTATTTGGAATCACAAAAAACCTCAAATATCTAAAATAATACTGAGCAACAAAAATAAGGCTGGTGGTATCACCATACCTGATTTTAACCTATACCACAGAGCCATAGTAACAAAAACAGTGTGGCACTGGCACAAAAACAGACAGGTAGATCAGTGGAACAGAATAAAGGACCCAGATGGAAGCCCAGGTAGCTATAGCCACCTGATATTCGATAAAAATGCCAAAAATACTCATTGGAGAAAAGGCAGCCTCTTCAGCAAATAGTGTTGGGAAAACTGGATATTTATGTCCAGAAGGATGAAAATGGGTTCTTCTCTCTCGCCATACACAGGAATTAATCCAAATAGATTAAAGACCTTAACATCAGACCTGAAACTCTGAAACTGTTAGAGGAAAAAGTAGGGTAACCCTTCAACATATGGGTCTTGGCAACGACTTTCTGAATACAACCCCAATTGCTCAAGCAATAAAACCACAGATTAATCACTGGGACCTCATGAAATTACAAACATTTTACACTGCAAAGGACACAGTGAAAAAAGCAAAGAGGCCACCTACAGAATGGGAAAAAATCTTCTCCAGCTATATATCTGATAGAGGATTAATATCTAGGATATACAAAGAACTCAAAAAGTTAAATAATAAGGAATCAAACAAGCCAATCAAAAAATGGGCTATGGAGCTAAATAGAGCATTCTCAAAGGAAGAAATACAAATGGCATATAAGCATGTCAAAAAATGTTCTACGTCACTAGTCATCAGGGAAATGCAGATTAAAACAACATTGAGATTCCATCTCACTCCTGTCAGATTGGCCACCATCATGAAAACAAATGATCATAAATGTTAGTGGGGATGTGGAAAAAGAGGAACCCTTCTACACTGCTGGTGAGAATGCAATCTGGTCCAGCCATTGTGGAAATCAGTGTGGAGGTTCCTAAAACAGCTAAAGATTGATCTACTATATGACCCAGCTATAGCACTCCTAGGCATATATCCGAAGGACTCATCTCATTTCCTTAGAAGTACGTGCTCAACCATGTTTACTGCTGATCAATTTATAATAGCTGGGAATGGAACCAGCCTAGATGTCCCTCAACTGATGAGTGGATAATGAAGATGTGGCACATTTATACAACGGAGTAAAACAGCAGTAAAGAAAAATGAAGTTATGAAATTTGCATAAAAATGGATGGATCTGGAAAAGATTATACTAAGTGAGGTAACCCAGGCCCAGAAAGCCAAGCACCACATGTTCTCCCTCATATGTGGATCCTAGCTACAGATGATTGGGCTTCTGTGTGAGAAGGAAAATACTTAGTAGCAGAGGCCAGTAAGTTAATAAGGAGATATAAAGGGAAGAGAAAGGAAGGGAGGAGGGTACTTACTAGGTTGGTATTGTATATGTGTAAGTACAATGATTGTAATGGGGAGGTAATATGATGGAGAATGGAATTTCAAAGGGGAAAATGGGCGGGGGGAGGGTATTACCATGGGATATTTTTTTACAATCATGGAACGTGTTAATAAAAATTAAATTTAAAAAAATTCTCCCAGATCCCAGATGCACATGATGGCTCATGCATCTGGAGTTCATTTGTAGTGGCTAGAGGCCCTGGCATACCCATTCTCTCTCACCTTCTCGTTCTAATAAGTAAATAAACAATAAAATATTTTTTAAAGAATTTAACAAAAACATGTTCAACTTCAGAAAGAGTAAGAAAAATGCAAACTATAACCAAAATAAAATATATATACAACCACCAAGAAGATAAAAATTGAATGGACCTTTGGGGGAGGAAACGCTGCTGGGAATCAAACAAAGGGTCTTATGCACACTACGCAAGTACAAGTTTTGTACCACTGAGGTACAACCTCAGTCCTGAAAACTCTTACTGCACAGTATTGGCAAGGATATGGAGCAGGAAGAACTCTCACACATAGCACATGATGATAGAAACTGCTCCAGCAACACTGGAAGACAGCTATGCTAAATAAAGTTAAATATAGACATATACCATGACTTAGTAATTTCACTCACAAGTACATACCTAGCTCAAGTGAATACACAACAGAAATATTCTCCAAAAAGGTCAAAATTGCATTACTGGAAACAGACAAAACCAAAAGGGAAACATAAATATCTCTAGACAGCAGAATGGATCAATTGTGGTACACACAGATAATGGACTATAATGAAAATGAGCATGCCACAAGTACATACAAAGATAACCTCACAAATATAATGTCGGACTAAAGAAACCCGGTAAAAATTAAAAATACTTATGACCATATTACATAATTCCATTTATGTAATTCTATTTATATACGTTCAAAATAGGAAAACAATGACCAAAACTACTGAAGTGAAGATAATCTCTCTCATCCCTTCCCCAGCTGCCACCAAGGTACATGGTTCTTCCAAAGAAGGTAAGACCCACATCAGGGACAGGCCCTCACTTCATCTGGCAACTAGCACCATTGCCTCTGACTCTGAGCTCCCCCGCATGTACTCTGCCCTCATCCTGCCAGAAGATGCCTCATCTGCAATGTAGGGGCTGATGGACCTGCTCCAGCAGCTGATGCCACACCAGCAGGAGGTCCTGGCCCTGCACATTGCTGCAGCAGCTGAGGAAAAGAATGTGGAAGCAATGAAAGAGAAATCTGATGAGTCTGGTGATGACATAGGCTTTTCTCTTCTTGACTAAACCTCTTTATAACATGTTGAATAAAAAGCTGAACTCTGAAAATGAAACAAAAAAGCAAATATATATATATATACATATATATATATATATATATATATACACACACACACACACATTTTTTTTTTTTTAAGGAGAAATGAGGGGCTGGTGATCAGAAATGAAGCTTATAAAATGCTTACCAAGTGTTGTATTTTTTTGCCCTGGGTGGGCATTCACTAATGTTTTAAGTTTGTGATGTCATCAGGCTGTTGACTTTTGTTTTGTTTTGGGTTTTCTTTTTTTTTTTTTTTTTTTTTTGGTTTTTCGAGGTAGGGTCTCATTTTAGCCCAGGCTTACCTGGAATTCACTATGGAGTCTCAGGGTGGCCCTGAACTCATGGCAATCCTCCTACCTCTACCTCCCAAGTGCTGGAATTAAAGACGTGCGCCACCATGCCCGGCTAGGCTGTTGACTTTTATCTGAATTATCTCATCTGCTTGTTCCTATGTCTTGGGTCATTAAAAAAAGGTATTCTGAGCATAAAAACTGAAACAATTCACTGGGAAAAAGGAAAAAAACAACTGACAGCCAGTTTTCTTCTCTACCAGCTCCTTGAGGGAGGGGTTTGAAGTAAAATTTCTTTTAATG
Organism: Jaculus jaculus; assembly: GCF_020740685.1. Lineage (NCBI taxonomy): Eukaryota > Metazoa > Chordata > Mammalia > Rodentia > Dipodidae > Jaculus > Jaculus jaculus. Next base: position 129,786,958 of record NC_059102.1, on the reverse strand, counting down.
ATCAACTAAGAATCTTGATAACTCCTAATCATCAGGATATATGCTGAGCTTAAAAGTCATAATGAGGCAAGATAGAAAGACAGAAGATTAAGAAGACATGGGAAGGGAAAGAAGTCCCTCACCCAGAATCCTGGTTGAGGCTGCCATCCAGCTGAGAGTCAGGAATTCAAGCACAGTTAACAACATGTGCTGTGAAGGTTGCCTATGTAGAAATAATGTTCCTTTTATACAGAGATGTTCAAGTAAAAAAACATTAAAACAGTAATGAGCCTAAGCATTTATGGCCTTTCTCCTATCCCAGCTATAAAACTACATTTTTCTAAAACTCTCACCAAAAAAGCCAATTTATAGTAAAAGACAAGCCTTAACTCCTTGTGTAACCCTTATGACCCATGTATTTTTAGCTTATCAGATATCAATCCTATCCCAGGCTCCTCCAGAGTCATCCAATAATCTCATTCATCAAAAGTGAAGAAAACAGTAAGTTTCTTAACTACCTTTGAGATGCAACTAGGAGCCACAAAATGTGTTCCCCTGCCAACAGATAATAAGCCCAATTCTTCCTTGAGATGCACACATCCACACCTAGGTATGTCTTATTCATTCCCTCGGGTTTCTCTTTCTATTAACCCCCAAGCTTAATCAAATCTCTTCTTAATAAACTCCAACTCTGCTTTGCACTGACTAGCCCTGAAATTCTTTTCTACATGAAGTCAAAAATTGCAGCTTCATCTGAGCAAAGGTCTCTGAGGAACTTGGCCTGCTACAGGCAGTAGCATGAAACTGTTTCTGGTCACTGTCTCACTGCCAGTGACAATAATACATAGTTTTCATAAATGATTAGCAGAAAATGTCAATATCAGCTTCACTAGCAGTAGACAGTATGATTTGCCACCTGTTTGATTTAATCACGTTAACTGAGAAGACCAAAAAAAGTATTTTTTTGCACCTAAGCTTTCATAGAGATATAAAAAATAAAGGTATCTTTGTGTGATAACTCATACCAATGTTTCTAAAAAACACTTTCAAGCAGAATAAACCTGTTGGCTTTTATCACTATTGTTAAAAAGAGTAAACATTTGATTTTTATACCCTTGACACAAATTGGGATGTTTGAAGTTTCTTTGCCAAGAGAAAAATAGATTAAAGGAATTACCTCCTCCAAAATTTAGCAAGTACCAAAGATTCAATACAAACAGATCTCCACAGAATAAAACAGTTATCATTTACTATGTTTGACTTGTCTTAAGTGTTAAAAAGAAATTCACTTTATCTATACAATACCTTAAGAAAGACAGGGTTATTTTCTCCATTTTACAGATGAGGAAGTCAAGTAATTTGCACAATTCACACATTCAGTGTCAGAAAGGGCATTCAATTTGTTGTTTGGTGACCAGTGAAGGATCAGTTTTCTATTTGTATTTTTCATTTGGCGCCATTTTTTTAGACTTTAATTTCTAAACCTAAGGACTGAATTGTGGGAGATATGTACATATGCATGCACATAAGAACCTTGAAGACCCAAAATTGCATCATCCACCAGCCCCTAGAGTAGCACTATACCCAAAGGTTCGTGCCCCTTAGTTTGCTCTGTGAAACAAAACGGACTTCTCAGTGATAGACCAGTAAGCCAAAGCAGTGCATATAGTGAATCTACAAAGCATTAACTGGATTAATTAGCAAGGGATTTGAGAAGCAGCTTGGAGCTAAGAAACCAAAACACTAAATTGTTTAAATACTTTGGCAAAAGATCAAGGTTTCTAGGCAGCACTAGGTTTTCTTTCCTTCTTTTTCCATCCATGTTTTAACACATTTAACCTGTCAAAGGTTCTTTTTTGTAAGATATGAAGGACATTGTCAAAATACCAAAAAGAAAAGAGAATTTAAAATATATATATATACTGCAAGCTGTTACCAATTCTGCCAACATGTGAGAACTCAGGCAACATTAATTACAAATCAATTGCTAAGACATACATAAACAACTCTTATCACTGGTTAACTCTCCCTCTAAAATAACCTGCTTTGCGGGGGGGGGGGGGAGCAAATGTGTGTCCTATTATATACTTGGTGAATAAATTAGGACAAAGAAATAAAATATAACCAGAGAAAATGTGGCAAACGGCAAATGTGAAAAAGGAATCCTAGCTAGATGAACGCCTGGAATGCTACAGGAACAGCAATGCAATTTAGAAATAACGAAGAAGAAATGGGCAAGGTAGGGACACTTGCTGAATAGATTTCTGGTTTCCAGGAAGTAAGAATTTTTACAATGCAACTGATTTTCAACAAACACATACAGTGGCAAAATGATAAAAGAAAGCTTTAATTATACCAAGTGGAAGGTGGGAGAAGAGATTTTGTTGCACCTCATGGAGCAAACATTGTTTTATGATGGCCAAATACATCACAACCCTACATTCATCACCACCACAGACACAAATTCATGCACAAATCCAAAAATCAAAGGGGAAAAGGGAGCTCTACACACTATTGGTGGTACTGTGAATGAATTAGTATAGCTGTTTTGGAAAACAGTATAGATGTTCCTCAAAAAGAAAAAATAAAACTACCTTATCTAGCAGTCCTTTGGATTTTTTTTAAATATGCAATTTTTATGTATTTGGATGCACACAAAAGAAAAGGATGGAAAGGGCATGTCATGGCCTCTTGCCATTGCAAACCAACTCCAGACACATGCACTAATTTGTATGTTTAGCTTTATGTGGGTACTGGGGAATCAAACTCAGGCCAGGAGGTTTTGCAAGGAAGCATTTTTAACCGCTGAGCCATCTCCCTAGTCCCATCCCACTTTTGGATATAAGCTTGAAGGGATTCATATCAGTATCTTCAAAAATATACCTGCAACCAGGCATTGTGGCACACCCTTGTAATCCCAACACTATGGATGCTGAGACAGGAGGATCACCACAAGTTTGACGCCAGCCTCCATATATCTATCTCAAATAAATAAATAAATGCAATAAAGAAGAAAGATATCTTTGCTCCCATGTTCATTGCAACATTACTCATAAAATCAAGATATCAAAAGAACCAAAATGTCCACTGTCAGATAAATGGGTTAAAAATAGGGCATAGGGCTGGAGAAATGGCTTAGCGTTTAAGGCGTTTGCCTGTGAAACCTAAGAACCCTGGTTCGATTCCCCAGGACCCACGTAAGCCAGATGCACAAGTGGACACATGCATCTGGAGTTCCTTTTCAGTGGCTAGAGGCCCTGGCATGCCCATTCTCTCTTTCTCTCTGCCTCTTCTCTCTCTCAAATAAATAAGGAAATTAAATATTTTAAAAATAGGGCATAGATGCACAATGCAGTATTGGACAGCCTGTTTAAAGCATTTTCTTGTTTATATTTTATTTTTATTTGAGAAAGGAGGAGGCAGAGAGAAAAGAGACAGAGAGAAAGAGGCAGGGGGAGAGAGGAAGAGAGAGAGAGAGAGAGAGAGAAGGGCAGAGAGACAGAATGAGCACACCAGGGCCTTCAGCCACTGCAAAGAACTCCAGAAGCATGTGCCACGTTGTGCATCTGGCTTACATGGGTCCTGGGGAATTGAACCTGGGTCCTTTAGCTTTGCAAGCTAGCACCTTGACCACTAAGCAGTCCCTCTAGCCCAAGACAGCCTTTTAAAAGAGGAGGAAATCTGTCATTTACAATAACATGGATGAACCTTGAGGATATTATGCTATGTGAAAGAAGCCAGGCATTGTGAGACAAATATGATCTCATTCATTTGGTATCTAAAATGTCAAAATCACAGAAGTAGAGAGGAGAATGGTAATTTCTAGACACTGGAAGTTGGGAAAGACCAGACAAGGGAAAACTTTGGTCAAAGGGGACAAAGTTTCAGTGGAATAAGAAGAACATGCATCAATGACCTCTGGTACACATGATAACTTACAAACTAGGAGCAAGATAGCTTTCTTTTTACAGGTAGTCATCTAGGGATACAGGCCCAAAACAACATGGAAGCCATCCTGCCGTGGCAAGACCAGAGCACCAGTCTGATTAAGTCTGATCCATAATGACAATAAAGAGCAACTTCCTGATTCTTCCTGAAAATTTCTGCCTGCACTTTTCCTTGTCCTTTCTGAGTCTGCACTGTTCTCCTGGACCCAACAACCAATCAAGGTCCTTTATATACATGTGACCTTGGTAAAGAGGCTCATTCTAATTGGATGCCTAATCTGTAAAAAGACTTGTTCCAAGTTACCACCTGGATATTTCCCTTGGTTTTCCTCTTGGGATCCCTCCCAGTGATAGGTGGCAGTTTAGGGACAGGACCTCAAAGTGAATAGTTTTCTCTGGGCTAAGTGTAGGAATTGTCCTTGATGTCTAGGGGGAAATGTAGGTAGGTCATTACACTTTACCACAAGTCAGTAATGTCAGAAGGATCTGGCCTTTCCTTATCTCTGCCCTTGCCCTCTGGAAAGAGGGAGTCTTTCCACTCCCTTTCTAGAGAATTAAGATTCCTGGGAAGAGATCTTAACTGCAGACACCTGAGGCCAAAACTAGGCTGGCTAAAGCAACTGCCATCCATGGGCTCATAAAAATCCACAACCTGAGCCTTGCAGTGGGCTTCCTAAATCCCCTCTTGCCCTGCTGAACCAAAAGCTGAACCTTGTTTGCTTCTCTTACATTCTGAGCTTAAGACCCATCCTTCTCTTCCCCCTCCCAAAGCTTTAAGCTATAATAACATTTTTCTGAACCTTATCCTCTATTCTGTGTATTTCATTCTATGAATTCATAAGACAAGGATAAGGGAACACCCCAAATTACCAGTGTGTTGGCATGTATTGGTACCTTGGCATAGGAGGCCCCACATTCCTGGATCACCAGCTTGGAAAGGGTTTCCCCCTCTTAGTTTGAGAGCTTTTCTGCTTTTTCTTCTTTCTTGTTTCTATTCTCAAAATAAATCTTTCATAACTTACCCTTCTTCATATCTACATTTTAATTCTTTGCTAATTATAGAAAACAACTTGAAAACCATTGGCTTCGGGAGCTCTAAGCCTACCCAAAGCCCACTCTCTCAACCCTGCAACAGTGACTACAGATTAACAACACATTATATATTTCAAAACAGCTAAGCTCTCACCTAAAAGAATGATCACTATTTGAAGTGATAAACACTAACTTGTATGATTCAATCACTCCACAATGTATAATAGGCACTGAAACATAGCACTGCACTTTATCCATATACATACCTAATGTCAATTAAAAATTAAATTTTAAAAGAAAATCAAGGATCCATCCAAAAGTCTAGTTGATCCAGCCCACAAACTACTCATTTCACTCAATTTACGGTGGCTATCTTTGAATTTTTCCTCTTAATTTCCACAAAAAATTGGAGAAAATTCAATCACCTTTCTATAGGAAAAGTTCTCAAAATTCCGTTACTCCATAATTCCTCCTGAACACTTTACTCACTCAGTGGGGGGAAAAAATAAAGGGGAATAAAGTTCACATCAAAATACATTCTGATACCCTTTATAGACACTGGGGCTTCTGTAAATGTAGCGTATAAATTAAGTGGGAAGGGCTAGAGGGATGGCTCAGCAGTTAAGGCATTTGCCTTAACTGCAAAGCCAAAGGACCCAGGTTAGATTCCCCAAGACCCACGTTAGCCAAATGCACAAGGGAGCTGCATGCATCTGGAGTTCGTTTTCAGTGGCTGGAGGCCCTGGTGCTCCCATTCTCATTCTCTCTCTCTCTCCCTCCCTCTTTTTCTGTCAAATGAATAAATAAATAAAAATAAATTTCTAAAAAAAATTAAGTGGGAAGATAAGAGGCATGGTGGCACATGCTGTAATTCTAATACCCAGAAGGCTAAAGCAACAGAATAACAGTGTTCAAGGCCAGCATGGGCTACATAGTAAATTCCAGACCAGCCTGGAATACTAAGTGAGACCTTGTCTCAAAACAAACAAACAAGCTAAATAATAAAAATAAAAAGAGCCAGGCGTGGTGGCACACACCTTTAATCCAAGCACTCCAGAGGCAGAGGTAGGAGAATTGCCGTAAGTTCGAAACCACCCTGAGACTCTATAGTGAATTCCAGGTCAGCCTGGGCTAGAGTAATAGAGTGAGACCCTACCTCGAAAAACCAAAAAAAAAAAAAAAAAAGTAGAAAGAGTTTCAGCTACCAAGCCTGGCAAAAGCAGTGTGGAAGGGCAGTTTTCTGAGCCTCTGTCAGTCAAATGAGGGATATGTTCTGCTTTGCAGAATTATGAGGATTACAGATGTTGTATGAAGTACCCAGAAGGAGTATGATACACAGAGGCTTAGCAATTACTATTACTTCTCACTAGATCTAGACACACCATAAGTTAAGTTACAAGGATAACAATTTTTTCCTGAGCCAGAAATTTAATGACAATTATATAAACAAGTCACTTGTGGAGTACTAAAGGGTACCAGATGTCAAACTGAAACAAAATTAACCTGAGTATGTCCACTACGCATGTTTTACAATACTTTCCAATCAATTGCACCCCTCCACAAAATAACTCAGGGGCAATTAATCAAACCAAGATGAATTAACAAGAGTGAAGGAAATGAGGGGTTAACATTGTAGCAAAGTTCACATAGGTTTCCTGTTTCATTCACTAGACCTAGCTTCCTATAAGAAAAAAAATCATGTCATAAGCATATTTTTTCAAATAAAATTATAAAAGGGAAGAATATGGATAAAAAGTAAATAATTTAAAATAAATGAGAGAATGTTTCATAACATATCCTAAGAAAAGTAGCCAAAAGGTGGTTAGCTAAAGTGTACTTGGGTTGAATGTAAGTTTTTAATATTTTATATTACAGGACTTTTTTAAAATTATTTACTTATTTATTTGAGAGCGACAGACACAGAGAGAAAGACAGATAGAGGGAGAGAGAGAGAATGGGCGTGCCAGGGCTTCCAGCCTCTGCAAATGAACTCCAGACGCATGCGCCCCCTTGTGCATCTGGCTAACGTGGGACCTGGGGAACCGAGCCTCGAACCGGGGTCCTCAGGCTTCACAGGCAAGCGCTTAACCGCTAAGCCATCTCTCCAGCCCTATATTACAGGACTTTTGTATGTGACAGAGAGTACATGCAAGAGAGAGAGAATTGGCATGCCAGGTCTTCTAGCCACTGCAATTTAACTCTAGATGCACGTGCCACCCTGTGCACATGTATGACCTTGGGCACATGCATCATCTTGTACATATGGCTTACATGGGTTCTCAGGAGTCAAATCTAAGTCCTTAGGCTTCATAGGCTAGCACCTTAACCACTAAGCCACCTCTCCAGCCCTAAAGAACTTTTTACATAACTAAATCATGCCTTATTCACTTCATGTTTGAGGAAATACTTTTGCATACAACAAATTTTAGAGAGATACAAATTTTTCAACAAATAAAACAGAAGTTGCCTGGAGGCAAAAAAGATCAGGCTCAAATCACCCATCCACAACTCCCTACCTATATATTCCTAGGTAAACTTAATGGCAATGACTTATTTTGTGCTACCTGCTAAATGGACACAGTAATTCATCTCTAATGGGCTCTGGAAAGAGTAAGAAAAATTACACAACCAAGTACATGTATTCATGCTTACCTGGGTATATATAGAAGCTCAACAAATATTAAGTAACACTCACGTGTTCATCTACCTTTTGAGCTGGGTTCCTTCAACACAGTATTCCCTCCTTATTCACAGAAAAAACTTCCCAACCTGCCTCCTTCCCACCCAGAGGATACCCAAAACTGTAGATAGTACCAAACCTTATAAATATACTAGGGGTTATTTTGCCCTATAGATATGTGCTTATAATAAAGGTTAACTTACAAACCAGGCACAGTAAGAGATTAACAATAATCAAATTAACAATTATAATAGTATACTGTAAAAAGTTATACAAATGTGGTCTTTCTCCTGACAATGACAAACATTAGTATTTTTGAATTGCAATTGATAACTTGTAACTGAAACCACAGAAATATGATCACAAATAAGGGGGGACCGCTACTCAGTCACAAGAAAAATAATGATCATGATATGTCACTGAGGAGCAGCTGCAGGCTCCACTAGTACCTTATTTGTCATTAACATGGAAATGCTGAGAAAAGCCATAACAAGTCATTATGGATCATAACCAAAGACTGTAGCTCCTTAAACTATACTAGGTATTTCTGCCAATTATTTAACATGTTACCTGGAAAGAAAAATCCAACTAAGAACTTTGTTCTTGAGCCAAGCATGGTGATGCATGCCTTTAATACCAGCACTTGAGGAAGCTCATCATAAGTTCAAGGCCAGCCTGGGACTACAGAGTAAGTTCCAGGTCAGCATGGGCTAGAGTAAGCCCCTACCTAGGGGGAAAAAAGTGTTTTCTTTCTAAGCTAAATTTCCAGCCAAAGTTGCAAAGAGAATTTAATAACAGACTTCTATCCTTGAAGAGCAACCCTTGGAAACCTCATTCCAAATAAAATCATGCCAGCTGTCTTCAATGGCATCATACAAACCCTTCCACCATTCCCTCCGAATCCAAATACAAAAGACAACTGATATACATACCTCTTTATTTATGTTGAAGTCCTTAACACACTAGGTAGAAAATATCTTTTTTATTATTATGTTGTAGCACTTAAGTGACAACTGAGATCATCTAGGCATGAGTTTCTAGAGCTTCATGCTAGAGTTTACCTTGGGAACAGAAAGGAAGTCTCAGCTACTGATGGTAAGCCAAGCTTACAAGCTCCTGTAAAGTAGATGACTCTGACCATTACCATGATATCAACAACAAAGGAAGCTATTAAAGACCCATGACTTCCCAGGTACAGTCAGTCTTCATGTAGCCTAGCTGCACTATACTCCCTGGCCTTCATTGTACCACAGATCAACCCTGCTCTTCTTCAGCTAATCTTAGCAAAACTGCACTCCTAGCATTCAAAATAGTCTTAATAAGCATATTACACCACTGGTTGGCATACAGAGGGATCAAGTAGACACATGAAAAATAAAATCAGTATTAAAATAGAAATACAAACCTTATAAAACACCTAATGTGAGACGGAGTCTCCTAAAGTTACAGTTGATTCACTTAGTAGGTAAGATTTCCCTTAATCTGTTTATCAAATAACTGCTAAGGAAATAAACAGTATCTAACACATGACATTTTATTCCAATTTACTAATAATAATTACATTCAAAGCTAATAATAAAAGCACAGCTCCCCAGTTCACAATGTTCTTTTAAATCAAATCATTGGGAATCCTGTGAAGAGTTCCACCTTACAGCATATTCCTTCATTCTTGTGCAAACACAAGCTGCCTATCAACATATTAGCATTTCAATCACCCTTGCTTTCTTCATAACTAGTAGAAGCTGTCTTCATTTATTCCTATTGAGTATCCACTACCTATGAATTATTTCTGACGCTAAGCAGTAAAGTTCAATTTAAAGGCAAGTAAATAAGAAAGTTAAACTTAAAAATAAATAAATAAAAGTAGGACTTTGGTTCTACCTACATACTCCCAAATACTATAAATATGCTTCCCAGTTTTTTAAGCTGAACATAATTTCCACTAAATTAAATTATTATAATAGTTAGAAGTAGAAAATCAACTCAATATTTCAAAGGGTTGTTGTGATTTTTTGCTTTTTGGAGATTTTGTTTTTGTCACACTATTTGTATTTTCAAGAACCCTTGATCATTTTTTATTCTTGGAACAAATAAAGCTACCACTCCAAAATAAAAAATAAAAAAGCTACCACTCCAAAATAAAAAAGCTACCACTCCAAAATAAAAAATATTTTAAGTCTTCTTTAAGCATTCCTTTAAGGCACTGACCATAAATGGTATAATTTGCCCTGGACATCATTAAAATGTAAAGTTAATGAGGATTCAGCTGAAAACAGAAGGAACCTAACCTATTTTCAGGCAAAAGTTCTAACACAGCAATCAGAGGAAAATCTCTTTGATGTCTCTTTGTCTCTTCTCATTAATTTTTTTTGTCTCAAAAAAAAAAGACCAAACTTTAAAAAAAAAAATAAGCACAAAAGTTTAAACATGATAATTATAACAAGCTCCAATGAGGTCATTAGAATACTTTCATGAGATAAACAAGAATCAGTTATACATACATGGAAAAAACACTACCTACCTGTCAGACCTGTTATAAAATTTAGGGGTATGATAATAAAGCATGTAGCAGAATCACTGGCACACAGAAAGTCCTCTGACATCTTTCTCTTTTTGTCCCCCTCTAGTCCCCACAGGGCAGGCAACGTGCTAATACAAAAAATAGCTACCAAAGAGTACCCACAATTATCACATAGGAGGTATTCATTTTTTTTTCTCACTGCAAAATTCACTAAATTAACCCTAACCTTCTCTCCAAGATTTATGCAACACTTAGCACATCCTGTCACTAGACAGGTGGGGCATTATCCAAATAACCAGCATGGAGTAAACAGTCCCAGGTGACATTTCATCATGTGAAGTGCCTGCACAGGTATAAATATTATATCCTCTCTGGTTTTATGGACTCATTTTACAATTACACTACTAAAGAGCAAAATAGCATGCACAATGTTAAGTGGCATTCTGCTGCTAGGAATTTCTTCCCAAGGCTCCATTCAGAATAACAAATGTGGAAGCTATTTCATCCCTGCTCTACCATGAAAAAAGCTATTGCCTTTATTTAAATGTATGAAAGGATTTGCCTTTCTGCAACCCATTTTGTGCTATGTGAAATCTTAACCAAATGTGATCATTACCAACAAAGTGTCACTTAAGAAGTATTATGGTGCCTTCCAGAGACCTTACCCGGGGAGTTACTGTTATACCAATTCCATCATTTCAATAAACCATGTCTAGTAAGCAAGAAGTGGATCTATGTTAGATGATCCATATGTAACTACTACAAATACATGGAATTTTTCTAAACCCAAACAAAGAAAAAACTGTCAATTCAATAATTAGTTTAAATGTTAAAAGATCAAGATAATATATAGGTCTCTAGAAATTTTCATTTTAAACACATTTTCCAACAAATTACCTAATTGTCTCTGGTTAATTTATCCCATAAATAAGCAGAAAGTCTTCTTCACATTGAGTATTACTCTCAGCATAGTGAGAAAGTAGTCAGAGAGCTCTACTCTCATAGGGCTTAAGATATAGTACAACTCTCAGAATGATAATGGCACAAGAAAACAAATTATAAGCTAAAGTGCTACAAGAGCAAACACTATGAAAAACAAGTTTACTTTGGTGAGCTAGAAAGGATTCCCTCAAGATGTAATGTCTGAGATAAGAGCTAAAAGAATGATTTAAAAAAAAAAAAAACAACTGGGCTGCAGAGATGGCTTAGCAGTTAAGGCATTAGCCTGCAAAGCCAAATGAGCCAGGTTTGATTCCCCAGGACCCATGAAAGCCAGATACACAAGGTGGCACATTCATCTAGATTTTGTTTCCAGTAGCTGAAGACCCTGGCATGCCCATTCTCATTCTCATTACCGCCCCCCCCCTCTCTCTCTCTCTCTCACACACACACACACACACATAAATAAATAAAATTTACAAATAAAATTAAAAAAAGAAGTCTGGCGTGGTGGCACACACCTTTAATCCCAGCACTCAGGAGGTAGGAGGATAGCTATGAGTTTGAGGCCAGCCTGTGACTACAGAGTTGAGTTCCAGGTCAGCCTGGGCTAGAGTGAGATCCTACCTGGAAAAATAAAATTAAAAAACCCTGAAGATATTCAGGATGATGATAGTTAAGAAAGGAAGAAATATCTACTTTGAAAAATATTAGGGAGAATCAAACTTTTGTGAAACACTGAATATGAAGAGAAAGCAAGAAGATAGGTAAACAGGATGAGGCAATAGGTTGTTAGATTACACAATGGCATTGGACTTTTTTAAATGTTATTCACACTGGAAGGGGCCCAGACCTTCATGGGAATTAATGGGTAGACATTTTGAATTTCAGATGCCTTTGAGACATTAAAATGGCTAGAAAGCTCACAGGATATTCATTTATTCAACATATGACTCCTAAGAAACAATTTGAATTGTGTCCATCCTCCTCATTAAGGAAAAGGAGATAAGCAAAATGCTGGGCTGAACTTTTAAAAAACAAGCACAATGGCAGAAATGAAGTTCACTGGAAATCAAAGGAAAGAAAGACAGCCTGCTTGGATAGTTAGGCAAAGCTACATAATGAAAATTATCTCGGGCTAGAGAGATGGTTTAGTGGTTAAGGTGCTTGCCTGGGAAGCCTAAGAACCCATGTTTGACTCTCTAGATCCCACATAAGCCATATGCACAAGGTAACATTAGCATGCAAAGTCACGCATGCACGTCAACTGCAGTGACTGGAAACCCTGGCACACTACTTCTCTCTCTCTCATAAAACAACGAAAGTACATAGCTTCTGTAAACCAATACTATTTCAAAAGTTATTTTTTTTAAAAAAAGAAAATTATCTAAAGATAAATGTCAATGCATAAATGGGATAAAAACAAATGGCATTTTAAACACAGAAACAGCCTCTGTAAAAGGCAGTTAGTTTGCAATGGTTACAAGTACAAAGCATGTAACAGATGTAAAAAATGAAACCAAGACCATATTTACATAAAAAGTGTTATAACAGAATCCTAGTAATGAATGTATTCCAATAAATTAAGTGAAATGGACAAATTCCTAGGAAATACAAACTATCAAAACTGCCACAAGAAGAAATAGAAATCTGAATAGAACTATAACAAATTAAAAAAAATTATAAATTTTAAAATATCCCATGAAACACAACATAATAGTGATTGTGTTGATTTCTACAATATATTTAAGCAATTTTTCTCATTATAAACTCTTTCAAACTGTAGAACACAAAGGAAGATCAATTTACCAACCCATTCTATGAGGCCAATATTATACTAATACTTAAAAGCAAGCTAACATAACAGTAGAAAAACATACAAATGCAACAATTCTCAACAATACACTAGCAAACCAAATCTAGTAACACATAAGAAAGATTTTTACACCATAAAAATTCAATTGTAAAAACTCATTAATAGGGCTGGAGAGATGACTTAGTGGTCAAGCAGTTTACTGGCAAAGCCAAATAACTCAAGCTCAATTCCTCAGTACCCATACAAGATGGCACATGGACCTCAGTTCATGTGCAGTAGCTAGAAGCCCTGGCATGCCCATTCCCTCCCTCCCTCTCTCTCTCAAATAAATAAGTAAATACAATTTTAAAAAACCATTAATGTAAGGGAGCTGGAGAGATAGCTTAGTGGTTAAGTGCTTGTCTGTGAAGCCTAAGGACCCTGGTTCAAGGCTCAAATCTTCAAGACCCACGTAATCAGATGCACAAGGTGGCACTTGCTTCTGGAGTTCGTTTGCAGTGGCTAAAGGCCCTGGAGTGCCCATTCTCTCTATCTATCTGCCTCTTTCTCTCTCAGTCTCTCTGTCATTCTCACATAAATAAACAAAAATTAAAAAAACAATGTAATACATTAAGAGTGAACAAAATCACAGAAAAGGCATTTGACTAACACTATTATACTGACTAGGTGAGAAATAGAAAGGAACTTCATTAACCTGATAAAAGGTGTCTTTGGGGCTGGAGAGATGGCTTAGTTGCCTGCAGAGCCAAAGGACCCAGGTTTGATTCCCCAGAACCCACGTAAGCCAGATACACAAGATGGTGCATGTGTCTGGAATTCCATTTACAGCAGCTGAAGGCCCTGGCGCACCCATTCTCTCTATGTACTTATTTGCCTCTCTTCTCCCCCCCTTTCTCTCCCCCTCCCTAATAAATCAATAAAAAAATAAAATAAAAGGCATCTATGAAAAGGTATATATAGGACAAGGGTAGACACCATTCACTCTAGGGCTACTGCCTGGGAGGAGAAAATCAGTGGAACATCAGCTGTGAGCAGATAGCAGAGAAAACAGAGGAGTGCCAAGATCCACTGATAAAACAAGAAGATAGCTGATTGCCCCTTGCACATCTGCCAAGGCCTAAGAGAATTTGCAGAGGAAGTGGCACATGAATACTGCTCTTACTGCTAGCTTCACAGCCAACTCCAGGGTGATGGTGACAGACAAAGTGATCAATCAAAACTATCAAAGCAGAAATCCAGAGACTACAAAGAACTCAACAATAAATCAGACTGACAACAGGCCTCCATAGCTCAGGAAACACTGCAAAAGAGGAGGCTGAAAGACTGTAAGAGCTACAGAGTAGGTAGGAATACCCTGAGGAATGGTCCCTCTGCTACTCCATATGGTCTGCCTGAGGCCTTCACGATCCCATAGTGATTACCATAATACCACTGAGGAGGGTCTCAGGGAAACGGGAGCAGGGGCAAAGGGATAAAAGGTTATAACCTTTAATAATATAAGTATAAAATGATTTTAAAAGTATACATAATATACATAAGATGGGGAATGAACAAATAATTCTTATTAATATATAAAGGCCTGCTTTATGGGAAGGAATTCATGCTTTGTGCTGAAAACCTAGTCAAAAGCCAGTCTCAGGGCTGGAGAGATGGTTCAGCCTAACAACCCAAGTTTGATTCCCTAATACCCATGTAAAGCAAGATGTACAAAGTGGCACATGAATCTGGAGTTTGTTTGCAGCAGCTAGAGGCCCTCCCCATCCCTCCACCCCACTGAGCGTGGTGGTGCACACCGTTAATCCCAGCACTTGAGATCAAGGGCAGTCTGAGACTACACAGTGAATTCCAGGTCCACCTGGGCTAGAGTGAGACACTACAACCAAAAAAAAAGTCACTGAGGAGATTATAAGGCCTAAGAGAAAAGGTACTACTGCTGTTTAGCTAACTGAATATGTTTTAAACTGCTTTCTCAATCAGTATTTATGTTTATGCCCATAGAAAAGGGCTGTGCTCAGTTTTGAGCAGAGAAACTTCTTTGTGCAATGGATACCAATTGACTGAATTGACCAATTGACTCAATTGTATTTTTAAAATTGACCAATTGAGACTCAAACTTGTCAAAGTGTGAGGAATGGGTGACTATTGAACTCTCAGCCCTAAATGAGATATATACTGATATGGATATGGATGAGGAACAAGGTAACTTTTTCTGGTGGGTAGTTAGCTAGGGGCTGGTCTAGAAACACAGATGTCACTGCTCTAATGGGACTGGAACCCCAGTCTGGTTCAATCTCATCAACAATGGCTGTCAGTAGTTTTCTGGTTCTTCTTAAAATTTTCAGGCTCTTAGCCCCTAAATGCTGAATCAGTGTTCCTCCTATGTCTATCAACTAATCAGAGTATTTCCTATAACACCTGGATCCAATGGCAATGAGACTCCTCCTAAATGGATGCTTAATTTATAAAAGGACTTATCAACCTCTTGGTTTCCTCTTCTCTTGGTTTAGGTGCCTTCATATTCTTTTTTCTCTTACCTCAACTCTTCCCAAAATAATTTTTTTAATTTTCTTTTTTTAATTTTAATTTATTTATTTGAGAGCAACAACGAGAGAAAGAAGCAAACAGAGAGAGAGAATGGGCACACCAGGGCCTCCAGCCACTGCAAACGAACTCCAGACTGGGCCCCCTTGAGCATCTGGCTAACGTGGGTCCTGGGTAATTGAGCCTCAAACCAGGGTCCTTAAGCTTCACAGGCAAGCACTTAACTGCTAAGCCAGCCCTAAAATATTTTTTTTTATAATTTACCCTTCCCTGTGTCTGCACATTTTCATTTCTTTGCTAAACATGCACAAGAATTGGAGACTTGAGAGCCATTCACTTGGAAGGAGTTCTAATCCTACTCATGGCTCTATTTCATATCAATAACATTCCACCCCAAGGCTCAGGGAACATTGAGGAAGAGAAGGTGAAAAAAATGTAAGAGCCAGAGGATGGGGAGAAATGCTCTAGAACATTGTATTACAGAGATGACAGTTCTGGTACTCATGACCTCACAGCAGTTGTGGTTAGTTACCTGCATAAGATTAGGCCTATCAACATTCCATCATGGATGGTAGAAGGGCTCAGGAGGCCCTCATTCATCCCTGAGGACTTATTAGCAGTTAATAGTTGCTGAGGGAAGGTAAGACATTTTCTTCCAAGGTGTAGCCACCAGTAAGATGCCTATGATGTGGTTGAAAATAAAAATGCTCATGCAAACAAACTTAATTAAAGACAGTGGGTCACTAAAATAATCATCATAATAATGATGATATTAAAAATGGAAGTGGAACTATCTGGAAAGGAGTTTAGTAACAGGAAGGAGAAAGAGGACAACAGAAGGTAATATGATCAAAATATATCACAAAGTGGGTGTGGTGGCACATGCCTTTAATCCCAGCACTTGAGAGGCCGAGGTAGGAGGACTGCCATGAGTTCAAGGCCACCCTGAGACTACATAGTGAATTCCAGGTCATCCTGGGCTACAGCCAGAATCTACCTCTAGGGAAAAAAGTATGTGTGTATGTAGGTGTGTGTATATAAATATGTGTGTGTGTGTATGTATATGTATGTATCACATATATGTACCACTTCTACTCAAAATGCATTGGATGCTCTATCCATGGTTATTAGACAAGAAAAAGAAACAAA
Organism: Jaculus jaculus; assembly: GCF_020740685.1. Taxonomy (NCBI): domain Eukaryota; kingdom Metazoa; phylum Chordata; class Mammalia; order Rodentia; family Dipodidae; genus Jaculus; species Jaculus jaculus. Next base: position 129,770,354 of record NC_059102.1, on the reverse strand, counting down.
ATATATCCATAGTATAATATAAATAATATAATATAATATTATATAATATAAAGGAAAACATTAAACATTAAAGTGTGTATTTATAGATGACTTGATCTTGTACAAAAATAAAAGAAATCCACTAAAAAATCTATTAGAGGGCTGGGAACAGCTCACTTAACAGTGTTTGCCCTGTACACAGGAAGCCCTTTGTTCAATACCCAGCAAAACCACACACATACACACACACACACACACACACACACACACACACCTATTAGAAATAGTGAATTAATGCAGCAAAGTTGCAGGATAGAACATCAATATACAAAAGAAAATCAACCGCAACTTTATACACTACCACTGGACAATGTGAAAAGGAAATTTTAGAATTTCAATAACATCAAAATGAATAAGATAAATTTAGTAAGAAAATAATAAAACTTGTACTCTAAAAAACCAAAATATATTACAGAAAAAAAACTATAAGGTCGACCAAGCAGACAGAAAGATAGCCTTTGTTCATAAATTATATTAAGCTGAAAAAGCTCACAAATAGATCTATGCAAGCAATTATCCATGTTTAAATTTCTGTTGGCCACTTTGAGGAAACTGGCAAACTGATCCCAAAATTTACATGGCAAGAGTCCAACAATCATGAAAAGACCAAAACTGGAGGAATCACATAACTCAACTTCCAAATTTATTATTAAGCTAGAACAATAATGACAATGTAGGTCTAGCATAGGATGTGAGGAGGGATATTGACAATTATCAGTTATAACTGCCAACTGATTTTTTTTAACAAGGAAACCAAAACAATTCAATGAACAAAGAACAGTCATTGCAACAGTTGATATTAGAACAATTATATATTCGTATGTAAATGAATGATGTTAGGAATTTTTTTTTTTTTTTTTTTTTTTTGTGTGTGTGTGTGTGTGTGTGTGTGTGTATGAGGGACCATTTGAGGAGAGTCCCAATATGGCCCAGGCTGGCCTCAAACTTTTGGAGATTCTCCCTCTTCAAGCCCTCTCCTCGAAGCTGCTCTTATAGGCATTTGTCGACATACCTGGCATAGTAGCTCTTTGTTAACAGTATACATAAAAGCCATCTCAAAATGAATCTTGACCCATACTGATGGTTGCTTTGGAAAACTGTTTGGCAATTCCTCAAAAGAAAAAAAAAAAAAATGGGGCTGGGAAGATGGCCTAGCAGTTAAAGCATTTGCCTGCAAAGCCTAACAACTCAATTCAACCCCAATACCCACATAATGACAGATGCACAAAATAGCACATGCATCTGGAGTTCATTTGCAGCAACTAGAGTTCTGGTATGCCCATTCTCTCTGTCTCTCTTCTCCCTATCTCTCTACTTGCAAATAAAAATAAACAAGAATCTTTTTTTAAAATGGGGCTAGAGAAATTGCTCAAGCAATTTATGATTGTTTGTAAAGCTTGACGGCCTGGATTTGATTCCCTAGTATCCCCACAATACAAGATATACAAAGTGGTGCACGCATCTGGAGTTCATTTTCAGTGGCAGGAGGCCCTGGTACACAATGAACAATGAGAGAACAATGGAGAGCAATGAACAACAGCAAGAGCAAGGGAGAAGGTAAGGACCAACACCAACACCCAAAAGCTGTCCTCTGACTTTACAAGGTACCACAACATAAGCAAAGGGACAATCAAGCAGACACACACATACACACACAAATATAAACACACACAAAAATGCTAAAAGAAGAAAATACATGGATAAATCTAAAAAACCATAGGCTATCTCTCACAAACTTAAAGCAAAATATACAACATCAGCTAAATATAAGCCAGGAGAAGAGTTAAAATAAAGAAAGAGCTGGATGTAGGAGTATAGCACTCAGAAGGCAGAAGCAGGAGGATCCCAAGGTCAAGTCCACAGTGGGATACTATGTCAGCAGGGGAAAAAAATTTTTTTCCTTATATTATTAAAGAATGGGCTAAAGATCCCAATTAACTCATATCAGTATACTTATCTTTCTTAGGAAAATTCTATATACAATAACCCAGTTTCTTATGATGGCTGTATCTGGAGACTTCAACTTTGAAACAGTCTGAAAATGATACACACCCAGTAAAAAACACACTTTAAATGTTGAGAAGTTATATATAAGGAGCTATACCTGTAGTGCCTGCTGCTCATCTAGGCCTGACTTAGTTGATTGAGGTCTGAGCTGATGATGTAATGGGATAAAACTTGTGGTGGCCTTGTAAGTTAGATACGTCATATTTTTATTGTACTTGAGTACAAAATTGATTGTTCCCTACTCCTCTCTACTGAGTTCCCACAGTACTCTGTCTCAACCTGTAGTACATGTGTCTTAAATCCTTATACTTTATGGTTTACGATCCACTTTCTTTGCTCAATGTAAACTCCTGAAAAATGGTGTTTAGGGGGGCTAGAGAGGCATCTCAGTGATTAAGGGGCTTGCTGAAAAGCCAAAAGACCTGAGTCTGAGTTCCCAGTATACAGATAAAGCCAGATGCACAGTAGCACAAGCATCTGAAGTTCATTTGCAGTAGTTAGAGGCCCTGGCATGCCCATTTTCTCTCCTGCGCTTTCTCTCTCTCCCTTTTCAATCACTCTCTGCTTGCAAATAAATAAAAGTATATTGTTGTTTTATTTTTTCAAGGTAAGGTTCTCCCTTTAGCTCAGACTGATCTGGGTGATCCTCCTACCTCTGCCTCCCACGTGCTAGGATTAAAGGCATGTGCCACCATGCCTGGCTTAAATTTTCTTTTTAATGCTGTTTAGGGGCTAAAGAGATAGCTCAGTGGTTAAAGGTGCTTGCTTGCAAAGTCTCCGGCCCAGATTCATTTCCTCAGTACCCATATAAAGCCAGATACACAAAGTGGCACATGCATCCAAAGATCATATGCAGTGGCAAGAGGCCCTGGCATACCCATTCTCAATCATTCATTCATATTCTCTCTCTCTCTTTCTCTCTCTCTCTCTCTCTCCATCTGTCTGTCTGTCTTTCCTTATAAATAAATGAAAATAACTTTTTAATGGTCTTTTGAAGCCAAGTGTTGTGGTGCATGCCTTTAATTCAAGCACTCTGGAGGCAAAGGTAGGAAGGAGGATTGCTGTGAGTTTGAGGCCACCCTAAGACCACAAAGTGAATTCCAGGTCAGACTGGGCTAGAGCAAGACCCTACCTCAAAAAACCAAAATAATAATAATAATAATGGTGTTTTATTTATAGCCATTGAGTAGTGCTACACTGAGCATGACCCCCTCCCAACGTTTCAAATAGCAACCACTTTGGAGATAGTAAAGTCTTTGAAGAGGCAGAGCCTTGTGCCAGGCAATTGGGCCATGGAGATTGTCCTCAGTGAGTGCTTTAGTGCTGGCCTCAAAGTGAGTCAGTTTCCTCAAGAGTTGGTTCCTAGGGATCACTGGCTCCCTGGGTGACCATGTGATCACATCCACATGTACTCCTACCACTGTAATGCCATCAACTAGGATGGAACTACCTGACCTTGGACTCAGCCTCCACCACTGTAAACTAAGTAAATCTCTTCTCTTCCTAATTCAGATTTAAAGATTTAAATAGTTCCTTACAGTAACTTTAAAAAAAAAAAAAAAAGGACTAAGCCACATGGTCTCTCAAACACTTGTTTGAACTCAAAGACTTATATGAAGATAACCCAGCCTGCCACAGACTCACACAAATCTAAACTCAACTCCATTCAGATAGATAGAACACAGTATTCCCAGTACACCTATGAGACAGCCTTCAGTGAAATACTTAGGAAGTCTAAGCAATTGAGCACAATTATGCTCACCTAAAAGACCACAGCAATGTACGGAATGACACTCAGACCTGATTCTTTTTTTTTTAATTTTTTTTGTTTATTTTTATTTATTTATTTGAGAGCAACAGAGAGAGAGAAGGACGCAGAGAGAGAGAAAGAGAAAGAGTGAATGGGCGCACCAGGGCTTCCAGCCACTGCAAATGAATTCCAGATGCGTGTGCCCCCTTATGCATCTGACTACATGGGTCCTGGGGAATCGAGCCTCGAACCGCGGTCCTTAGGCTTCACAGGCAAGTGCTTAACTGCTAAGCCATCTCCCTAGCCCCAGACCTGATTCTTTAGTACATCCAGAAACCTGCATTTTAATGACATAATATAACTCAAAAGCATTGACTAAAAAAGTGATTTTTGTTGTTGTTGTTTTAAAACTGCAACGACCATTTATTCATTTTAAATTTCATTGTAAATACCAGTGAGAGCTTATTAACATGGAAGAATGATTTGAACTCCCTGACTTGTGCAAAAGAACAGCAGAGAGGGGAAGGAGCCTATTTCATTTAAAATAACACCTTAATAGAGGAAAAAATTGAAATGGAAGACACTGAAATTATGGACACCAGCTAATTCACTCTGCCCAAAAAGCAAAGCGAAACTGACCACAAAAAAAAAAAAAAAAAAGTCAATTGATATAGCAATTTAAGCAACCAATATAATCAGCCTGTCTCTCCCTTCTGGTCTCTTGGTCAAGAATATCTTTAGCAAAATGGATATTACCAGGCAATATGTTATTAGTCCAGTGGTCATAAATGCAGTGGAATAAGAAACAAAGCCAGGCATGGTGGTGCACGCCTTTAATCCCATCCAGCACTCGGGAGGCAGAGATAGGAGGATCACCATGAGTTTAAGGCCAGCCTGAGAGTACATAGTGATCCTAGGTCAGCCTGGGACAGAGTGAGACCCTACATCAGAAAACCAAAAAACACAAACTAACAAACAAAACAGAAAATAATGAACCAATTCTTGATATACTCTAAATCTCTTTTCCAACTTGCTAAGTAAAATAAGCTAAGTTCCTTGAGATGGTCTAGAAGTAAATGGAACCATAGGTAAAATTTCACTCTAAACATGCAGTTATAGGGCTGGACAGATGGCTTAGCAGTTAAGGCACTTGTCTGCAAAGCCTACAGACTCATGTTCGACTCTCCAGATCCCACATAAGCCAGACACAAGGCAATGCAAGTGCACCAGGTCACACAATGGGGGCACACATGTCTAGAGTTCAATTACAGTAGCTAGAGGCCCTAGTACACAAATCCTCTCCCCCCCTCCTCCCTCACCCCCCACTCTTTCTCACACTGAAAAAAAAAAAGCCAGTCTGTTGGGCTTGCCTCAAAAAAAAAAAAAAATGCAATTCTGCCATTCTCTGTAAATGGGATGATTTCAAAGGTTTCACAAACAATTGATAGTAACATTGTCTTGCTTCTTAGTTTACAACAAATTCTACTGAGTGAGAAATTCTTTAAAACAGAAATATTTTTATGTGTCTCTTCATTTACCTAGCTACCTTAAATTCTAAGAAGAACTTAAGCGACAAAATTCCTATTCTCAAGAATAATAGAAACGACAGTTACAATACAGCATGCAGGTGCAAGAGGAAGAGCAGCTAAGTATGCAGAAGAAGACAGATAATAAGAGAAAAGGAGGACTAGAGGTCTACTGAAAGAGTGGCATCGTTCAGTGGAAAAAAGAAAGTAAACTAGAAAAGTCAGGAGAAAGTGAATGAAACTGAAGTGGGGGAGAGAAAAAGTGTTAAGGAGGGAAGGTAAAGAGAATGAAGGGACTCATTAGAGCACAAGGTCAATGATAGGAATAGAAAAGAGGTAAGAAGTCAGACAAATCATACGATGGGCCATCCTATGCTAAGAAGTACTATGCTGTAAGTAATAGAAAGGTATTACAAGGTTAAGCAGAAAACTCACACAATTACATCTATTTCATATTCTGGTAACACAACAGAATATGGGTCTGGCCAAAGGAAGGCAATTACATGGTGGTCATTCAAAGAAGGATAAGAAGAGTCAGAACTTTCAAGGTCAGCGTGAGCTAGAATGAGACCCTACCTCAAAAGACTAAAAAAATAAAATAAAAAGAGTCAGAACTAAGACAAAGACAATAAAGTTGGATGTCAAAGGATTAAAAAAGAGAGATAGAAAAAAGATCAAGAAATTAAACTTCCCCTTCTCTTCCTGACATACAAGTTAATACTAATGGAAAAGAACATGTGCACACTTAGAAACAGCCATAGTGGTACAGAATGGAATACTGACAGTATTTACATAGAAAACTTTGCCAACATGAAGAGAAGAATCCAACAGTTTAAGGAAGGTGTCCATTCTCCGTAGGAATGTCTAGCATCAGGAGTGTGACCTAGTGTAGAGAATCAAAGCTCATGCAAGGACAAGTGGACATCTACAAGGAGCAGCTACCTAGCTGGGATTTCAGAGTCAAAGCAGTTTAAGAGAAAAATACATATTAAAAGATGCCCCAGTAAGTGAACCCAGGCTCAGAAAGTTAAATGATGCATGTTCTCTCTCATATGGGGATTGTAGCTTCAAATTTTTAGTTTGTATGTGTGTTAGAATACAAGTCAGTAGTAGAGGCCAGGGTACTATAAAGGGATCAAGAGGAAGGGGAGAGAAGAAAGGGCTTAAGGGGAGAGGACAGTAGATATGTAGGTAAGTAGAGGGATGGATTGGTATAAGGGGGATCAGGAGAGTGGGGACAGAGGAGGAGAGGTAGGAAAAGGGTTAATCAAAACTAAAGATGTTATAAATTAGCCATATAGAAGCCAACTTTTTTGTTATCTACTTAGAATATATATTAGGAAAGTGTAAAGATATTAATTAAGTATCCCTCATAAACTCATATGTCCTAAAAGCTAGATTCCCCGGCTGGTGACAATTTGGGATTTAGAGCCTTGCTGGAGGAGGCATACTGTTTGGAGCTGGCTTTTAGGTATTATAACCAGCTTCCCCTTGTCAGTTTTTGGCTCACTCTCATAGTGCAATGTTTCACTTGCTGTGGCCAAGATGATGTCCAGCCTCTACTCATGCCATCCTTTGCCTTGCTATCATAGAACTTCCCCACAAGTCTATAAGCCAAAATAAATCCTTTCCTCTCATCAGCTGCTTTTTATCGGGTGCTTTTCCAGAAATATGAAGGTAACCAAAACAGAAAATTGGTACCAGGAAGGGGTAATTCCTGCTAGAAACCCAACTGGCTTTTGGCCTTTTGTGCTCTGCAGGAGGCATGTGGAAAAATTTAAAAGCTTGGTCTAGGAGATACCTTGCAGTACTGAAGACAGAGTTTGATGGACTATTCTGGTCAGAGCTGAAAGACATAAATGCATAAAGAACTATGGACTGTGTAAGCTTGGCTTATGAGAGGAAAAAAGAGTTATGCCAGGACTGGGCTGGCTAGAAGCAGTATGTGTGAGAGGCTTACTACATCTTACCAAGTCCTGAGAATGTGTACAGGGTTGCATTGTGTAGAAAAAGACTTGTGTAAACTGATGGATATGGCATAGAAAGAAATGAATGTTTCAGGCTGGAGACAGTGCCCATTTGGCTGCAATTATTTGAGAGAGCACCACTCTCAAAGAGAAAGACTGGGCCAGCTATTCTGCATTGGGACAGCAGTAAGAATGATGACTCTTGCCAGGTGTGGTGGTGCACGCCTTTAATCCCAGCATTTGGGAGGCAGAGGTAAGATTACCGTGAGTTTGAGACCACCCTGAGAACACAGAGTTAATTCCAGGTCAGCCTGAGCTAGAGTAAGACCGTACCTTGAAAAAAAAAGAATGATGGCTCTTGAAAATAAGAGAACTAAATGGTGAAGGAGTGGCATACTCTTTAGAGTTGGCTTTATTCCCCCCTGAATTAACAATCTGGTAGCCCACCTCATACTAGACTTGTTGGAATTGCAATGATTTTTTTTTTCGTTTTTTTTTTTTTTTTGTGGGGTGGGGGGAGGCTGGACACGGGCAATATGAAACAGGTTTGCTGGATTCTCTGTATGGAGGCCCAATGGAGCTATGGCATAAATGAACCATGGTTTATAGTATAGCCCCAAGGATGTTTTGGATATAGCAGGACTGTAGGTGGCTGCCAAGGAGGGCTGCTGGCTAGCTATGGTGTTTTCCCCAGGCTGTAATCAACCCAGCCAGGGGGCAGAACTGGAACTCCAGAGAATTCATTACTGGTTAGAGATGGTGGAGTTGGAGCTACAAGATTTGATGTTTGCCATGTTTGTTTTAGATCTTGCATTGGCTCAATCTTTCCATGGTACTATGTCCAATGTCATTGTTTGCAATGTGAATGTTGATTTCTGTACCATTAAGTTCTTTTGGCAATTCCGCTCACAATTAAGAGAACATAGACTATGGGGATATTTGAACCATATTAGGATTTTTTAAGTTATGGGAACTTTTAAAATTGGACTGTATGCATTGAACTTTAAATCATGGATGGTCACCAGTTGATGTAGGCCATGGATGGAATGTGGTAGTTTAAATTAGGTATCCCCCATAAACCATATATTCCAAATGATAGGTCCCAAGCTAGCAGAAATTTGGGAATTTGAGCCTTGCTAAAGGAGGTGTGTTGTTAGGGGTGGGCTTTGGGGTGTTTATAGCCACCTCCCCCTTGCAACAACTCAGCTCACTTCCATATTATAGCCATCTACCTCCTGTGGCAGAGGTGAAATCCAGCCTATGTTCATACCACACCTTTCCCCTGCCATCATGGAACTTCCCCTCAAGACTGTAAGCCAAAATGAGCTGTTTTTGATTGCTTTGTTCCAGCAATACACAGGTAGTGCAACATTTTTTTTGTTTGTTTTTTGTTTTTTTGAAGTAGGGTCTCACTCTAGTCCAGGCTGACCTGGAATCCACTCTGTATTCTCAGGGTGGCCTTGAACTCATTGCGATCCACCTACCTATGCCTACATAGTGCTGGGATTAAAGGTGTGCACTACCATGCCTGGCTGCAACCAAGTTTTGGAATAAATACCCTGTGGGAGTAAATAATTCTGTGCCCAGAAGCCACAGATTACTAAACAAAATTTTCAGTGCCAGGAATGATACCTCCCAGTGTGCTGTTGGTAAGGGTGGGCCCTGAAGCCCACAGAATAATACAGGCTACTGCCAAGACTCTTGGTTGCCCACCAGAACTAGATTGTAAGACTCTATTGCTAGACACTGAGAAATGCAAGCTAGAACTGAGCTGGAAGCCTCCTCCCTGCTAACTAGTGACCATAATGTTGAAAAATAGCTGGAGGAGAAAAGTCATCAGCAATTTTATCCAGCAGTGGACCATGTGAGGCAGCCAGGCATGGTGGTGCATGCCTTTAATGGCAGTACTTGGGAGTCAAAGGTAGAAGGATTACCATGAGCTTGAGACCAGCCTAAGATACAACAGTGAATTCCAGAACAGCCTGGGCTAGAGTGAGACCCTACTTTGAAAAACCATAAAATAAATAAGGCTGGAGAAATGGCCCAACAGCTAAGGCACTTACCTGTAAAACCTAATGACCCGGGTTTGATTCCCTAGTACCCATGTAAAGCCAGATACACAAAGTGGCTGACATATCTGGAGTTGTTTGCAGTGAATGGAGGCCCTGGTGCAACCATTCTCATTTTTACTACCTCTTTCTCTCTCTCTCCTTGTACATAAACAAATAAATATTAATTTAAAAAATAAGACAGGGGCAGGAGAAGATGGCTTATCAGTTAAGGCTAGGAAGCCAAAGGACCCAGGCTCAATTCCCTAGAACCTACATAACCCAGATACACAAGGGGCACATGCTTCTGGAGTTCTTTTTGCAGTGGCTGCAGGTCCTGGTTTGCTCATTCTCTCTCTCTCTCTTTTCTCTCTATCTCCCTTGCTCTCTCCTAGCCAACAGATAAATAAATTTTATAGAAAATAAATTAAAAAAAAATAAGCCAGGTATGGTGGCACATTCCTTTAATTCCAGTACTTGGGAGACAGAGGCAGGTGGATCACCATGGATTCAAAGCCACCCTGGGACTACATAGTGAATTCCAAGTCAGCATGGGCTAGAGTGAGACCATACCTCAAAAAAAAAAAAAAAAAAAATATATATATATATATATATATATATATATATATATATATATATGATTAAAAAAACAAAAATAATTGCTCAGGCAATAAAACCACAGATTAATCACTGGGACCTCATGAAATTACAAACATTTTGCACTGCAAAGGACACAGTGAAGAAAGCAAAGAGGCAACCTACAGAATGGGAAAAAATCTTCACCAGCTATATATCTGATAGAGGATTAATACATAGGATATGTATTTGTATATCCTATGTATAATACATAGGATATACAAAGAACTCAAAACGTTAAACAATAAGGAATCAAACAAGCCAATCAAAAAATGGACTTTGGAGCTAAACAGAGCATTCTCAAAGGAAGAAATACGAATGGCATATAAGCATCTAAAAAAATGTTCTACGTCACTAGTCATCAGGGAAATGCAGATTAAAACTACATTGAGATTCCATCTCACTCCTGTCAGATTGGCTACCATCATGAAAACAAATGATCATAAATGTTGGCGGGGATGTGGAAAAAAAAGAACCCTTCTACACTGCTGGTGGGAATGCAATCTGGCCCAGCCATTGTGGAAATCAGTGTGGAGGTTCCTAAAACAGCTAAAGATTGATCTACCATATGACCCAGCTATAGCACTCTTAGGCATATATCCTAAGGACTCATCCCATTTCCTTAGAAGTACATGCTCAACCATGTTTATTGGCACTCAATTCATAATAGCTTGGAAATGGAACCAGCCTAGATGTCCCTCAACTGATGAGTGGATAATGAAGATATGGCACATTTATACAATGGGGTTTTTCTACTCAGCGGTAAAGAAAAATGAAGTTATGAAATTTGCAGAAAAATGGATGGATCTGGAAAGGATTATACTACGTGAGGTAACCCAGGCCTAGAAAGCCAAGCGCCACATGTTCTCCCTCATATGTGGGTCCTAGCTACAGATGATTGGGCTTCTGCGTGAGAAGGAAAATACTTAGTAGCAGAGGCCAGTAAGTTAAAAAGGAGATATAAAGGGAAGAGAAAGGAAGGGAAGAGGGTACTTAATAGGTTGCTATTGTCTATATGTAAGTACAATGATTGAGATGGGGAGGTAATATGATGGAGAATGGAATGTCAAAGGGGAAAGTGGGGGGGGGGGGAAGGAGGGTATTACCATGGGATGCTCTTTATAATCATGGAAAATGTTAATAAAAATTAAATTAAAAAATATAAATAAAAATAGGCTGGGCATGGTGATGCATGCCTTTAATTCCAGCACTCAGGAGGCAGAGGTACGAGGATCACCGTCAGTTCGAGGCTACCCTGAGACTACATAGTGAATTCCAGGTCAGCCTGGGCTACAGCAAGACCCTATCTCAAAAAAACAAACAAACAAATTAATTAATTAATTAAAATACAAATAGCCAGGTGTGGTGGCACATGCCCTTAATCCCAGCACTTGGGAGGCTGAGGTAGGAGAATCACTGTAAATTTGAGGCCAAGACTGCTTAGTGAATTCCATGTCCACCTGGGCTAGAATGAAACCCTACCTCAAAAAAATAAAATAAAATAAAATAAAAACAGCAGGGTGTAGTGGCACATGCCTTTAATCCCACTCAGGGGGCTGAAGTAGGAGGATCACTGTGAGTTTGAGGTCAGCATGAGACTACATAGTGAATTCCAGGTCAGCCTGGGCTAGAGTGAGACCCTACCTTGAAAAAATAAAAGATAACTCAGTATGAGCAGGGTAAGGGATTTTTCAAACAGTGTGTCGATTCCCAAGCACAAGTGGGGATCAACCTGGAAGAGAGTGACAGACATGCATAGGTTATCAAAACCTAAGATGAAGAAGGGCAAGGCCCTAGGTTCAAGCATGGCAATATGTGGAGGTGCACAGAAGAACCAGCCTAGTATGGCTTGGTAAGCCTAAATTGGCACAGTACATCAAAGCCCTAGTGGAGGGGGTAGAAGTAAGAAGTCAATGAGGAAAGACAAGTCAAATAAGCATATTAAAGAGAATGAAAACCAGCCACAAAGACTAAAGGAGAAAAAACTATACTAAGTCTTGTGATACTTGTTGAAATAAGAAGTACTAATATGAGTTCATACTTTTCTATATAGAAGCAGAAATACATGTAGGTATAAACATACATATGCCCAAATACATGCTACATGCTCTCTAGCTCAAGAAGTTCTGTGTGCAGCAAAACCCTGGCAGCAAAGAGCATACCTAACATCTAGACCTGAGTCTTGAAACTATATTTTACACTAAAAGGAAATAAGGCTTTTTGGAGAAATAGCAGGCTTCAGGGCTAAGCAAAAGATGAGCAAGTAACATTTCGTGCCAGAAAGCACAGCCTCAAGAAGTGATGAAGACAGATGAAAAGAACATGAGTCCCTTCAAACTGGCTTTTATTGAACAAAGCAGAAACAAACTAAACATTGAGATTTATCCAAATAATAATTTCCATAATTCAGCAATTGCCCTGGATTTAACAAAAAACAATGAACACAAAGTCAAATAAAGAAATTAAGTAAGCCGGGTGTGGAGGCGCATGCCTTTAATCCCAGCACTCGGGAGGCAGAGGTAGGATGATAGCTGTGAGTTCGAGGCCACCCTGAGACTACATAGTGAATTCCAGGTCAGCCTGGGCTAGAGTGAAACCCTGCCTCAAAAAAACAATTAAAAAGGAAGAAAGAAAGAACATAAAAATATGAGGAAGAAAATATTTACAAACTTTAAAGTACTTCCTCCAAACACTTATTAATTACAAACAGGTGAGTAAAGAGCAAACACTACCTTCATCCAGAGATCAAGTGAGCCTACCATTAATGAGACAGATTGAAATAGTACATTTTCTGTTGTGAGAAAAGCATACCATCACTTCTACAATGATCCTGCCAAAGATGCTTAACCTGAGTCCAGCAATAAGGAAACACCAGACAATCCCAAACTGAGGCATGTAATCTGTCAGTGTAAAGGATATGAAGTAGAGGGATGAGTGGGGACCTGATAGAGCTCACCCCTCTTCCGTGTGCCTTTTCCTTTGTCATCATGTTTTGATAATCTATGCATTGCTGACTGAGGGAGATAAATGACACATGAAGATGAATACAACTTGAGATTCTAGACTGCTTAAGGATCCTTGTGCTTAAAGAATATTAACTGGGATGAAGGGCAAAACTCTGAGAAATACATAGAAGTACTCCATCAAGATGACTCCTCATTCTGATATTATTACATCACAGAATTCCTTGTCTGCAGCAAAAATTCACCCATGCACTGAGGGTGAGGTCAGCAATTTAGTCTCGAATGGAACAGGGAAGAAAAAGTTCTCTGCAGGGTAATTTTAACTTTTCTTTAGCTTTGAGATTAAAATATTTTTAAAGCTTTTTAAACTCATGAGGGCTGGAAAAATGGCTCAGTGATTAAAGGTGCTTACTCTGCATGCCTGTGGACTAGAGTTCAATCCCTAGCACCCAAGTAATGCCAGACACAAAAACAGCACACATATTTGTAATTCCAACATGCCTGTGAATGAAAACGGGAGGTATGGCCAGGAGAATCCCAAAGCACACAGGGCCAGACACTCTCACCTGCCCAGCATCAAAAAACAAGACCCTATATAAAATCAAGGTAGAAAGAAAGGAGCAACACCCTGAGATTGTCCTCTAATCTCCACATGGGTGCAGTGGCATGCATGTGCATGCATATACACACACACACACATACAAACACACCAACATTCATATACACACATATAAGTAATTTTTTTTAATTTTTAAGGGAGCTGGGTGTGGTGGTGTACACCTTTAATCCCAACACTCTGCTCCCAGGATCTGAGTTTGAGGCCACCCTGAGACTACACAGTGAATTCTAGGTCAGCCTGGACTACAGTGAAACCCTACCTCGAAAAAAATTTGAATAAAAATAAGCTTTTTAAGGGCTGAATGGATGGTTTAGTGGTTAAGGTGCTTACGTGTGAAGTCTAAGGAACCAGGTTTGATTTCTCAGTACCTATGTGTAAGCACACACACACACACACACACATGCAGCCTGTCTTACATTTTTTTCAAATGTAATATGCAAGTGGAAAACCTGCATAAGATCTGGTTGGGATATGTTGTTAAAGGCATATTTCAGTCGAGCAGAGATGTTAAGGTGAAGTTGTAGATGGATCATGAAAGACTACATCAAGCTTAACTTTAGCTTGCAATGATGGAGGACCAGAGAGGTATAAGAAAGGGATGCTGTTGTGCTATTTTCTCTGCTGTGCTTTAATATATATACATTATTTGCAAGCAGAAAGAAAGAATGGATGCACCAGGGCTTCTAAATACTGCAAACAAACTCCAGGTGTATGTGCCACTTTGTGTATCTGGCTTTACATAGGTACTGGAAAATCAAACTCAGGTCACTAGGCTTTGCAGGCAAGCACCTTAACCACTGAACCAGCTCTCCAGCCCCTTAGCTGTGCTTTTTGAAGACTGCACAGATGACAGTAGTAAGCATGAATATAAAGGAAAACAGAAAGCCAGACAGGAATCTATGGACTCAGCTTTATGCTGTGTCTGGTCTCCATGTTTCTTGGGGAAATTGAGGCAATCCAATAAGTCTCTTGGGAAGAATAATTCTTAGCCTCTACAAATGCTCTAAGGACAACTGGAAAATCTAAATCAGTACCATCTAAGGCCTTTGTTTCCTCAGTGGAGTTATCCAGTATACTTAAGCCTACTTTAAAGTCATTAGTTCATTGTTTCTTTTTAATCTAAATACCTCTCAGTAATTAAAGTTTTTACCAGTTACAGAATTCTCCATAGTGAGATAGAACAGATGACTTCAGATGTATTATGTTTTAAGTAAAAACTAACACTCATTAACAAGATTACCTGTTGTGATTAAATACACACTGTTTGCAAAGTTTGTAAATGAGCACAACAGCATAAAAGTAAAACTTAACACGTAGCACAAATCTGTTTCCTTAACTCTTCTAACCCCTGTAGGAGATCAGCAAATCCCTATGTGGCACAGCTTCCAGTTTCCCCAACACTCTGCCTAATAAACCCCTATACTTCGCTTGCTGCTGCTTTCATTTACTTGGTTTTTAGCTAACAGTGCTGCCCAAACATGCAATATCAAAGAACAGTGTGTGGGCAATGCCTGCATCCTCTAGTCCAAGTGCTTTGCATCCCACTGTGGAGTTTCTCATAATGCATCAGGTTGGGACACTTATAAACACTGAAATCTCATGACAGCCCTTCTTTGGAAAACATATTCATTACTTTTACAAAAAGCCCTTAAGGCTTAGTAAAAGTTGCAATTACTTTGTAGAGCCATGAGAAGTCCACAAAGGGTATCAGTGATAAGACTAGCAAGGGGGAAATCATTTCATCTGTGCTTAAACTGCAAAGTTCATGTCTAGTTTGCTGCAAGAGTCGACCACAGATTCTTTGTTAAACTTGGAAGGGATCCTAACAGTAGTCCAGTCCTAAGGCTTCCCCCACCCGGCTCCACTTCCATGGTAAATCCCATGGAAGTCCCTGACTGATGCCTACATAGCCTATTCTACTACCTCAATTTATTTAAGAAAACTTCTCCCTCAAATATTCAAGTTTCGATTTGGCAGTTAATTTCAGTCTGCAGTTAAGAGGCACTAGCTGTCAGTCAGATCTCTCACCCAGCTCCCTCCTGAAAAGAAAAACTGACAGATCACAGGAGCTTTCTTTTGTAAACCAATTCTGGAACTTTCATGCTTCTTATTTGTTAGGTTAAAGGTTAAATTGCTGACCTGTGCCCTCCTGCTTAGCGGCCTTCCCCTTTTTCTGTAAAGCTTTATTTTGGAGCTGTATTTACATGGATTAGTCCCTTTTCACGCTAAGAAGGAATCTGTTCACAGCCAAAGCCTTAGTTCTAGTCGTACAAAAAGCAGCCACAATTATTCACCACTAGACAATGACCATATTGTGGATTTACAAAAAAACCACCCCAGCCATGGAGAGATCTGTTCTAGCTGCACAAAACAATAGAAGAAAAATCTTATCAAGCATTCAAGAGACGGCAAACAAAGCAAGCCCACTGTGAACTTGATGAAGATGTCAAGCTCCTTTAAAATACATATATATAAATCAACAAAGAGGGGTTTTCTTGTAAAGTCTTGGGAGTGAGACTTTTTCTACTCTGAGTTTCCCTTTCTGGTTAAACACTGTCAGGAGCAGCAGACATTGACAGCCCAGACCAATAAATGCTGCCATTTTCTAAGCACACTTACACTTTTTTAAATGCACAATGCTGTGAGGCTTTCTTCTCCAAATATGTCCAGTACAAATGGCAGGCAAATCATTTTCAAGCAAGGACCATGTTACACAGGCTCTTTTAGCAAAAGCAACATCTTTGTCCCAATCTCTAAGGAAAAGCCTGGGTCACCTCCTAACCCCTAACTTAGAAATACAAAATAAAAAAGTTTAAAATTTTTAAAGGCCATGAGGATGCTGGGTAGGGCACAAGGCTATAATTTACCATTAGGGAAGACGAGACAAGAAGACAGCAAGTTGAAGCCATCCTGTACTATGCAGTTAGCCAGCCTGGGATACAGAGAAAGATCCTTTCTCAAAAATAACCATTGGGTTAAACTGAACCACAGCTCCAACAAGTGCTCTTCATCTCAAACCCATCAAGTATTCACACCCTGTCTCTCTAGGGTGAGTTTGAATGCCAGTCCCTCAACACAGAAACAACTTTCACCAGGCATATTTTATACATGTAAGGTGAGGATTTCACAGCTGCTACTAAAGTCCAGCCCTGGGCCCAGGCACAGCTGTCTAGCCAAAGAGAGAGAGAGAGAGAGAGAGAGAGAGAGAGAGAGAGAGAGCACCAAGTATAAAGAAATTCTCCCATCAACAACTCTTTAGGTAGACTGTTTCTACTCTCTTTGGGCCAACATGACCTAAACTCTCTATTAGCAGAAATGCCCAAGTAAAATGAAAAAGCAAAATTTAATCACTGGTAGAAGCAAGCATTAAAAGGCCACCTAAGCACCTCCAAAGTGCCACATTTTGAAAGCAGTGCTATTCGTGATTGAACAAAACACTTTTTGAAAGCAGCACTATTCGTCATTGAACAAAACACTAATACAAGTAGTCAAGATGATTTATTGTTTTTGTTTTTCTCTCTTAAGAGCTTCTTAAGGATTTGGGACTTAGGAATAACAACAAATTTCAGCTTATCTTTGACACAGACAGCCCTTCTCATTCTTCTCTCTAGTCCTCTACCTTCCTCTCCACTTGCTCTCTCCCCACCCTCAGCAATAGGTAAAACAAAAATTTGACCACAATGTCCACAAATGTAAGTAAGAGCCTTTAACCACTGAGCCATCTTCCTAACCTTCCTAACCCTTCCACAAACAAGAATGGTATTATTTTGTCTGTTTCAAAAGGAACTAAATTTGCATATGTAATAATAGAAGCTGCTGAACAAACTAAAAAATCTCACGTGGCCACAAAACAATGATGAAACTATTTTATGGTAAACATTAAGATCTTACTGTTTCTCATTTAAGCTATGTCAATTCCAAGCATATAATAAGAGAATATCCAAAACTTAGAAATGGGACTATGATAAAGGCAATTTTAGTCTTTTATCAAATTTTCTGCAATATGTTGTCACTGTTACATCATTTTTAATGGAGTAGTAAGTGCTGTGAAAAAGAAATGAGACAATGCTGGCTGGTGGCCCTACTTAAGAGAACAGCAACAATTTACTTCTGTGCATAGCCAAGGCACAGGGTCCCAGAAGTTTGCTTACTTTGAATTACAAAATTTATGATCCAAGAAAATTAAGGTAGCACTACAAGGGCCAGAACACAAAGTAGGAAGTACTTAAACTCCTCACCAACTTCTAGGGGGAACGAGATTAGGGCACAAACTACACTCAGAATCAATTCAAATGGAAATGCTTGGCTTCCTCTCAAACAATGATAAACTCTCTCAGAGTTAATAGTTTCTCCCTAAGAGATTCATCTCTCTTTTCAATTTAGAGGTATGTTTGGGAGGAAAGGAAGAAACACATGGTGGGGCTTAGAGCAAAACCTTTTAAACTCTTTGTCATAAAAGCTGCAGAGTAAACTACATTTCCTTTACTAATCCTTGGAACACTTGTTAAACTCCAGTGTGCTGACAACTTTGCCACTGCAATCACATTTTGGTTTCTAACAAGTTTAAAAAAAAAAAAATACTTCGGTTGTACTAAATTGTATTACCATCTTCCTTGAACACAAGTGAGAATTTATGCTGCCTTCACAAACTGTTGAAAGAGGCACTCCCTAGGGAGAAATAACTTTTGGCACATTACATAGCAAGCTAAAGTTACAAAAGCAGGCTAAAATATCTTTCACCATACATCTCCCCCGACCCCCCAAAGCACTCCATGCACAGGAATCATCTTGGAAAATACTGACTTTAAGTTCAAACTCTGGAAAACTTTCTGATTAACTATAGGCAGTATTTAAAGTAGCTTTTCCACGTCACTGGAAGTATATGAACATCAATAAAAATCGAGAGTTTTAAGTCACTATAATCCTCCAAGCTATGAAAAATAATATAGTTGTCTTTTCATGTTAAGAGGCTAAAAAGAGTTGGGAACAATGATTTGATTTGACAAGATGAGAAAGAAAACTGAGTACTGTTATTTTATAGTAAGTGTTTTATTTAATCCTCATGGCAACTCGAAAAGATATGCATTACCAAACTTAACTTTACAAATGAGAAAATGCAACAAACTAAAAACTGGGAAATTTCCCCAAGGTCACAGCCCTAACTAGCTACAGAGCTATAATTCAGACTCGGTCCAAAGCACTTCCCACTACAACTACTGCTTCTGTTATAGGAAAGGATACAGAAACAGCTTTTAGTGACACAAATTCCCATGATGCCAGACCACCAGGCAGTTTCCCAGGGGTGGCAGAAAAAGTCTAAAATGCAAAAAGTACAGTCTGCTGCAGAGGCTGGGGGTAAATGCCTCATTGTCCTCTGAGAAATGTGATGGACGCATACTAAATGGAGGGAAAAGGCATTCCACGCCTAGTAGGACAAATGTGAACATGCCTGCCTTTAAACTTTTCATCCTGAGCACATCTACTCACAGAAAAGGCAGAATAACATCTTCCAGAAAAATCACTGGAGAGAAACCCACAGCAGAACTTGGGCCTCTCACATAAATGCCCTCCTCCTAGGATTACCATTAAAAAAGAGAATACAGTAAATGGAGCAGCCATTCAGCCTGCTGGAAATGAAATATTTATCAACAATAAAACTGCTTATAAAATAACCAGGCTCTCTGTATTTAGCTGGAATGGTGTCAACTCACTCCCTGGTCCAATGAATATGCCCTAAGTGCCTACTACATACCAGTCACAGCCCTAGGTGCTAGAGACACATCAGTGAACCAAACATGGTGGAACTGACTTGTTCACTATGTCTGATGGCACCAAGTCACTCCTTCAAACTATTCAGAACCTAAAAATCATATTTGATTAATATAAACAGAAAGAAAAATTCCACTGTGCCTTTGCAAATGCTTCCCTCCTGCCAGGACCCATCTCCAACCATACCATACTGCATGCTTACAATATAATTTATTGAATGAATGAATTGTGAGATCTTTTCTTTTCATCTTTCAAAACAAATGTAAAAATGTAGCAAAGATCAGTTCCATGAGCCAGCTATACTGGACCTACAACTGAATCTGCAGCAGGCCCAGAGAAGCTCAAATAAACCTGAGTGAATCACCTCCATCTATCTCCATTTGAAAAAGAGAAATTGGAGCAAGTTGTTCCAGAGTCTACCCCAGTGATTAAGATCCTTTTAAAAGGCCTAAACTGGACTGGTTAGGCCTGCTGGAGGCAAAGAAGAAAGCTTCTACTCAGTATAAGTACTGTACACTAACCAGCTGGGCCACTGGAGCTCCTGTTCAAGCCTTGTCAAAGGCCCTAGAGGTGTGGAACAGAAGAGGCCACCACAGGACCAGGTGCTGTTTCCTCAGTTGACACTCCCAGTGTCTAGTTTGGAGGAACAAATCAAGTCTAACACATGTTTTCTTAATGAAAGGTATTCTTCCATGTCCTGTATAATTTTTTTCTTATTGAGTCCTCAAAACACTGTGAAATATCGTTGTTACTCCCATTTTACAGTCGAGGGAGCTAAAAGCTTAATTCATTTGCTCAAAATCACAAAGAGCATGTTCTTTAAGTGCCAGACTTGAACCCAGACAACCTGCTCTAGACACCATGCTCTTAATCAGATTTTTATGGTTGGGGGGATACATTTCAATTAACCAAAATATTTAATAGGAAGACAGAATAAAGTAAATGTTCTGCTTAGCTAATTTTCAACTTGAGGACTATGATGAAAACACAGTATTTTTCACTTCAGACTGAGTGGAAAATCTTTCTGTCACTGTTTCTTTCATGATAAGTACAACCCAGCAAACTAATGGAAATTTCCTTTGATGTTCAAGAAGCCAATTCCATCATTCTGAGTATCAGTGATCATTAGTGCTGAGGACAGAAGACAGAGCTAAATATATACTAACTACAGACCATATTCCATGATGCTTTTTGAAAGCATACCTGATACTAAACTTATTTTCTTGGCATCTGGATCTTCTCACCAGTAGACAATGTGAATAAAAAGTCTAGTGATAGAGGAATGATCACTGTGTTCCTATTAAAGGTCATCTATGGGCTGGAGAGATGGCTTAGTGGTTAAGGCGCTTGTCTGTGAAGGCAAACGACCTTGGTTCGATTCCCCAGGACGCATGTAAGCCAGATGCACAAGGTGGCGCATGCATCTGGAGTTCGTTTGCAGTGGCTGGAAGCCCTGGCACACCCATTCTCTCTCTGTCTGTCTCTCTCTCTCTCTCTCTCTGCCTCTTCCCCTCTCTCAAATAAATAAATAAAAATAAAATATTAAAAAATTTAAGTTTAGCTGTGACATAAATGAAAGAAAAAAATAGATTGATCATTATAAATTGTTCATATTTACATGATACGTTTTTCTAGGAACAACTCATATTTAATCCTCTATTTTCTGAAAAAGAAAGTTGGTCAATACAAGCAACTTTCTTTTCATTATAGCTTTCATATATTAATCACTATTATTTTAATATGTGAACCCTTTCTAAAAGGAATTTAAATAAATCCTACTAGAAAGAAGATTTCATCTCTTAATGGCATCACAATTATAGGAAACTTTGTTGTCTGTTTTTGGTTTGTAGTGAATTTTTCCTATTTAACTTAAGGATGATGTTTTAATTAAGTCATACTAGAATGCCTAGTTTGTACCAGTCCCTGTGTTAGATATTTTAGTACATATTATCTCTAATTGACAAAATAACCTGCCAAGTAGAGAGAAGGAAGTCCCATCTAAGCAATAGACAAACTAGAATTCAGTTTAAATAACTTTCCCTAGGTCAAGCAATTAAGTGAGTAGTAGAAGAGAACAGAATTCGGGTCTGTCTGATTTCAAAGCCAACAAATCTGCCATTACCTTGTTTTTTGGTTGTTGCTGTTGTTGTTTGTTTGCTTGCTTGCTTGTTTTTGTTTTTGGAGGTATAGTCTCACTCTAGCCCAGGCTGACCCGGAATTCACTATGTAGTCTCAGGGTGGCCTCGAACTCACAGCAATCCTCCTACCTCTGCCTCCTGGGTGCTGGGATTAAAGGCATGCACCACTATGCCCAATTTACCTTGTTTTTAATAGAAATTATTCCCAAAGTTACTTAATGACATTGTTATCATGAAGACAGCAATTAATATGTAGCTCTTCAAATAGGGTTCTATGACAGAAAAAAAAAAAAAAATCCAATGCCTAAGAACACATTAAAGGTAAAAAAAAAAATCTTGTCTTTAAATAGAACAACTTATTAAAGTCTCCTACTGGGCAGAGCAAGCTCATGGTGGTATCTTCAGTAAAGCTTTCTTTGTCTAATGAAAGCCTCGAGCAAACTACATGTTTTCAATGTAATGTAAAGAAGGAAGTGCAAAATGTTGTGAAATAATACCAAAAGAAGTTTAAAAGCAAGGATACAATTTCATAAGGTGTTTTGTTTTGTTTTGTTTCAAAGCCTTGTGCGAATTTAAAACACAGGCCTTGGTCCTGTCTTCTAGCTCAGGACAGAAACCTAAAGTAAATGCTGACATACCAGATCAAAGATAGTATGACTTCAGTCATGTAGAATCCTAGGAAACCAGCTTTAAATGGCAATTTTCAAAAAAGATGAAGATTAACATCTGCACTTTTTTACTTTTTGCTTTGGCTTTTTTGAGACAAGGTCTTTCTATGTAGCCCAGGCTGGCCTGAAATGTGTGGCAACCCACCTGCCTCAGTCTTCTAAATACTGAGACTATAGGAGTGAGCCATCACACTTGGCTGAAGATCGACATTTCTAAGCACTGAAGTTTTACCTTACACAATTTGGTTAAAAAGTCTTCCCAAACCAGGGTAAGCATCTTGCTTCTTTCTTGGAAAGAACATTTTGAATGTACATTTTCTTGATGGCTACAATGGACATCTCTTTTGGCTGCCTTGCATCAGGTAGTACCACTCTCCTGAGGAAAACAATGAGGTGGCACTGAATAGCCCCTGTGCCACATGTACACTCCTCATGACCAGAAAGATGCACACATGCCCCAATTACTATCTGTTACAATTACTCCTGACAATATAGCTCAAAGTGTGAGTGGCAAAACTGGTAGAATATTACCTTGGCTATGTTAGTACATTGCTTTGTCACTGCACACAGAACACGTGCCAAGAAATAAACTCAATAAAGACAACAGACATGATGGTGAAAGCCTATAATATAACACTAGGAAAGCAGAAGCAGAGGGATCGGTTCAAGATCAACCTCAACTACAGAGAATTTGAGGCCAGCCCAGGTTACATGAGTCCTGCTTAAAAAAAAAAAAAAGACAAGGGTAACCATGAGATAAGAGTAAAGCAAATCTCTGAAAACACAAGAAGACCAAATCTGGAGAAATACAAACCATTTTTACCACTAGATTTCTCAGTGCTGACAGCCAGTAAATTCCCTTTTTTACACTCTAGTCAGATTTAATTGGAATTCTGCCACTTGTAATGAAAAGAATCTTGACCAATACAATGATTTAATGTCATCAAACTGATCACTAAGTATGCTCAGCAACCTACTGCAGACACATCCTCAGGGCACACCAAAGCTCTTAGGGAATAAGCTAAGGGCTTTTCCAGGTATAAAAGACTTAAGTTTTAAATGCATAGACTCAGAAATCTACTCATGCTGGTACTTCCTTCCTGTTTTGTTTTTTGTTTTATGTTTTTTTAGCTATGTTAAATTGATAACAGCTGCTGAATAGCAGAGTTCTATGAAGATATAAGCCCTGTCTTAAAAATAATTTAAACACCTCATATTTATAAAGAACTTCCATGTCCCATGCAATGAGTATTCCCATTTAATCCCCTTAACTGCACAAAGTAGGAACTATCAGTACCCCCTTCTTACAGTTGAGAAAGCATGACTTTAATGTTGGAATTTGGAAGGAATTTACTTTTGAAAATTCAAAAGCACACACATAACAATGCCCTAAAAAAAATAAAAAATTCTTAATCCCAGCGCTATGGAGGCAGAGGTATGAGGATCACCATGTGTTCAAGGCTACCCTGAAACTAATTCCGGGTCAGCCTGAGCTAGAGTTAGACCCTACCTCAGAAAACCAAAAAGTAATCAATCAATAAATGAATAAATAATTCAAGGGGTGAAGACATGACTCAGCAGTTAAAGGCCCTTGCTTGCAAAGCCTGATGGCCCAGGTTTGATTCCCCAGCACCCACATAAATCCTGGTGATCAAAGTGACACATGTATCTGGTGTTCGTTTGCAACAGCAGGAAGCCCTGGAGCACCCATATTCACTTTTTCTCTCTCTCTTTCTGTTTCTCTTTCTCTCAAATAAATAAAAATATTTTTTAAAAAAATTCAACAAGCTCCCTATTTGAATGGATTTAGTACATCAATGAATTTCTGGTCCAGCTAGGAGTCCAAAGGCCTAGTGCTATGAACCACAAATATAACTAGAAGAGCCACTGTCATGAATAAAGCAAATACTGTGCAGCTCCCATATAGTATCATTTATGTATCCTTTATACTATAGATGGCTCCTAAACTGCCTACTTTAGGAACAAGGAAAAAAATCTGAAGTCAGTTTCACAAAATGCATTAGTTAAAAAAGAAAATATAGCCGGGCGTGGTGGCGCACGCCTTTAATCCCAGCACTCGGGAGGCAGAGGTAGGAGGATCGCCGTGAGTTCAAGGCCACCCTGAGACTACAGAGTTAATTCCAGGTCAGCCTGGACCAGAGTGAGACCCTACCTCGAAAAAAACCAAAAAAAAAAAAGAAAATATATGGCTTACTTCCTGTTACTTCCTAAGAACAGCAATTCAAGCTCATTCTATATAACCAATTTGGAGTACAATAAAAAGCACTAGTTTCAAGCACAGAGATACAACTAATGTAAAATTCAAAATGTGGTATCAGTAGAGAAAAGCAAATTAAGAAAGGCACAAAATGTTCTATTTTTTCAGCTGAGTGGCAGGTACATGCATTTTCATTTATTTTCTAAAGTGTGTGTGTATGTGCGTGTGTGTGCACGCGCATATATCATTTGTGTGGCAGTTTTTATAAACACATTTTTGAAAGAATTTTTAAAGAATATAATTATGGGGGCTGGGGAAATCAGTTATATACACTTTCTTATAAAGCCCACTGGTCTGGGGTTCAATTCCCTAGCCACCCATGTTAAGCTGGACTGGCATTCATTTACAGTGGCAAAAGATCCTGGTGTACCCAAACACACACATACATGTAAATAATTTTGTTTTTAAAGAAGAGTATAGTCCAGAAAGATGACTCAGTGGTTAAAGGATCCATTCATGTGAGGCTGCACATATACACCCTACCACTTTTTGTTTGTTTGTTTGTTTTTACTTATGTATTAGAGACACAGGGAGATAGAAGGAGGGAGGAAGAGAGAGCGAGAATAGGCACACCAGGGCCTCTAGCCACTGCAAGTGAACTCCAGACGTGTGCACCACCATGTGCATCTGGCCTACACGGGACCTGGAGAATCAAACCTGGGTCCTTAGGCTTTGCAGGCAAGCAGCTTAACCGCTAAGCCATCTCACCAGCCCCCATACCACTGTTAAACAAAAGAATCCTTTAAGGCAATTTTCCTTTTGATACTTTTATTTTTTCTATTTGTCTCTTTGTGTATATATGTATTTATTTATTTATAAAACAGGTTCTGACTGCAGCCTATACTGGCCTGGAGCTGTTTGTCTGCTTTTGAGGCAGGTTCTTACTCTGCAGCCCATACTGGCCTGGAGGTCACTACGTAGTCAAGGCTGGCCTAGAACTCTAACTGATTCTTCTGTCTCAGCCTTCCAAGTGATGGAATTACAGCCATGAGCCAACATGCCCAGCTCTAATTTTCCTTTTGAATACCTAATAATATCAAGCATCCACTATGACTATAGACTGAGGCAAAGCTCCTAAACCACAGATATTCCTGCAAAATAAAAGTTCACAATTTCACAACAGGCTTATTGGTACCCTAAGTCAACAACCCCAATTTTCTTCAAAATGTTGCTTATACAGAAATGTGGAGTTACTTAAGCTCAATTTTAAGAAAATACTTTTTTTCTTAAGATTGCTGCTTAACACCCAGGGAAGCTAAAAACTCTGCTACCAGAGCACCATGCCTAACCATTGTTTTTACAAAATCTACACAACAGCTTTTCAATTTGACTACTTTTTAAAAACTGGCCACTGGGCTAATGCATTAAAAATGCTGCAAGGGGAGTGGACACAGGAGGAAGCCAGTCTGCTGAGAAGCCTGAAGAACCTGATGCTGCCATTCTCCCAACACTAAGCATCTGCCTAGGCAGAGTGCCCGCAGCAGGCTCAGAGATGCCAGCTGTAATGAGACACTTGTGTTGTAAATGCATTCCAGAGTTTCTGCGTGGCTAGCACCATCTGATCATGAGACCTCACAGGCTGATCTCTCTTGCAAGAGCACCCTCTTCTGAGACCTTTGGTCGTACAGGCTGAATTCAGCCTTGAGTGTAAGATGATGTCTTGGGATCCTTATGTAAGGGTGAAATCTTGAGCAAATATACCAATTACAGTAAACAAAGCTGGAACACAGCAAAAAAAAAAAAAAAAAAAAGCATAATAAAACCTTAAGAACAAAGGACATAAACAATCTACTCAAAATCATTCTATTCTAGTCTTTGCTTCTTTGGTTGGTTTGTTTTTTGAGGAAACGTCTCATGTAACTCAGGGTGGCCTTGCTATATAGCTGAATATGATCTTGAACTCATGATACTCCTACCTCCGCCTCCCAAATGCCAGGATTATAGGCATATGGCACCATACCTGGTTGTGAATTTCTGTTTAAAGCATCAAAATCAGATACCTAAATGACAAGCATTATACACAAAGCTGTTTACTTGGAAATTTTCTACAGCCTCAATTAGAAGTAAATATAGCACTTGATATAATAATTCATAACTGAAGGGGCTTTGATGCCAGCACTGGGGAAGTTGAAGTAAGAAGATCACCATGATTTTGAGGCCAGCCTAGGCTAAAGTGACAGTCTGCCTCAAGAAAAAAACAAACACAAGGAAAGCTACGTTAGTTTTAGAGAAATTGTTAATTGAGGAAGCAAGAAAAGACACACATAAATACTTCCTCTTACAAATGAGATATATGTGTGTGTATACATAAAATTTATTCATATGTAACCATTCCTTATTAGCTCTTTGTAGCTTATCCTCAGTGTGACTGTTAGAATATTGATAATTGGCCACTGTCACATTCTATTAGAAAACACTTATATGGGTTACACAAAATGTATATAAGCACTGCCTGTTTACACTTACTTGGTTCTGCATAACCAAAGACTGCCCTGTCTTTGTAGTGACTGAACATAAAAATGTCCTTCCTTTGGAAATGGAAAAGTACATCTCCTATGAGATTTATGACTAAAGAAATATAAAGCTTGACCCTGTGATTTTTAAAAAATTTTTTGTTTATTTTTATTTATTTATTTAAGAGCGACAGAGAGAAAGAGGCAGATAGAGAGGCAGAGAGAGAGAGAGAGAGAGAGAGAGAGAGGGAATGAACGGGTGCACCAGGGCTTCTAGCCACTGCAAACGAACTCCAGATACGTGCGCCCCCTTGTGATCTGGCTAACGTGGGTCCTGGGGAATTGAGCCTTGAACCAGGATCGTTAGGCTTCACAGGCAAACACTTAACTGCTAAGCCATCTCTCCAGCCCTGACCCTGTGATTTATGAACAGCCTAGTAGAAGCTTTTTTCTTAAACTTAAAATCTTGCTGGATATTGGCCACATTCTGGCCTGCTCTTATTCGTGGAATCCAATTTAGAAATCACTATTGGAAACCTCTCAGGATTCAAGATGCTAGGTACTCCAGTGCTTATGTAGCTGCTCCACAGTGTTACTAAGGGGCCTGGTTCTTTGTGTCCTTCCTCCTTCCCCTGTTTGCTTTTTGTACTTATGCCTGTTTCTTCAATGAGTACAGTGTGGTTTGTTGTACCCAGACATTTCAGCGGCAACTAAAGGCTGGAAGCAGGGAGCAAAACGTTTTCTTCTTTCAAGTCTGTCTTATTTGGGAATAAAATCTCTCTGAAAAGTCAAAAAAAAAAAAGAAAAGACACACATAGCCGCAGTTCAGAAACAAAGGTTATATATTTTATCTACACATACAAAAGAAGACTACAAAAATACAAATAGACTGAAACAGTAGGAACAGCTACTACCTATCATTGTATACTAATTTTTCTTGTCTTTATAATTTTTCAAAACTTAAAAATTTTTATGTATACTCAAAACTAATCACTAAACAAGCTATTAGGAATTTAAAGATGAATAGCCAAAACATACATCAAGATAAGCTGCCAATATTATAAATGTCTTGAGAAAAATGTATATATATCTTTATTCACAATAAGAACCTAACAGATTACAGTATAACAAAAATTGTAAAAATGAAACTCCCACAGAAATTTATAGAACACAATGTACACTGAATCCTTCAATTAAAGACCCATAAAGTAATTTGAGTGCTTTCTAGCCCACCTTCTCACAGCAGGAACTTAATCCCTCCAGGAGGATGCAAGCTAACTTCAAAGACAAGATTCTGCCCAGACACTAGTACTGTACTCTAGAAGGTTTATATCTAAGTTTTCCCAGTTTCCATGGCACACACCAGAGTTACAGACCCAAGGAACACTGACTAACTATAAGGCAGATTCTTAACAAACATCTAAAATAGCAAAAGTAGTATCAGAAAAAGGCAAACATATCAAGTCTCATTAAACACACAAAGGTTGGGCTGGAGAGATAGATGGCTTAGTGGTTAAGCTCTTGCCTGTGAAGCCTAAGGACCCTGGTTCAAGGCTTGATTCCCCAGGACCCACATTAACCAGATGCACAAGGGGACACAAGCGTCTGGAGTTTATTTGCAATGGCTGGAGGCCTTGGCGCACCCATTCTCTCTATTCATCTATACATCTATCCGCCTCCTTCTCTCTCTGTGTCACTCTCAATAAATAAAAATGAACACAAAAAATTTTTTTAAAAACACACAAAGGTTGATGAAACAGACACAGGGGTCTCCAATTAAAAATTCAGTGACAGTTCATTCATTGGTACCATTAGCTAGGAAATCTTAAAATCACTAAAGAAAGTAAACAGTACCACAATCTCATTTGCATACTCAAACTTTGTACAATCTTTAGAAGTACTCCCTAAAGTGTTCGGGGTCCTGATGCAATTGCTAAATAGAGCTGACAGATCACATGTGTCATTCACGGATGTCATGTAATGCACCTAAAGCACTGAGCACATACAGACAGTTACATGTACTAATGTACTGATGTACACATTAAAATTAACCCATTAACCCATGGCACCATAGCTGCCTTTAAAGTCAGGAATATTTCTCACTAACCTTTCTCATACTATCTCATCTTCCTAATATTAGCTGATCTTTAGGTATGATATGAATGAAATATCTGACCACTTTATAAACTGTATCTTAGCTAGAAGCATAGAATATTTTAGTAATTCACCTTTATTTAGATTCCCAACTTTTATAAATCATTGACAAAAGAATACATCTAACTTGTCTCGATATTAATCATCTAAGAGAAAACTAAAATCTTTGATTAAGACCTAATTCTGAAAGGCAAAACATTAAGTCTCAAGAGGAAAAAGAATCTTCAAATTGCCAGGAGAGAAAAACATTGATTAACTATACTATATTAAGACTAAGAAGTTTCTTTTGTTGTTGTTGGTTTTAGTGATCTTTTTGGGGGGTGGGGTATTTTTGTATGTTTGTTTGTATTTTTGGTTTTTGGAAGTAGTCTCGCTCCAGGCTGACACGGAATTCACTATGTATTCTCAGGGTGGCCTCAAACTCACAATGATCCTCCTACTTTTGCCTTCCAAGTGCTGAGATTAAGGGCCTGTGCCTCCACACCCAGCAAGGCTAAAAATGTTTTGTTTGTTTGTTTTTTTGTTTTTCAAGATAGGGTCTCACTTTGGCCCAGGCTGACCTGGAATTAACTCTATAGTCTCAGGGTGGCCTCGACTCACAGTGATCCTCATACCTCTGCCTCCCTCGGAGTGATGGGATTAAAGGCGTGCGCCACCACACCCAGCTGGCTAAGAACTTTTGATCAAAGATACGTTAAGACAGAATGGAAGACAAACCATGATATGGAAGGAAATATCTATAACACATATAACCAGATAATTAATATCCATAATACATAAACAACTGATAAGTCAGTAAGGAAAAGGTTAAAATAAGCAATTAAAAAATGAACAAGAGGACTGGAGGGATGGCTTAGTGGTTAAGGTGCTTGCCTGCCAGGTTTGATTCCCCAGGACTAATGTAAGCCAGATGCCCAAGGTGGCACATGCATCTAGAGTTCATTTGCAGTGGCTGGAGGCTCTAGTGTGACATTCTCTCTCTCTCTGTCTCAAATAAATAAATAAAAATATTTTTTTAAAAATGAGCAAGATAAGCCAGGCCTGTTGGCACACACCTTTAATCCCAGAACTCTGGAGGCAGAGATAGGAGAATGAGTTTGAGGCCTGAGGCTCCATAGTAAATTCCAGGCCAGCCTGGGCTAGAGTGAGACCCTACATCAGGGAAAAAAAAAAAAAAAAAAAGAGCAAGAGAAGAGAACTGAGGAGATTGCTCATTGATTAAAGGTGCTTGATTACAAAGCCTGACAACCTAGGTTCAATTTCCCAGTACCCTCATAAAGCAAGACATACAACACAGCACATATATCTGAAGTTCGTTTGCAGTGGCAAGGGATCCTGGTATGCCCCATACTTTCACTCTCTCCCCCCTCTCACCACTCTTTACTTGCAAATAAATAAATAAATAAAAACATTTGAAAAATAAATAAGAGGTTTCCATTCCTCCTCCCAGTTCCCTGGTCCCAGTTGGGTTTGCCTCCTGACTTGGGGATACCTGGACCCCGCAAGCTTTCTGCGGAAACAGGCCCCTTGCTCCACCTTCTTGATTGAAGGGCCCCTAGCTCTCCAATTCAGGGATCCCCTGCTCCAGAGGGTGCCCCCACATAGTAAATAGACCATATTCCTGTTGACCCCCCAACTCCCAGTTCCCTGGTCCTGGTAACCCTGCTACTGGCTTAGGGCAGCCTGTTCCCTGCTTGTTGGCTGCGGAAGCAGGCCTTTTGCTCAGGTTTCCCGATTGACCCCTGGGTACCCAAATCCCTATTCCCCTGAGCCAGAGGGTGGTCTGGCCACTTGAAGAGCTAGCCTCTTGCCCCTGGCTCTCAAGCAAGAGAGAAACAATTCACAACATACAAAGGCAATCTGATCAGAATTACCTCAGGTTTCTCAATGGAAACCCTGAAAGCCAGAAGGACCTGGAATAAAACACTTCAAAGTCGAAAAAACTATGGCATCCAACCCAAGCTACTGCACCCAGCAAATGTATATCTCATAATAGATGGTGAAAGAAAAGCTTTAAATGAAAAAAATTCAACATATGCAAATCAATAAATGGAATACACGTATAAATGGACTGTAGGACAAAAATCATATGGTCATCTCATTAAACGCACAGAGAGCGTTTGACAAAATCCAACATTCCCACATGATAAAAGTCCTACAGAGACTGGGAATAGAAGGAACACATCTCAATATTATAAAGGCTATTTATGACAAGAATACAGCCAACATATTACTAAATGGGGAAAAACTGGAAGCTTTTCCACTAAAATCAGGAACAAGACAAGGGTCTCGACTGTCCCTACCTTTATTTAATATAATATTGAAAGTCTTAGCCACAGCAATAAGGCAAGAAACGCACATAAAAGAGATGCACATTGGAAAGGAAGAAATCAAGTTATCATTATTTGCAGATGACATGATCCTATATATAAAGGACCCTAATGACTCTATCAGCAAACTGGTAGAGCTCATAAAAACCTATAGCCATGTAGCAGGATACAAAATAAATACACAGAAATCAGTAGCATTCCTATATGCTAACAACAAACACACAGAGGCTGAAAATAGAGAATCACTCCCATTCACAATTGCATCAAAGAAAATAAAATACCTTGGAATAAACCTAACCAAGGAAGTGGAGGGTCAGTACAATGAAAACTATAAAACACTCAAGTGAGAAAATGCAGAAGACACTTGGAAATGGAGAAACATCCTTTGTTCCTGGATTGGAAGTATCAATATTGTGAAAATGGCAATCTTCATAGAGCAATCTACACATTTAATGCAATCCCCATCAAAATTCCAAAGGCTTTCTTCACAGAAATAAAAAAAAAAATCCAAAAATTCATTTGGAAACACAAAAAACACCTCAAATACCTAAAATAATACTGAGCAACAAAAATAAGGCAGGAGGCATCACCATACCAGATTTTAATCTATACTACAGAGCCATAGTAACAAAAACAGCATGGTACTGGAACAAAAGCAGATGCATAGATCAATGGAACAGAATAGAGAACCCAGATATAAGTCCAGGTAGCTACAGCCCCCTGATATTCGATAAAAATGCCAAAAATACTCATTGGAGAAAAGACAGCCTCTTCAGCAAATGGTGCTGGGAAAACTGGATATGTTTCTGTAGAAGAATGAAAATAGATTCTTCTCTCTCTCCATGCACAAGAATTAAGTCCAAA
Organism: Jaculus jaculus; assembly: GCF_020740685.1. Taxonomy (NCBI): domain Eukaryota; kingdom Metazoa; phylum Chordata; class Mammalia; order Rodentia; family Dipodidae; genus Jaculus; species Jaculus jaculus. The sequence continues at coordinate 129,738,145 of NC_059102.1, read as the reverse complement.
TGGACTAAAGACCTTAAAATCAGACCTGAAACTCTGAAATTGCTAGAGGAAAAAGTAGGGGAAACCCTTCAACATATTCCTCATGGCAAAGACTTTCTGAATATAACCTCAATTGCTCAGGCAATAAAACCACAGATTAACCACTGGGACCTCATGAAATTACAAAGATTTTGTACTGCAAAGGACACTGTGAATAAAGCAAAGAGGCAACCTACAGGATGGGAAAAAAATCTTTGCCAGCTATATATCTGATAGAGGATTAATATCTAGGATATACAAAGATCTCAAAAAGTTAAATAATAAGAAATCAAACAAGCCAATTAAAAAATGGGCTATGGAGCTAAATAGAGAGTTCTCAAAAGAAGAAATATGAATGGCGGATAAGCATCTAAAAAATGTTCTACGTCACTAGCTTTCAGGGAAATACAGATTAAAACTACATACAGATTCCATCTCACTCCTGTCAGATTGGCTACCATCATGAAAACAAAGGATCATAAATGCTGGGGGGATGTGGAAAAAGAGGAACCCTTCTACACTGTTGGTGGGAATGCAATCTGGCCCAGCCATTGTGGAAATCAGTGTGGAGGTTCCTAAAACAGCTAAAGATTGATCTACCATATGACCCAGCTATAGCACTCTTAGGCATATATCCTAAGGACTCATCCCATTTCCTTAGAAGTACATGCTCAACCATGTTTATTGGCACTCAATTCATAATAGCTGGGAAATGGAACCAGCCTAGATGTCCCTCAACTGATGAGTGGATAATGAAGATATGGCACATTTATACAATGGGGTTTTTCTACTCAGCGGTAAAGAAAAATGAAGTTATGAAATTTGCAGAAAAATGGATGGATCTGGAAAGGATTATACTACGTGAGGTAACGCAGGCCCAGAAAGCCAAGCGCCGCATGTTCTTCCTCATATGTGGATCCTAGCTACAGAAGATTGGGCTTCTGTGTGAGAAGGAAAAACTCAGTAGCAGAGGCCAGTTAGTTAAGAAGGAGATATAAAGGGAAGAGAAAGGAAGGGAGGAGGGTACTTAATAGGTTGGTATTGTATATATATAATTAGAAGAATAGATTAATGGGGGGGGTGTGAAAAGGCCCAAAGTGAGGTCAGGGGAAGAGATTGAGTAAAGGAAAGGTGGAGGGAGGGGCTAATCAAAATCTAAGATGGCCGGCGTGGTGGACCATGTCTTTAATCCCAGCACTTGGGAGACACAGGTAGGAGGATCGCTGTAAGTTCAAGGCCACTCTGAGACTACATAGTGAATTCCAGGTCAGCCTGGGCTAGAGTGAGACCCTGCCTCGAAAAAAAAAAAAAAATCTACGAGGATACAAATAAATCATATGGAATACTCCAGTTTTGGGCAATGGAACACTCAGGAGCCACAAATCGTTGTTAGAAAATTTTCAGTGCCAGTGATGGAATACCTCCATTGAGTTGTTGGCCAGGGAAGTCCCTGATGCCCCCAAAACATTACAGGCCATTGCCAAGGCCCTTGGTTTCTCACCAGGAATAGACGGTAAGACCCTATTGCTGAAGATTCCACATACTTGGGCTGCAAGGCCACTGAGAAATCCTGCTGGAATTGAGCTGATAACCTCCTCCATGTAGACCAGCTGACAGAAACCTGGAAGAAGCCATTCTACATGTAGTTCAATGGGAGAAAGAGATACCACCAGTGAAGATACTCAGCAGTGGACACTGCAAGCTTTATAATTGGCAGCCAGGCCAAATGAGCCAATGGGTGCAATAGTGGCATGTCTGTCATGGTGGAAACCAAATGCCCTCCAACTGGACTGGAGGCCCACTCCATGGGGGGGTGGGGACACATCCCTGATACTGAGCTCTAGGGGTGTAACATCTGCTGATGTCTGGATAAATGTATATACTATGCTTATCAAACTGCCCAGTAAGCACTTCTCTTAATATTTATACACTTATATTAATGCTACTCTCACTTTGGGTAGAGAATCTTCTCTTTTCAGATAGCAGTGACCTTGGGAAGACTCAGAAGGTACTATAGTGCTGGAAAGAAGTGACTGGAGTACTGAGTAACATGTCGATCACACCTTCCAAGGCTCAGGGTCTAATGTGGAAGAGGTGGCGGAAAGAATGTAAGAGCCAAAGGAAGGGTAGGACTCCTTACAACGTGCTCCCTCCAGACATAAAATGGCCTGGATATCCATGAACTCACAGTGCCTGACACTACCTACACAAGACCATCATAAGAGGAGGAAAAGATCATGACATCAAAATAAAAGAGAGATTGATTGAGATGGGGATGGGATATGATGGAGAAAGGAAATTCAAAGGGGAAAGTGGTTGGGGGAGAGTATTACCATGGAATATATTTATAATCATGGAAAATGTTAATAAAGATTGAGAGAAAAAAAAAGAGGAAACAGACAACTGTAGAAATAAATAATTTTTTTGTCCTGGAATTTACTGGTGAAATCACAGCTATCATCAAATGGTTCCTTGATACAATTGCCCATGGTGGAGCTGCCACATGTACCCACCTGGAAACAGGTCCAGCACTTGCTTCTCAGCCCAGTGGTCTCCATGCACACTAAAAGATATCATTTAACATGGATACTAACTTTCTACTTCAAAAGCAACCATGTATTTGCAATATGCTTCCCATGCAGGTAAATTGCTTCATTCTACCAAATACCAGTGATGTGCAAAAGCCCTGCAGGTGACCTGGAGAAATGCATACAATATAATTACTGTCCTCAAGAGGGCAAGTTACTGGAGTGAAGAGAACTTGAAACAAAAATTCTAACTGGAGCCGGGCATGGTGGGGCACACCTTTAATCCCAGCACTTGAGAGGCAGAGGTAGGAGGGTTGTCATGAGATCGAGGCTACCCTGAGACTACATAGTGAATTCCATGTCAGCCTGGGCTAGAATGAGACACTACCTCAAAAAAAAAAAAAAATGCGGCCAAGATGGCAAATGCCTAGCTGCGCTGCAGATACCAGGGAAAGAAAGAAAGATGCAGATCCTAAGGAGAGAGCTGCCCCAACATACCTCAAAAGGGGCCCGACTGAAACTAAGGACAATTGGCAAAACAAGCAAGGGTGATGTTTTCCAGTGAACCAGATACCAGCACAAAGGGGAAGGAGACCAACACAGAGAAAAATCAACTCCTACCAAATCAGAGAGCCAGAGCCTCAGAGGCCCCCAACACCTCAGCACTGAAGCAGACCAAAAATGAACCCAACATGGCTCAGGGAAATTTTGCGGAAGAGGGGGCAGAAAGATTGTCAGAGTCACATGTTGGGTCATGATTTGCAGAGACATTTATCATACCAATAACTGTGGGCTAACTCCACAATGCACAACCCATTTGCATCAACAAGGAGGGTCCAATGGGAGGGGGTAGATCATAGATGAGCCTAAACAATGGTACCAAACTGCCTGTATTTGCTGAAACTAATAAATTAAAACTGAAAACTAATAAATTAAAAAAAAAAAAACCTCTTGGGCTGGCGAAATGGCTTCGGTGTTAAGGCGTTTGCCTACGAAGCCTATGGACCCTAGTTCGGTTCCCCAGGATGCACATAAGCCAGATGCACAAGGGGGGGCATGCATCTGGAGTTCATTTGCAGTGGCTAGAGGACCTGGCGTGCCCATTCTCTCTTTATTTCTGCAGATAAATAAATTTTCTCTCTACAATAAATAAATTAAATTTAAAATATTTTTTAATTCTAACTGCCCCACACTGTAGCTATATGACCCAAGAAAGTTATTTCACCTCTCTGAGATTTTAATTTCTCCTAAGTATAATGGGGATTCCATTCAACTATGTGTAAGGGTTACATTGTAAGGACCATACAGATGCTGAGCAAGAATAACAGGTACTCAAAGGTATGTTTATGACTATTAATTTAATTAAAATAAGGTAACAGAAAATTAGAGCAAGGGTATAAGACGAATTAAGGGCATAACTACCATTGGAATCTTCACTGGTATAAGTTTCCAATCCAAGAAAATCACTCTACCTAAACACCAAATTTTATATATATATATACACAAATGTTTGAGTGTGTGGTTCCTAACATGGGCAAAAGTCACACACACAAAAAAACACTATATCATAGGTTATTTTTCTTATTAACTAAGAAGAATTTTTGTTTGTTTGTTTGTTTGTTTGTTTGTTTGTTTGTTTGTTTTGGATGTAGGGTCTTACTCTAGCTCAGGCTGACCTAGAATTCACTATGTAGTCTAAGGGTGGCCCCATACTCAGCGATCCTCCTACCTCTGCCTCCTGAGTGCTGGGATTAAAGGCATGTGCCACCATGCCCAGTTCAAACAAGAAAAATTTTAAGTCAAGAAGTGATACACACAGTTGCACAAAATACCCTAACTTTATCCACGATCCCATCCTACCATTGGGATATATATTGAAATTAGGCCAAAAGCTAAAGCCAGAGGAGGGGTTTCCTTCAACTAGTCTCCAATTTTCCTTTACCAGCTGAGATTTGCTCAATTAAGTCCATTTAAGCTATGTCCTTTCAGTTTAGCAACAAGGAATTTTTTCCTACTATTTTGCATCCTATAGCCTAATCCTACGCCTTGCTCATTAGAAAAGTGACAATATTTCACACTAAATAGTTGCATCTATGACAGGTGCAAAGCAAGACCCAATGTTAACAACAAGTAAAGTCATAGCTTCAAGCCTGCTAAAGCAGTGAACTCAAAATAAACTATTCACTGTATTTTTCTTCTCTAGTCTTCCTAGAATAGTGTGGGCATGAAAAAAGAAGAAAGGCATTTAAAAATACTTAAAGATAAAAAAGCAATTATAATAGTCATGTATTTTCCCATGTGTATAGCTATTTCATACAGTAATGAAATATATATCATGACAAAATAAGCCAAGTACCTGAAAGAGTGCTGCCTGTCCTGGGATAGGCCACTTCCACAAACACTTCAAACGTAGTCTCTGGGTTTTGCCTACAAAGGAAACAGACTGTGATTACCAACAAGAGTTAAGGCAGCATTCTGCAAGACATACAGGCTATGATAAAAGGTAGACCTTAATTTAAATCAACTCTATAACTGAAGAGCTGTGGAAAGTTAAAAAGCTTAACTTATAAGCTACCATCTTCCTAATCAACAAAATAAAAACTACCCAAAAGAGGGCTAGAGAGATGGCTTAGTGGTTATGTACTTGCCTGTGAAGCCTAAGGACTCCGGTTTGAGGCTCCATTCCCCAGGACCCACATAAACCAGATGCACACAGTGGTGCATGCATCTGGAGTTTGTTTGCAGTGGCTAGAGGCCCTGGTGCGCCCATATTCATTCATTCATTCATTCATTTTCTCTCTCTCTCTTTCTCTCTCTCTGTCACTCTCAAATAGATAAAAATTAAAATTTAAAAAAACTACCCAAACAAATTATTGTGAAATGTAAAGATACACAAAAATTGCTTGGCTACAATGTCTAACACATAATTAACAACGACTATGAGTGAGAGATGTCTTCTTTCTGAGTCCCGCAGCTGGATCTCCAAAGCCATAGGTAAAACACTGAGAAAATGTAGATCCAGGCAGCACTAGTAATCAAGTAGCCCTCCCTGGCAGTACTGGATAAAATTCTTGATTGATAAAATTAATTTCTAATTACAGGTTTTAAAAACCAAAACAAGATAAGCAACATCCCCTTCTCATTAAAATATTGTGAAGATGGAATGCTAATCTGCAATTGTGATACTGTTCCCACCCAGAGGCCTTTACCTATATTGGCAATATCAAGGCTATGAATATTCACTTTTGCCTTTTTTATTAACATATTTTTATAACATATTTTTTAAAGATCACAGCACTAACAGAATGTTTACAGTTGTTAATTCTAGGGAAAAAAATATGTGTGGTTATGTTAGCTTTGTAATTTCTCTTTCATTTCAAAGCTACAATGAAAAAGTACTACTTCCAAATTGAATGAAAAAATCACTCAGTAGATAGTAGATTTTCAAATATCTGTAACTGAATTCTATCTTAAACCTGGCAACAAAGCTCAGATAAGAGCCATTCTGAGCTGATTAATAACAAAAAGGTTTAAATTTAAATCAAAGAAATACCTTGAATTTTCCCAGTAAAACATACTTTTCCCAGTAAAACATACAAAGTTACTATAATGTATCTCACTCATTTTAGCCCCATCAGAATACTGCGAGGTAAGATCACTTACAACATTTTGCTATCATAAGTGGCAGCAAATTTTCCCTTTCTTAGTAACAAAGAGAACAATGGTTCATTTTATAAATAATAGCATCTTAGATACAATGAAATACTGTAATACTTCCTCTATTTTCTTGCAGTAGAAAGAAAAACGTTATTTTTGTGATTCAGGAAGCTACTTATTTCTTTCATGGAAAACCATCATATTAAAAATATTTTTCATTTTTAATTAATTTATTTATTTGACAGAGAAAGAGGGGGAGAGAGAAAGACAATGGGCGCTTCAGGGCTTCCAGCTACTGCAACCAAACTCCAGACATATGTGCCCCTTCTGCATCTGGCTAATGTGGGTCCTGGGGAATCAAACCTGGGTTCTTTGGCTTTGCAGGCAAACACCTTAACCACTGAGCCATCCCTCTAGCCTGGGAAACCATCATTTTTTTCACTAGAGAAAACTATGGGTTTTTGCTTCAAATAAGTGCCCTGAGTAGACTTAACTATTCTAAAATTGAAAGCAATAAATATACCTTGTTAAATATAGTTCAAAAACTGGGGAGTTAGGGAGCTGAATCCATGGATAAAGCCCTCACCATACAAGAATGAGGAACAGACTTCTGCACCCATAAATGCCACATGGGCTTGGAGGCTGGACCATAACCCCAGCAGTTGGAATACAGGAGATTCTGGGGGAAAATGGCTAGTTAGACTAATCAAACTGAAGAGCTCTGAGTTCAAGTGAGAGACTCTACCTCAGTAAAGAATGTGAAGAGTGATGAAATCACCAAATGTCAACCTACAGCCTCCACATGGATGTACACACATGTTCATGTGTGTCTCCATGCATCCAAACAAGAATACACATACCACGTACACCACGTCCACACACACCATGAACACACGTACACATACATACATACACATACAAAAAATATAAATCAGACACTAAACCAGAGTATCTTACTTTAAAAAAAAAGAGTAGGGTTGGAGAGATGATTCAGCAGTTAACTGTACTTCCTGCACAATCATGAGGGCCTGAAATGGTCCGAGTTTGAATCTCCGGATCCCACATAAACAGCTGGGCGTGACCACACATACCTGTAACCCCAGTTCCATTTTATGGAAGCAGAGACCAGGAAATAATTGTCCAGGCTTGTGAGGAACAGTAAGCTCGGGTATCAGTAAGAGACTCCAGCTCAAATAAGAATAGGCAGAAGAAGTCAGGCATGGTGACGCATGCCTTTAATCTCAGCACTAGGGAAGCAGAGGTAGGAGGATCGCCCATGAGTTCAAGGCCACCCTGAGACTACATAGTGAATTCCAGGTCAGCCTGGGCTAGAGCAAGACTCTACCTCAAAAAAAAAAAAAAAAAAAAAAGGCAGAAGAATGATAGAGCAGGACACTAGACATTCCACATGAACCACCACAGCCAAATGCCCCCCTCATAAATGAATGCCTGGGGCACTGCAAGGGTACATACATGTGCATATACCACAAATACCATAGCATACACAAACACATACATCTTATTACACACATTAAAAAAGGAAAGTTTAGGTGTTTTTAAAGGCTGTCTTCCTGTCTTCAAATAAATGGGGGCAGGGGCTGGGAGATTGCTTAGTGATTAGGGCTCTTGCCTGAGAAGCCTAAGGACCTAGGTTCTATTCCCAGTACCCAGATGCACAAGGTGGCGCATACATCTGGAATTCATGTGCAGTGACTAGAGGCCCTGGCATGTCCATTGTCCCTCTCTATCTGGGGTGGAGATATGACTTGGTGGTTAGGGCACTTGTCTGCAAAACCCAAAGACCCAGGGTTGATTCCCTAGGACCTATGTAAGCCAATGCACAAGGTGGTGCATGTGTCTGGAGTTCGTTTGCAAAGGTGGAAGGCCCTGGCATGCCCATTCTCTTTTTCCCTCCCTCTCCCCACCCCAGCTCCATCTCCCCCTCAAATACATAGTGTTGGGGAGATGGCTTAGCAGTTACGCACTTGCCTGTGAAGCCTAAGGACCCCGTTTCAAGGTTCAATTCCCCAGGACCCACGTAAACCAGATGCACAAGGGGGCACAAGTATCTGAAGTTTACAGTGGCTGGAGGCCTTGGCATACCCATTCTCTCCTCTCTCTCTCTCTCTCTCTCTCTCTCTCTCTCCTTTCCTCCCTCCCTCTTTCTATCTCTCCGTCGTTCTCAAATAAATAAATAAAAATAAAAATATATTTTAAAAAAATAAAGCTGGGCATGGTGGCTCATGCCTTTAATCTCAGCACTCAGAAGGCAGAGGTAGGAGGATCACTGTGAATTCAAGGCCACCCTGAGATTACATAGTAAATTCCAGGTCAGTCTGAGCTACAGTGAAACCCTACCTCAAAAAACTAAAATAAATAAATAAATTTAAAACAATTAAAAAAAAAACTTTAACTCTTTTTTTCCATGCAAGAAGGTACAAAATAGCTTCCAAAGTTTGAACCCCTTGACACCAAACATTCCTAGGAAACACCATATGGAAACACCCCTTTCAAAGGATTTCCAGGTACAGTAGTTAATGAAAGAAAAGAATACTCTCTTTCATGATTCTTTCCCTAATAGGTAATATAATTTGAAAAGCATTAGGAAAATTCTGTCTAGAGCCTAACAATATCTGTCTTACTTTTGCACCCTCTGGATTCAAACACCTTTCAAAATGTGTCTCACATATTCCTAGGACCCCAATGAGGTTCTTCAGAGCTCCCACATTTTTTTCTCAAATTTCCACTTCTTAAATGTATTTTCACATGTTCTTAAAAGTGAAGTAACAAACAGGAGCATGTGAAGGTGTTATATACCATGTCTTAAAACAATGGTACTCTATGCATTTTGTATAGACCAGCTCTACCTCTAAAGGAAGAATGTCCTATCCTCACTGCCTCAGCTTCATTTCCCTCTCCTTAACACACTTCAACAGGTTTCTGAAACCACATCACTAAAACAACCTGTCAAGGTCACCAAAGATGACCACATGTCTTAAATGCACTGAATGTACAATTCTCGATGCTTCTCTTAGCCTCTCAGCAGCTTTTGACACAGCTAATCAACTTGCCTGAATCCTTGAAGCAGTGTCTTCCTTTCCCTTCCAGAAAAATCACTCTGGAGGTACTCTTACTTCCTTTCCAGAAACTGCTTCTTTGCTAATTCCCTCTCAGAGAAGCTCTCCCACTCTTGACCTTGGTCAAAAAATACTCCCCCTATCTACACTCATTACCTTAGATGATCTCATTCAGTCTTGTAGCTTTAATTACTGTGCAAATGCTGACAAGGCTGCAAATCCTATCTTCAAGCTGACTTCTTCCTAATTCCAGATGTCTTAAGCCTATTCAACATCCACACTTAGATATTTAAGAAGCTCTTCTAATTTGACATATACTTTTCTTCCTCAATCCTGCATCTCTTGAACTCTACCAGTTATTCAAACCATCAAAACATACTATTAACCTGGACTCCTCTCTTTATACACCACAACCAAACAGTTAGCAGAGCTGTGAATTCAACCATGAAAATGCATCCAAAGGAATAGGGAACTTAGTTCAGTGGCAGACCACTTGCAAGCAAGCATGTTGTGTTAGGCCCCAGCACCAAAAGCATGCCTTGACAGATCACATGATCTCACCTCAGTGACCACACTGCTCTAACTGGTCTCCACCCTTTTCTCCACATGATTACAACTGTTATTTAGCAGCCAACAGGCTGTTCATTCTAAACTTCAGGTTGTAGCAGCCCTATGTTCAAAACCTCCCAAGGCTTCCCATACTGCAAGTCAAACCTAAGTTCCAGAGCTAGATGGTAGAAATGTGTACATAGCAACATGAATGTGCTTAATGTCGTTGAACTGATCACTTAAAAAATGGAAAATTTTGTTATCTGTATTTTGCACAATAAAAAAAAGAAATTAGGTGGGGCATGCACACACTTTCAATCCCAGCACTCAAGAGGCAAAGGTAGGAGGATTGCTATGAGTTCGAGGCCACCCTGAGACTACATAGTAAATTCTAGGGCAGCCTGGGCTAGTGATAGACCCTACCATGAAAAACAAACAAACAAAAAAGTTAGAGGGCTAGAGAGATTAAGACACATGCCTACAAAGCCTAACATCCCAGGTTCGATTCCCCAGTACCCACATAAAACTAGATGGACAAACTAGCTCACGCATCCGGAGTTCATTTGTAGCAACTACAGGCTCTGGTGCGCCCATTCTCACTGTTTCTCTCTCTGCTTGCAAATTAATTAATACTTTTTTTTTAATTTATTTATTTGAGAGTGAAAGACACAGAGAGAAAGACAGATAGAGGGAGAGGGAGAATGGGCGCGCCAGGGCTTCCAGCCTCTGCAAACGAACTCCAGATGCGTGCGCCCCCTTGTGCATCTGGCTAACGTGGGACCTGGGGAACCGAGCCTGGAACCGGGGTCCTTAGGCTTCACAGGCAAGCACTTAACTGCTAAGCCATCTCTCCAGCCCAATTAATACGTTTTTTGAAAAAATTAGAGGAAGAAAAAAAGTATTCATGGAACCTATATGATCTGACCTCTGCCTGCCTATTCAACTTCATCTCAAACCTCTCTCCCCTTGCCCACTGGACCCCAGCCATGCTAGCCTTCTTCAAATACACTGAGCTTATACCTCTCTAAGGGCCCTTTGTACTGATCTTCACATAGATGGACCTGCTTTTCATTCAAAATGCTGCTTATCTTGGTCTCTTCAGAAAGACCTTCTCCATCACATGCTTCAATAGCTAACTTTAATTCTCTATCCATAACCCCAAGTGAGTGATGGCCACTGTGGTAGTTTAAATGTATGGTCCCACAGACTTTTACACACACCTTTAATCCCAGCACTGGGGAAGTAGAGGTAGGAGGATTGCTGTGAATTGGAGGCCAGTTTAAGACTACATAGTGAATTCCAGGTCAGCTTGGGCTACAGTGACACCCTACCTCAAAAAAACATAAAACAAAACAACAACAACAACAAAAAGAGTTTGCAACTTCAGCCCCTAGTGAACAGATTCCTGCTAGAGTGGGTGTGTCACTGGGGGTTGATCCTGGGTTCCAAACTAAGGTGTGTCTGGGGGTGAATCTTCAGAAATCCATAACTACTAGGCGTGTTCAGAGCAGTTTGAGCTCTGGTGGTTTGTGCTTGTTGGTGGTGCTGACTGTTGGCGGTGTCTCTCTTCTTGAATCTATGAACAGGAGCCAGCGTCTTCCACAATTGATAGTGTTCTCCTGGACTTTGTAAGCCTGAAATAAACCCCCTTCCTCCCATAAGCTGTGTCTAATTGGATATATTTGTCCCTGCAATGTAAAGTTGACTGTAATAGCTAGCCTTCCTCTCCTAAATGCCAACTGCTAGAGTAGGGATTTTTTTTTTTTTTTTTTTTTTTGGTCTGTCACACCAAGAAGTGTTTCCCTAGTATTTGATCAAGTAAATATTGGTAGAAGGAATAAAAAAAGCAGAGGTTAGCCATCCTGGGCTCTGTAAGATACCACTGATAGGTGTAATCACTCAGTTGCACAATTTTCGAATTTAGCACAGAATATAGCACCTGAGGACTAATTTAAAAACAGACTTCTGCCACACATCCAATTTCTGTCATAGGACCCAAAAGTTAGCATTTCTAACAAGTGACCAACTCAACTGCTGTTCTTTGACTTATAATCACACTTTAGGAATCACTAATCTTGGGGCAGAGGAAGTAGTTCAGCAGTTAAAGATGCTTGCTAACAAAGCCTGCTGGCCTAGGTTTGATTCCCCAGCACCCACATAAGCCAGACAAACAAAGTGGTACATGTGTCTGGAGTTCATTTGCAGTGGCAAGAGGCCCTGGTGCACTGATGTAAATTATTTATTTGACAGAGAAAGAGGGAGAGAGAGAATGGGTGCACCAGGGCCTCCAGCCACTGCAAATGAACTCCATATGCATGTGCCCCCTTGTGCATCTGACTAACGTGGGTCCTAGGGAACCTAACCTGGGTCCTTTGGTTTTGTAGGCAAATGCCTTAACCACTAAGCCATACCTCCAGCCCATAAATAAATATTTTTTAAAAATTGGGCTGAAGAGATGGCTCAGCAGTTAAGGCACTTGCCTAGAAAGCCTAATGGCTTAGGTTTGACTCCCCAGTACACACATAAAGACAGATGCATGAGGCGGTACATGTGTCTACAGTTCATTTGCAGTGGTGGGAATCCCTGGTGCTCCCATTCTCTCATTCTATCTGCCTCTTTCTCTTTCAAGTAAGTTAAAACATTTTTCAAATTAAAAAAAAAAAAGTATTGATCTAGTTAAATGGAATTCTTCCAAATAATTTACTGCATATAGCATAAACACAGGATATCTCAATAATCTGCCTTTCAGCAGTACTCCTACAATGAGATATATTTCAGACAAATGTAGGCACTGTAGAAACAATGATTCTTATCCCTCTTCCTAAATCACTATCCAGTTACTGCCTCCCTCTAATGAGTAATAAGTAAGAAACCACCTAAGATACTTACTCACTTCAAATAGCTGGCAGAGTTCTAGTATATGAAGCCAAAGATTATAACAGTCTCTCCATAAAAGAACCAAATGCTGACTAAAACTCTTAAGAACAAATTGGCCTATAATTATAAGTTATAGTCATGCTTACCCATGATCGTTTACATGTTGCCTTATGGAAGAAGTGGTGACTAATGTTGTGACAAGTTATATAACATAACAAATATACATAAGTTATTTTAAGGGCCAGAAAAACCAATGCAGATGGAAGCATTTTCATTTTGTATTTCTCTGCAAATCAAAAAATAAATTAGAATTTGCCTTCTCTAAATGCAAATGGCCAAGCAACCCTTACTTAATATTGTCATTAAGCTTGTACACAATAAAGGCTGTAACAACTTCCAAAGGACCTCTGGGACTACCTTGAGACCGCTTATTCCTCCACCACTCTTCAAGACACTCAATATTTTTAACTACTTGGCTAAAGAAAGTGAAAATCCTATTTCTGTCCTATTAACACTCATTGCTAATTTAGAACACGTAATGATGCTGAGAATACCATATTCAGAGCCAATTTTCCAATACAGACCCAAGTTTTCCCAGAGCCCTTTATGATATATCTTAACATATCACCATGGAAATGCCCTGGTTATGCCATGATGCTCCATTATTAATTGCCTTATACTCCTGTCTTATACACTATCTGGAGCTCTGCCTACTGCCAAGTGTATTTTTTTTTGCTATTCAACCCCACCTCCTATAGTCTTGCACCCTAAGATCCAGCCATAAAAAGCAAGGTTAGCTCTTTCATGCTCCATACCCAGCAATAATGCCATTACTGTACTACTATCATTAATTACTAAGTATTTCCTCCGTGCCAAGTGTCATCCCAAGCACTGTATATGCATGGCCCCAGTTAACTTTACACAAGCCCAATAAGCAGTATCAGACCCCAGTTGGAGATGAGGACACAGAAGCTCACAGAGTACACACTAGCCTACATGTATACTATTCTGCCCTAGGTTACTCAGCTGCACTTCACAAGGAACTACCTTGTCAGCTTTTTGCACCTGAAGCCTCACATATCAAGGCTCAGCTCAGGCTTTGCCTCCCGTCCTAAAAGCTTTCTCTACCCACACTCATAGCCCAGCCTGGGTTAAGTGCCTCATCTCTATACTCCCACTTTCCAGACTCTTACCACATTCAACCGGGTGCAATGAGTTACCTGGGGAGCTTTTAAAAATTCTAAGGCCTCCAGGCATGGTGTAGCACACCTTTAATCCCAGCACTCAGGAGGCAGAGGTAGGAGGATCACCATGAGTTCAAGGCCACCCTGAGACTACAGAGTTAATTCCAGGTCAGCCTAGACCAAAGTGAGACCCTACCTTGAAAAACAAAACAAAAACAAAAAATGTAAGGCCCTGGCAATACCAATTAAATCAGAATCCCCAGGCATCAGCATTCTTTTTAGCTCAGCTGACTTCAAAGTACAGCTGGGGTTAGGAAACACTGGTATGTCTCCATTAAGTATCTGTTCTCCTTACCAAACTGGTAGCTCCTTGAGGGCACCAACTGTGTTTTCTCATAAGCCTAGCCTGACACCTGACACAATAAAGGTTTCCTGAATGAGTTTTCCTCCCACCTGACATGCAGTTTCCGGCTTCTCTGGCAAGAGGTAATTTACAGAACACTCTCCTCTTTCACCTATTCCTCTTCAAAGATGCTTTTCTTTGGAGTCAAATGTATCAATAAGTCACACCTGCTGACAAGAGTCCCCACTCTTACATACAGAAAAATGACAGCCACAAACAGCTAAAATGTGTGTGAAAGAAGGGAAGCCTGCTCAGTTCTTGCTTCTGGAAGTATGAAAGCTGAGAGGAAGCCAAGAGAGCATTTCTATTGAATATCTCTCTACTGAACACAATTCTCAGTGATTCACTGCAAGGGCCTGGCTCAGTGCTCAGGGCCATGTTCTCAAAATGATTAAGTACACTCAGCTTGAAGTCATGGAACAGACAAAGGCCTTGACAATACTCAGGCAGCAGGATAGCTTCATGGCTGTTGTTTTGTTTTCTTTTCTTTTGTTTTGTTTGTTTTGTTGTTGTTGTTTTCCAAGAGCATCATGCTATTGATCACCCTGCTGGATCATCAGCTTTCAATTAGGATCTACTTTTCTTCAAGTACAACATATATATTAGGAAATCAGGAGAAAAATGTGACACTAACTCCTCACAAAATGAATCTGGGTTGCATATGGTAACCAAGCCACAATGTTAGGCCCTTATCCTTTTAAATGTACTTTCCAGCTGGAGACCTGAAACAGAGTCTTAGGACTCTCATTTCACAGCCTTCACAAAGCCAAGCTAGCTTTGGCACAGTACTTCTTTAGTTACAAACAGGACGTGAGGGGCTGAAGTAGAACATTTCAAAATTCATACCAACTTCACTGTCCTAACATTGATAACAGTCAACAGAAACTGTATACACCTCAAAACATGCTAGCAAACATCACCTAATAAACATTGATTCCGTTAAGCTAAACAAACAAGCAAAAAAGTAGTGTTAATATTCCCAACAAGTCTCCATTTGTTTCAGTGAACTCTGAAATTAAAGCCATTTTGCAGGGCTAAAATGTTGTATCAAAGGGGGCTTTCTAACCCATAACAAGTTAACACCTTCACAGGAGAATGCAGTCATTGTTGAGACTTGTTAAAAGTGATTAACTTAGTAGTTGTGTAATTATACAAACAAGTCATTTCAAGGTTTTACACTTAACTTTTCATTTTTAATAATGTTCTCAGGATCAGATTAATGAAGATACAAAGATACTGCTATGAAAGGAGTTACTAAGTTTTGCCTTCCATATATCACTATTTAAAGATTCTTATACCACAGTGTCCAAAGTGGACGGAAGAGGCTTAAATGCATACAAAACAGAGACAAAGGCTGGGTATACCCCTAGCAATGTGCAGTGCTCCTGAAAATGTAAATAAATTCTATTGTAGATAAAGCTACAATGTAAAATCTATATTCATTACCATTTGCAAAGACAGTATTCCATTAATGTTAAATATGTTTGTTCTTTAAAAGAAAAGCAAACTTTTGGGGCTGGGGAACTGACTCAATAAGAGCACTTGCCACACAAGCATGAGGGCCTGAGACTGCCTACATTAAGTCCCTTGCACCCATATTTTTAAAAAGCTAGTCATGGCCACACACACTTTAAAACTCATCTTGTGAGGAGCAGAGACAAGATAATCACTGGGGCTTGGTGATCAGCCACCTTCTCTTCCCTAACTTGTCCCCTTAATCCTAAAGCTGTAAGGTTGGCAGAGCAGGATGGATGTTCACATTGGTGATGTCCCAATAAGGAGAATACCTGAGCAGGTGGAGAAAGGGTAACCTGACAAGGGATTTATGCATATGAGCAGGCAGCACATCCCATGCTCCATGCCGAGGGGTGACCTGGCAGGGGAGGTAAAATCCAAATGGGTAAATAAGGAAGTACTCAGGGAACAGCCTGGCATGGGAGTTGGGAGTCCGAACAGAGTAAGAAGAGTATTCACACATGAGGCCACTAAGCCTGGGATGTTGACGTACAGACAGAAGAAGGGAATCCCCACATAAGGGCAGGCCGCACAAGGTATGAGAGCCAAACAGAATGAGGAGGATGTGCAAGCTTCTTAAGAGTACCCTGAATGGGCATGAAAACTCAAATAGGCATGAAGAGATTGCTGGGGAGTAAAGGTTAGGGATTGCCCATCATAGTGGCCTTACATACCTGCCCATCAAACTAAGCCACTGTGGCAAGAAAGGGGAATACAGGAATGCTAAGAATAGGCAAGGTAATCCCAAGAGAGCAAAGTGAAAGAAGAGAGTGTCCACATGGCCTACAGGTAAAGAGGCAGTGTGCCTGACCTGTGCCTGTGATGATAATGGAGGCATGCAAGAACCTGAGGTTAACAGCAACCTAGCAAGACTTCTATGGAATTTGAAGCTATGACAGTGAAATGAGTTCATGGTTTTCAATATGGCTGGACTCATAAATTGTAAATGACTTTTAATATATATGTATTTCTTGGCTCTGCTACTGAGATGGCCTAGGAGCCTCACACTTCAACAGAATGAGCACACTGAGTATCAAAACACTGGTTTCTAGTTACAATCTTCCTTTGAAAGGAACCAGGGCCCCTGAGATAAACAACTGATTCAGAGCTAAAGAAAGAAAGTACAAGATGAGCTTGGAATATCTTATCGCGCCAGAAAACAATGTTCACAAAATGGTAAAAATATGCCAAATAGAAAGCAGCTACCTTGAAAGGGCTTCCACTGGCCAAACATGGAGCAAATTGATCAAAGTAAGTACTGAGAAGCTGGGAAAATGTCTTAGTGGTTAAAGGCACTTGCTTGCAAAGCCTGCCAGCCAAGGTTCAATTCCCCAACACCCTCACATGTAAAGCTAGTGGCACAAGTATCTGTGATCCCAACACACCTAAGACAATGAGGGACAGAGCCAGGAGAATCCGAAGCTCACAGGCCAGCTAGTCTGGCAGTCTGCAGTGCAGAGACCCTGTCTGAAAGAAGGTTGAGCCCAGACACCCTGAAGTTGTTCTCTGACCTCCACATACATACAATGGCATATGCACCCAAACACACATGCAAATAAATTTTTAGTCAGTAATGATAACAGATTCTAATCCACTAAGTACAACAGAAAGAAAAACTCCTTACTTACATGAGTACATTGAAAGTTTCATAAGAAACTGAGTAATGTCATAGTTTTAATACACCACCCCACAAAACATTACACACAAAAGGAAAGAAGGAACTTTTCAGTGTAGAAGTTTGGCAAAAGCTACCTGAATCAAGCCATCAAAGTGACAGCCATTAGTAAGGGGACAAACTCCTAAAATGCAAAGAGAAAGGTAAAGCATCAATCTGTGATGCCCTTGGCAGAGATGCTAAGCCTGAGAAAACATGAACTCAGAAGGTCATTCAAAAAACTATCTGTCCTTTTTTCAATTTTTTAAAATTTATTTATTTAAGAAAAAGAGAGAATGGGCACACCAGCACCTTCAGCCACTGCAAAGAAACTCCAGATGCATACATCACCTTGTGTATCTGACTTTCGTGGGTCCTGCAGAATCGAACCTAGGTCCTGTGGTTTTACAAGAAAGTGCCTCAACCACTAAGCCATCTCTCCAACCCTAAAAACCATCTATCCTTTAATCTTCAGCGTTAAGGTCCTAAAGGTCAAGGAAAGCATGAAGATCTCTCCCTACTGAAGAAATTAAGTTGACAAGACAACTAAATGCAATGCATAAGTTTGAACTTTAGCTATCAATGGTGTTTACTGGGGCAACTACTGAGATTTGACTATGATCTGAGAATGGTGTACTAAAGAAATAATGTTAATTTCCAGTGTTGATGAATGTACTGTGGCTACATAATAAAATTCACTTGTTTATGGAAAAAGCACTATGAAATATTCAGGCAGGTTGCCATCTCAGTATAAAGTAGTTCTTTTCTCTTCTAAAAACTTCTATGTGCTATATGGACAACCTTTCTGTAAGATCTTAGTTGTATTAAAATTTTTAGGGCTGGAGAGATGATTTAATGGTTAAGCTATTTGCCTATGAAGCCTAAGGACCTAGGTTTGATTCCCCAGTACCGACATAAGCCAGATGCATAAAGTGGTGCATGTGTCTGGAGCTATGTTTGCAGTGACTGGAGGACCTGACTCACCCATACTCTTTCCCTCTCTTCCTCCCCCAACCCCCCACCCTACCACTTTCTCTCACTCTCAAGTAAATAAATAAATTTCAAAAAACATTTTAACAGGCACAAAGAAGATGACTCAACAGTTAAAGGCATTTGCTTGCAAAGCCTGTTGGCCTGGGTTCAATTCTCAAGTCACTCATGTAAATAAAACACAAAAAGTAGCACAAGCATCTGATGTATTTTGCAGTGGCAAGAGGCCCTGGCCCTCCCATACATACACATAGATGCACATACACACAGAAATAAACTTAAAAATTTAAACAAAAAATAATCTTTCGTGAATATTATTTTAAAACCAGGACTTTCTCACAGTACTAATAATGTGTGCTTTGATGACAAAATATAAGGTTTGGGTTCAAATGCCAGGTCGACTTCTCACTTACCATGCAATTAGAACAAGCTATTATACCATTCAGCTTCCTTCCAGCCCACTGGTAACAGCTGCTCTGCTCAATGGAAAAGCTCTTTCAAGGATCAAATGAGAGAAAAATGAGACAGTGCTTTGTAAACTAAAGATGCTAAAGCAGCATAAAAGCATTTTTATTGTAAAAATAAATCCCTTCACTTTACCAATGACATAACTTGTAAGTAATCTACACATTATTGTCTATTTCAAAGACTCAAACGATTTCAAATACTGTTAGGAAAAGCAATCCAGAAAATTAGGAACAATCCAAACAGAATCATCAATCTGGGGAAAGGCCAGAGGGACTTTTCAGAACAAGGGATAGATTATACCACTGGAGAGAAAAATCACATTTTACCTAACCTAAAGAAGAAAAAAGTCTCTCCTCTGAGTAGAAAAAATACTGAAAAAAGGTAATACAGGAAAACCAACAATCTCTGGATATTCAGCCCCTCAGTTGGGAACAATGTATCTATATAATACTATATGGTTACCTTGGGACCCTCACAGGTTTCTGAAGCTGACTGTTAAAACTTTGGCATCTAATGGAACAATACTATACTCCCTGTTGCACAATAAAGGAAACTGAGGCTAGGAAATAAGTGGGACTCCAACTAAAGCCAGATTTTCAGATCCTAAAACCTACGCCTTTCCCACTACATCATGCTGCTGTCCCAGAACTGCTCAGGACCACTGTTTAGAATAGCAAAACTGGAGGGGGCTGGAGGAATGGCAGAGTGGACACAGATGCCTCTGAGGACCTCCAGGAAAGCTTCACTGCCTCTCCAGAAAAGTGCACCTAAATTGAAAACTTTTACCTATATTTTCTGGGGGTCCACAGACTATTAATAGAAATATGCAACAAGACTATTAATAGAAATATGCAACAAGAACCCCTTGTTTCATTGATGGCTTATTTTTATGGTTTTTCTTATTTTGCCCTCAAGTCAAGCCTGTGAGGTTATTGCCATTAGTTCACTTAATAAGAGTGAATACTTTGCATAAGACCAAATAGCTTGTAAACCTTGTTAAGCATTAAACTCAGTATGTAGAGTACTGTTCTAAGTACTTCTCATGTATTATCTTATCTCATTTATTCTTCCAATAACCATACTAAAGAGCTATCAAAATCATTTCCATTTTATAGATGAGGAAATTAAAATACAACAAAGTTAAGAATATTGCCCAAAGTCACATAACTTATAAAGATAGTATTGAGCTGGAAACATAGGTAGTGGGACTCCCAATCCATCCTTTTATTTTGTAAATTAATTTAATACCTACAATATACAACCATATTCACACAACTGTATGTGCACTAGTGCACACATATTAGAATATACTCACTGTAATTGTATGGTTCTATGAGTTTGGGCAACTGCATATACTCATGTAATCCCTACTCTCCTGATTATTATTTTCACGAAACTTCCTGTAGGTTCAGTTATTTTACTTTTGTACACTCCCTTCAAAGGCCACAGTATCTGGCTGCTGCTATGTTAGCACCTAAGGGTAGCTGGAAAGGCTTTCAGAACAGTGGCTTAAAGGGCTAAACAACTACGAGCAGCAGCAATCTGGGCCTCCCAGAGGACTGGGCCCCCAGTTCAGGACCCAGAAATTACAGTGTGGATCTGCCTTCCTGCTGACCCCAGAAATGTTTGGGCTCCTCTCCTTCACAATCCTGAGTTCTCTTTTCTGAGAGGAACTAGCGTTCTCTGGCACCATTGCCTTCACAATTCACTGTCACTCTACTATCACCTGGAAAGCTTTGTGAAAATCAGATTGTCGAGTTCTACTTACCAACTTACTGAGAGGGGGTTAGACCCCAGGAAATCTGTTTTCTGAAACTTAAAACCAATAGCCTATTAATTTTCCCAAGGGATTCTGATCACTGGATTTGGGAGATACACAATAGTTCTCAAATGTGCAACTACAACAGTCAAGCTAGAAATCCTGACAACCTTTGGAAGACCTTGAAACATACACTATAATAACAAAAGACAAAATGGTACTAAATTAGATACCAACTTTTACAAATAACAATAGGCATCAAAAGTTTAAATAGCCACTGCTGCTGGCTTGGGGCTGCCTGGACCCTGCGAGCAAAACCTGCTGTGAAAGCAGGCCCCTTGCTCTGCCTTTCTGATCAAATGGCCCCAGGGTCCCCAACTCCCAGATCCCTGCTCTGGAGGCTATGCACAGAAAGGTAGCTAGACCCAAGGAGATAAAACTATCCCCCCTTGCCCTTCAGCCAAGCCATAGCTGAAACTACAGAAGAATTGGGGAGATGAACAAGATTGTTGCTTTCATGCTGAACCTGATAATCAACACCAGAATGTAGGAGACAGACTCTGAGTATACTCAACACTTGCCAAAGTGTTGAGTATCCAGAGGCTCCTAAGAGTTCATCATTGAAATAGACTTAAAACACACCCACCACAGCTCAGGGAATTTTGCTGAACAGAGGGTGGAAAGATTATAAGAGTCACAGGTTGAGACATCATGCCCAGAGGCATTCCCTCCCCTCAAAAACTGACTGCTGCTCCCACAACACATAACCCACAATCCTATGGGGAATACCTGCAACCCCAATGTGGTGGTTTGATTCAGGTGTCCCCCATAAACTTACATATTCTGAATGGTAGGTTCCCAGTGGATGGAATTTTGGAGGCGGTGGATTGTTGGGGGCAGGCTTATGGGTATTATAGCCAGTTTCCCCTTGCCAGTGTTTGGCACACTCTCCTGTTGCTATTGTCCACCTTATGGTGGCCAAGGGAACGTGCACCCTCTGCTCATGCCATCATTTTCCCCTGCCATCATGGAATTTCCCTTCTAGTCTTTAAGCCAAAACAGAACCCTTTTCCAAAAGCTAGTCTTGGTCAGGTGATTTCTGCCAGCAATGCAAACCTGACTGCAACACCCACTGAGGAGGGTCCCCAGTGAAATGGGGTCAGGGATGAGGGAAAAGAGGGTACCAACATATGATGTATCCACACAAAATATGTTGTTAATTATAATAAGTAAATAAATAAACGTTTAAATAAATTGGGCTGGAGAGATGGCTTAGTGGTTAAGGCACTTGCTTGCAAAGCCAAAGGACCCCGCTACTATTCTTCAGGACCCATGTAAGCCAGATGCACAAAGTGGTACATGCATTTGGTGTTCATTTGCAGAGGCTGAAGGCCCTAGCACACCCATTCTCCATCTCTATCTGTCTCTATCTATCTGCCTCCTTCCCTCCTCCCCTCAAATAAACAAAAATAAACTTTAAAAACTTTTTTAAAGTTTAAATAAATAGTGGGCAACTTATTGATTCTGCTTCCAGCCAAGAGGAAATAACAGGGACTATATTTACCATTCCATCTAAAAGAAAAGATGGTCTACTTATCCAGCCACTGGTCAAAAAATAGTTTACAAGATGCTGTAGATCAGACAACAAAACACTAAGATCCCTGAGAGACAGGAGACCAATGAGCTGAGCTCTACAATTGTCCCAGTTCACTGATTTCAAGTTCTAAAGTTGGGACTGGACAGATGGCTTAGAGGTTAAAGTCCCCAGGACCCACATTAGCTAGATGCACAAGGGAGCGCACCAGTCTGAAGTTTGTTTGCAATGACTGGAGGCCCTGATGCACCCATTCTTTCCCCTCCCCTTTCTCTGTCAAATAAATAAATAAATAAAGATAATTTTTTTAAAAAAAGAATGTTTTTGATTACTACCTACAATAAGCTCAAGAATGTATATAAGAATATGAAAGCAGAAGCTAGGTGTGGTGGCACACGCCTTTAACCCAGCACTTGGGTGGCAGAGATACAAGGATCTCCACGAGTTGGAGGTCAGCCTGAGACCACATAGTGAATTCCAGGTCAGCCTGGGCTAGAGTGAAACCTACCTTGAAAAACCTAAAAAAAGCCGGGCATGGTGGCACACACCTTTGATCCCAGCACTCAGGAGGCAGAGGTAGGAGGATCACTGTGAGCTCGAGGCCAGCCTGAGACTACAGAGTGAATTCCAGATCAACCTGAGCTAGAGTGAGACCCTACCTTGGAAAAAAAAAAAAGAAAAATAATATAAAAGCAGGGCTGGAGAGATGGCTAAGCAGTCTGCAAAGCCTAAGAACCCAAGTTTGATTCCCCAGTACCCATGAAAAGCCAGATGCACAAGGTAGTACATGGGTTTGCAGTTCATTTGCAGTGGCTAGAGGCCCTGGCACACCCATTCTCTATGCCTCTTTCTCTCTCTCACTCTCTCTCAAATAAATAAAGTATTTTTTTTAAAAAAATACAAAAGCACCCAGCAGTACAAGGTAAAATACACAATGTCTGCCATTCAATCAAAATTTCCCAGCCTTGGCTACAGCTAGACCTTACCACATACATACACATACACAGAAACTCCCAAGAACTCGAAGTATTAGGAATACAATCCATAGTGAAGATACTAATTATAATTAGTAGAAATGAGTAACATCCAAGCAGTTATGTTAATAACTGTACTTTATATATTCAAAAACTTAAATATGGGAATTTTTTTAATGAGCCAAATTGCATTTCTAAAGATTATAAAACTATCAGGCTAGGCATGGTAGTTCAAGCTAGCTATTCAGGAGGCAAGTCAGAAAGATTTCAAGTTCAAAGCCTGCCTGGGTTACCAAACAAGTTCAAGTATACCTTGAGCAACTTAGTAAAATAGTATTTCAAAAAAAATAGGAAAAAAGGGGGAGCTGGAGTTGTGGTTCAATGGTAGAGGGTGATGCCTAGTGTGTGCAAGGCCATAGGTTCATTCCCTAATACAGAAAGAAAAAGAGAAAGAGGAGGGAGGGAGGGAGGGAAGGAGAGAGGAAGGAAGGGAAGAAGAAAGAAGAGAGAGAGAAGGGAGGGGAGAAGATGGAAAAGGAGGGGAAGGGAGGGGGAAGAAGGGGAATGGGAGAAGAAGGAGGGAGAGGGAAAGGGGAAGGAAGGGAAGGAGGGGAAGGGGAGGGAGGGAGAAGGAAGAGGAAGGGAAAGAGGTGGAGGAGGGAGGGAGGAGGGGAGGAGGAAGGAGGGAGGGGAGGGGAAAGGGGGAGGGGAAGTAGGGGGAGAAGGAAGGGGAGGAAAAGAGAAGAGAGGGGGAAGAAGGAGGAGGAGGAGTGAAGAAGGGAGAAAGATGGGGAGGGGAAGGAGGTGGAAGGAGTGGGAAGGAGGGCGAAGGAGGGGGAAGGGGGAAAGAGGAGGAGGGGGGAAGGAGGAAGGAGGGAGAAGGAGAAGGAAAGGGAAGGAAGGGGAGGAGGAAAGGGAGGGGAAAGGGAGGGGGAAGAGGAGGGAGTGAAGGAAGAAAGAAAGGAAGGAGGGAGGAGAGGAAAGGGGAGGGAAGGGAAGGAGATGAAAAACTCACTTTATGGAATTAACAGCAAATTAAACAATGCAGAAGAAAAGACTAGTACATTTCAACAGTTAGGAGGCAGTGATGTATTCAGAAGGCTGAGGGAGGAAGATCACTGTAAGTTTGAGGCAAGGCTGCATATAATAAGTTCAGGCCAACCTGGGGTACATAACAAGACCCTGTCTCAAAAATCCAAAAGAAGGGCCGGAGAGAATGGCTTAGTGGTCAAGGCATTTGCATGTGAAACCTAAGGTCCCATGTTCAATCTCTCTCCAGATTCCAGACGCACAAAGGTGACACAACCACAAGGTCACACACGCACACTATATAGTGCATGTGTCTGGAGTTTGATTTCAGTGGCTGAGGCCGTGGCGCACCAATTCTCTCTCCTTCTCTCTCTCTCTCTCTCTCTCTCTCAACAAACAAGTCTACAAGTAGTAGCTGGGCATGATGGCACACACCTTTAATCCCAGCACTGGGGAAGCAGAAGTAGGAGGATCACTGTGAGTTTGAGGCCAGCCTGAGACTATGAATTCCAGGTCAGCCTGAGCTAGAGCAAGACTCTACCTTAAAAAGGAAAAATTCCAAAAGATAGAACAGTAGAAGATATATAAAAGGGGGGAGCTCAAGAGTTCCAAAGAAAAAGGGGGTCTCACTAACCTTGAGCAAGTACATGCAGCCTAATGTATCAATAATTAAAATCTCCAAACTGGAGAGCTAGAGAGATGGCTCAGCGGTCAAGGTGCTAGCCAGCAAAGCCTAAGGACCTGAGTCCCCAGTACCCACATAAAGCCAGAGGTGCACACATTAGGAGTCCATTTGCAGTGGTGCACCCATTCTCTGTTTCTCTTCTCTGTCTGCATGCAAATAAATGAAATAATTTAAAAAATTTAAAAAAGAATCCCCAAACTGATGCAGAAAAAATATTTGAAAGAAATGACTATCAAAATCTTTATAAATTTGATGAAAATTATGAATGCACAGCTTAAAAGCTCAACCCCAAACAATGAAAACATGCAGATGCCTTTTTCTGTCTTAGAGATAGTGTCTCTCAAAATAATATGTTATAGTGCTGAAGAGACAACTTAGCAGTTTAGGCACTTGCCTGCAAAGCCTAAAGACCCAAGTTTGATTCCTCAGTACCCACATAAGACAGATGCACATGATGGTGCATGCATCTGGAGTTTGTTTGCAGTGACTAGAGGCCATAGTGCCCCATTCCCTCTGTCTATCTGCCCACCTCCAAAATAAATAAATAAATAAATAAATAAATAAATAAATAAATAAATAAGATGCAGAGTAAGTGAGGAAGAAAATGGACAAACTACTCAAAGACAGTGAAATAATATAAGGTGTCAAAAGTGAGTCTCCACGAGGCTACAGAGATGACACAGTCAATAAAGCACTCACGTTGAAAGTATGAGAACTTGAATCTTATCCCCAGTACCCAGGTAAAATCACCAGGCGTGGTGGTACACTCTGTCATCCCAGCATTGGAGAAGTATAGATAAGCAGATTCCCAGAGCTCACTGACTAGTTAGTCAAGCCTAACAGGTGAGCTTACAAGCCAATGACACCATGTCTCAAAAAAAGGGGGAGGGATGGAGAGATGGCTTAGCAGTTAAGGTACTTGCCTACAGAACCAAAGGACCCTGGTTCAATTCTCCAGGGCCCATGTAATCCAGATGCACCTTGTACCCATTCTCTCTTTCTCTCCCCCTATCTCCCTCTCTCTGTGCTTCTTCAAATAAATAAATAAATAAATAATTTTTTAATAAAAGGCACAAGGTTGTGGAGATGGCTCAGTGAATAAAGTGCCTGCTGTGCAATCAGGAGCACCCACATAAAATGCTGGGTATGGTAGCACATGCCTGTAACCCCAAAACTGGGGAGCAAAGACAGTAAACTGGCATACTGACTAATCTAGCTGAATTGGTGAGCTATAGGTTCAATGACAGACTCTGTCTAAAACAATAAGGTGGAGAGCTAGTGAGTTAATGGGATAATCAGCCATCACCTCTGGCCTCCAGATGCCCACATGCACACACATGAGCAGGCACACATACATACATACACACCAGCACAGATGAAAAAGGAAAAATACCTGAGGTCCTCTGGCCTCCACAACATACACATTAATGTGCACCTGTTTTCACACACACGTGTTAAAAAAAAAAGTCACCAGACACCAGGGAAAGGTAGCACATGCCTATAATCCTAGCACTTAGAAAGCTGAGATAGGAGGACAGGAAGAACAACAGAAGTTCAAGGCCAGCCTGGGCTACAAACTGAGTTCAAGGCCAGCCTGAGCTACATAGTGAGACCCTGTCTCAAAGGAGGAATAAGGGGAGGGAAAAGGGAAGGAGTCACACAAAAGAAGTTACACTCAGAGCAACACAGGTTAGAATGACAACAAATTTCTTGTCAGAAATAAAGCAAATGAGAGAAATGAAGAGCAACACCTTTTAAATACAAAAAGCAGAAACTGAAAATCTACAATTCTATTTGCAGAGAATCCTGGGCTAGAAGAAATGTTAAAAGAAATTATTCTGGAGCTGGGGAGATGGCACAATGGTTAAGAGTACTTGCTGCTTACGCGTGAGAGTCTTCTAAGGCCAGAGGCCAGAGACTGCTAAATCCAGCTCCTATATCCGAAGAAAAAGTTGGGTGTGAGCAAGGCCTTTAATCCCAGCACTCAGCACTCCAGAGGCAGAGGTAGGAGGATCACAGTGAGTTTGAGGTGAGCCTAGAACTACAGAGTGAATTCCAGGTTACCCTGGGCTAAAGAGAAAGCCTACCAGGAAAGAAAAAAAAGCAAGTTGTGCATATATACCCAACATCTGTAATCCTAATATAAAGAGGGGAGGGAGTGAAGACAGGAGAATCCCTGGGGATAGGTGACAGACAGCAGCTGCAGAGTGAGGGCAAAACAACTTCTCAAGGAAAAGAGTGATAAGAAAAGGACATCTGACATTCTCCTCTGACTTCCACACGTATACACATGGGATGTGTACATCTGCTCGTGCGTGTGCACAATACACACTCAAAAAAGAGAGGGAGGAAAAGGGAGACATGGAGGAAGAGGGGAGGTAGGAGAGAAGGAAGGGAAAATAACTCATCTAGAAACCAGGAATGGTGGCTCCCAGCAATCAAGAGGCTAAGGTAGACGGATTGCCACAAATTCAAGGCCAGCCTAGGCTACACAGTTAGTTCCAAAATAGCTTGAGCTACAGAGTGCGATCTTGTCTCAACAACAAAGAAAGAGAGAGGGAGCCAAGCATGGTGGTACACACCTTAAAATCACAGCACAGCAGGCAGGAGGATTGCTGTAAGTTCCAAGCCACCCTGAGAAACTACACAGTAAATTGCAGGTTAGCCTGAGCTAGAGTGAGACCCTACCTCAAAAAACTAAAAAAAGAAAGAAAGAAAGAAAGAGAGAGAGAGATAGGGAAGAAGAAGTAGACATCCAGCTAAAAAGAATAATCAGTCGCAATCCAAGCCCACAGGTGCTCTCAGAGCTTTACTGGAGAACAAACGACAACTCATAAACCTGCCAAATAACCTTTCAGAGCAGAGCCAATGCAAAAACCAACACACTGTCAAACAGCGAGAGGCCAAAGCTGAAGGAGGGCAGCCTGAATGGTGAAAAGGCCTGCTCTACTTCTGGCACAGCTCTAGTCATGCAGCTCTTAACAAGAATGAAGAAGCTACAGTGGGCTTGAAGTATGAGATGTGAGCAGCTGTCAACTGTCTAGAACATGCCCTTTAAAGACTCCCTCTCTAAGACCCAATGACCTCCTCTCCAAACACAGAACTATCATTCTAAGTCTTCTCCCTACTTGCAAAGTAGTACTATCCTAAGTATTAATACAAAGATTCAATATTTACATCAATTCAAATGCTAATTTTCCAATTTTCCCAAGTTCCCACCAAACAGACCTACTTTTACTCTTTCTAATATATTTTCTTTCCTTCCTTTCTTCCTCTTTTCCTCTCCTCTCTCTCTTTCCCTCCCTCTCATCTTTTTTGAAACAGGGTTTCATGTATCCCAAGCTGGCCTCAAACTCACTATGTAGCAGACGATGACTCTGAACTTTGTGTGGGGGTGGGGGGCGGGGAATGTGTGTGTGTGTGTGTGCGCGCGTGCACACATGCACGAGCGTACGCATATGCATAGGCATGTGTATGCACATGGAGGCCAAAAGATAACCTGTGGAAGGCGTGGTGGCACACACCTTTAATCCCAGCACTCAGGAGGCAGAGGTAGGAGGATTGCCACAAGTTTGAGGCCACCCTGAGCTAGAGTGAGAACCTACCTGGAAACCCCAAAAAAGAGAAAGGAAAAAAATAGACAACCTTTGGTTCCTCAGGTACACCACCCACCTCTTTGTGAGGCATGGTCTCTAGGATTACAAGCACAACCAGCATTGTTCTGTGGGTAATAAGGATCAAACTCAGGTTCACACACTTGTAAAGGAAGCACTTTACTGACTATCCCCTCAGCCTCATGACCTTGAACTTCTGATCTTCCAGTCTCCACCTCCTGAGTGAGTACTAGGATTACAGGTGTGCACCACCACACCCAGTTTACATAGTGCTGGGAGTTAAACCTAGGGTTCCATGCATGCTAGGCAAGCACTATGCCAATTTAGCTACATTTCCAATCCTCCCAAAAGATTTTGTCTATAGTCTCAAAATCAAGTACGACTTCTATAGTTTCAAAAACAAGAAGGTCAAAAGGCATACAGGAATATAAAGCAAAGAAAACACGCAAGACGGGTATCTTTACTGTCCAATATACTGATGAAGAAACTAAGGTAAGGATCAGTTAAAGCTGCCTCAAGTCAGACAATTGGGAGTGAGGCTGCTGGGACAATAACCCAGGGCACTGAGCTCTAGAGTCCAAGCTCCTAAGTAATCTGTTGCAAGTTAGGTGGCCACTGCACACTTGCAAAAGCAAAAGCAAACTAAGATTCCCTAAAGATATCAGAGGATAGAGGAAATAAGGGAAAACAGCCATGTATGACATGTAAGACTTTTTACAATTCATCCTCAGAGAGCCCTTGCATCCACCAGACTACCACCCCCACCTACCAGTACCCCTATATTATGGTCATGTTGAGCTCATCAGGCCTTACCCACCACATGTCTTGTACATACACTGCCATTTAGTAAGCTACTTCAGATAAGTTAGCTTAATTTTACTATCTACTGTGCTATTTCACTTGAGCCTCATTGGATTAAGCTTAACTTCATATAGTCACTCTTAATTCACCCACAAAACAACACTATGAACTAGAGATTATCTGCAGCATTATATAAAAGTAATTGTTCTATAGAAGCCAAAAGTCAAGAGCTGAAGAGATGGCTCAATGTTTAAAGGTACTTGCTTGCAAAACTGACAGCCCAGCTTCAATTCCCCAGTATCCACATAAAGCCAGATGCATAAAGTGGCACATGCATCTGGAGTCATTTGCAGTGGCAGGAGGCCCAGGTATGCCCATTCATTCTCTCATTCATTCATTCGTTTTCTCTAATAAAATTATTTTTAAAAATACTACAAAAATCAAGGTAGCCTGCCCAAGAACAAACATCTCAAGAAGCAGTGTATGAACTAAAATGGAAGTCATAGTCATGTTCAAAGTGCATGTTTTTGATCACATTTTTCCTGCCATAAATGTGTTCTCTCTCTCACCAATGTTCAATTCATTCAAGATGAATCTAGACCAGTACAAGGTGAAGGCACTTAAAGAGACTTGCTGAATGAATGGGTAAGTGAATGAACAAATGCCTCTCCCTCTCTGGATGCATCTCTGGACTCTCTTACAAAACTCAGTTGCTCCTCCACATTATCACAAGGCTTATTTAAAAGCTCTATTATACAGCTTCCCAGGTGGTATGCTATTCTTTCTACTTATATGTACATATTATCCACTAGACTGGCAACTGTGCCCCACTTTACCCCTGTATTCCCAAGCCCCTAACTAAAGGCCTGGCTTTTAACAAGCTCTCAGTAAGTTTGTTAAATGAATGGAATTCCCTAAGGAGGAGGAGAGAGATGAGTAAGCAAGTCATGATTCATGTTAAAACTTCTTTTTCCTGGAGAAATAAACAACATTCAGAGTTGTGATATACTCAAATTTGTGCTCTATAAATATTTCTAGGTTTCAACTATCATCTGAGGTATCTAAATTTAACTCATTCAACACATATTTATGAGTAATCTAAATACATACAGATAATGGCTCTTAAGAAGCTTACGGCCTAGTCAAGGAGACAAAACATAATAAAATATGAAGGTACACAGGCAACCGTGAGCTGTCATAAGGAAATGTGTGACTAGATACCACGTAATTGGTAAAACCAAATGCTGTGGGTTAGCAAACTGGAAACACAGATTCAAGTGAAGGCCATAGTTCCAGATTATCTATGGAGAGGCTGCAGGGATGGCCTTTTCGGTCAGTAACAAAATGAGGAAAATAGGAACAGAACAGGATGTTATCCACACAAACATATTTAATTCAATCATAAAAACTGTCCTTAATAATCTGGCATCATGCTTCTCCTGCCCTTTTAAGATAAAACTGTAATTTCTTTTTAAAAATTATGGTGCCAAGAGATAAATTCTATGAGGCTCTAAAAATGTGATTTTAAATTTTTACTGGTTGTGCTGGGAAGATGATTCAGTGGTTAAAGACACTTGAAAAGCCTGATGGTCTCAGTCAATTCCCCAGTACCCACATAAAGCCAGACACTAGACACACAAAGAGACACATGTATCTAGAATTCATTTGCAATAGGAGGCCCTGATGTACTCACTCTCATTCATATTCATTCTCTTATTGTCTCTCTCTCTCAAATAAACAAACAAATACCTTTTTTTAACTGGTACAACTTCCCAAACATGTAGAGACCAGTGAGCTACAGCACTCAAGTGAAGCACCATGAAGAGGTAGAACATCAAGTAAACTCTTCAGGATGAACAGATCTGGCGGGGTGGAGGGAAATGGGGAAAGAGCAAAGCCCAGAGGTAAGGATACACATGCAGGTTCTGGACAACAGGCCTAAATCAGCCTAACTTACACTTGGAAACACTGCAGCTGCATACTCCACTGTGGCAATGTGCCCATGTAAGTACACTTCTGATCCCATGTAAATAATAGGTTTTTCCCCATCTCAAATATATTGATAAAAGTATGCAAGAAAATAAGGAAGATTCAGAAGAATTAAATGGAGACAAGAAATTAACAGCGTAACCAGGCATTAAAACTAGCTTTTTCCACCAGGCATAATGGCACATGCCTTTAACCCCAATACTCGGGAGGCAGAGGTAGGAGGATCACTGTGAGTTTGAGGCCAGCCTGGGACAACAGTGTGAGTTCCAGGTCAGTCTGGACTAGAGTGAGACCTTACATTGAAAAAACATTTTTAAAAGCAACTAGCTTTTTCTTAGAAGGTAATTATATAGTTCAATGCAAGTTTCCTTCTCCCAATCTGATGGGTCTCCAGGAAATTAAGGCTAAGCCTAAAGTGGTATGATGGTTTATGTTGTCAACGTGACTGGATTTAGAATCACCTAAATTGGTGAGGCATACCTGTGATGTGTCTATGAAGATGTTTCCAGAGAAAAGATTAACTAAGAGAAGAAAGCCCATCCTGAATGCACGTAGCACCAGTGCATGGAATGGGGGTACTGATGGAATAAAAAGGAGAAAGAGAGCTGAGTGCCAACATCCCTGCCCCTCTGCTTTTTGTCTGTGATGTGAATAGCCTCTACCATATGCTCTCACTGCCATGAATGGACCTGCTCCACCATGCATTCCCAACCATGCTGGACTAAAAACCCTCTGAAACAGTCAAAATAAAGCAACTTTATCCTTGTTTCTGTCAGGTATTATGGCCATAGTAATGCAAAAGTAACTAATACAGATAGAATGCATACCATTGGCGATGGCTCAGTCAGTAATATCACACAAGCATAGAGACCTGAGTTCAGATCCCCAGAGCCCACATAAAAGCCAGGTGTGTAGCCATAGTCCTACTGCTGGGGTGGCACAGACAAAAGGAGGCCTAAGGCTTCTTGGCTAGCCAAATCAGTAAGCTCTGGATTGAGTGAGAGACTCTGCCTCAAAAAATAAGGTGAAGAGTGATTGAGGAAGACACCCAACATTGACCTCTGGCCTCTACACAAATATGCAAACATGTGCCCATCCATACACACATATGCACATGAAAAAAGGGCATAATACATAATTCCCTCCTACCAATTAAACTGGGACCACAGGGTGATCAAGAAAAGAAATCCATCCACACATATCTTTAAAACTATAATAAAAAACACTAGTATTGGGCTGGAGAGATGGCTTTGTGGTTAAGGTGCTTGCCTGCGAAGCTTAAGGACCCAAGTTTGACTTTCCAGAGCCAAATAAGCCAGATGCACAAAGGTGAGACAAGCACAAAGTCACAGATGCCCACATTATCCTTCAACATGGACTCAATGCAAAGGTGGCGCAAGCGTTTGGAGTTTGAATGCAGCACCTGAGGCCCTGGTAGACCAATTCTCTCTCCCTTTTTTTTTCTCCCTCTCTCTCAAAAAAATAAAAATAAAAAGCTAGTCTCAAAATTCTTAGCACTTGGAAAATACAATATTCTTCAAAATTCAACCACAAACTGACCTCACAAGGACTGCTACTGAATCATTTAAAATTTTTTAAAAAAAAAGTAAATAATGCTAGGCATGGTGATACACGCCATTAATCCCATCTCTCAGGAAAGTGAGGTAGGAGGATCACTGTGAGTTCAAGGCCAGCTTGAGACTACATAGTGAATTCCAGGTCAGTATGGACTACAGCAAGACCCTATCTCAAAAAATAATAATATTAATAATTAAAATAACAAGCAAAAATTTAAGTCAAAGTGGCCCCAAACTAAAAGTGGCCACAGAACACTACTAACAAAAGAAAGTCAGAATCGTTTGAAAAACTTTACTTAAACCTCATGTTCAAAAAGTTTCTTACCAAAAAGTCTAAGATATATGAGATTATGGGCAAAAATTAAACCTTTCAAGAGATAAGACTAGAGTTGGGGAGAAGGCTCAGCTGTTAAAGGCTCTTGCTTGCAAAACCTGCTAGCCTGGGTTTAATTCCCCAATACCCACATAAACCCAGTTGTATAGATTGGCACATGCATCTGGAGATCTGGAGTTTATTTGCAGCATCAAGAGGCCCTGAAGCACCCATTGTCTCTCATTCTCTCTCATTCTCTCCCCCATCCTCCCTCCCTCTTTTTCTTTCTCTCCCCCCACCCCCTGCTTGCAAATAAATAAAAACAGAAAAAAGAAACCAGACCATAAATAAGAGGCAGAAAAATAAAAGATGGTAGAATCAGACCGTCTAAGTGATATTGGAATTATCAGAGGTGCAAAATGAGACATTTAATGATTAAATAAGAGATTAAGAATGAGTAAGGAATAAGAAAGTGATGTGATAAAAAAAAATGGGTAACTCCAAAAATGTCTATATAAAAGATACAGCTAGAGAAAAAATTAGGGAACCTGAAGGAATGACACAAAGTAGGCTTTAGAATGAGAAACCAGGAAAATAAAAACCACAGAAGGGGCTGAACATGGTGGTGATGCCTGTAATCCTAATACCCAGGAAGCTGAGGCAGGAGGATTGAGAGTTGGATATCAGCCAGGACTATTTGATGATATCCTATCTGAAGAAGAAAAGGTCACAAAAAAGTATCACATAAGAGTCATCAATATTCCAGACGGGAGGAAGGAATGGAGCAAAACAACAGCTTGAGTTTATAAAATGATTCTGAATGTTCTATTTTCCTTTAAGGGTTCACATCCTCCCTTAGTTTATGGTCTGAAAACAGCCAAGAATTTTTGAGAACAAACAACAGAACACCTTCACACATAGAAGCAGTCCAATGAATGCATTGCAAGATAAGTAAAAAGAAATGTGATGTTCTGGTTCCAAGTAACATGTAGTAAGCACCCCACCCTGTCTCTCCACAGCTATAAAATGAATCTATAAAAGCAGGGTAAAATTCACAAGGAAGTTATATGAGGAATCTAGAAAGAAAACAGAAGCAGGTGCACTGGGGAAGAGAACTGAACTCAACGTACCACCAAACCAGTGATGAGTTTATCGTTTTTTCCCTCCATTATCCTTCAACATGACTCAAGACAGCCTCAACAATGAGGGCATAGCATAAAGCAAGCTCCCAGAGAAGCCACCTGACTCCAGATAAAGGAGAGGAAAGAAACCAAGGTCTACAGGCATCTGAAACTTTAAGGGAAGAACCCTTCTCTCCAACCACAGGATATGACTTAAGAAATGGAGCTAGGGCTGGAGAGATGGCTTAGCGGTTAAGCGCTTGCCTGTGAAGCCGAAGGACCCCGGTTCGAGGCTCGGTTCCCCAGGTCCCACGTTAGCCAGATGCACAAGGGGGCGCACGCGTCTGGAGTTCGTTTGCAGTGGCTGGAAGCCCTGGCGCGCCCATTCTCTCTCTCTCCCTCTATCTGTCTTTCTCTCTGTGTCTGTCGCTCTCAAATAAATAAATAAAAAATAGACAAAAAAAAAATTAAAAAGAAATGGAGCTAGCCCTTGTTACATTCTTTTCCTCTCTGTCTTCCCACTGTGAGACCCAGACTACAGATGTAGTCATAGGAAAGGCATAGCGGGAAAAAAAAAGGCTAAATAAAGGCCAAACATGGCTGGCACAAAAAAAAAAAAAAAAATGAGGGTGAGAATGGACTGAGGAAATGGTAAAGAGAGAAGAGATCAGTAGTAAGCATGAAGGTTCCATTTGCTTTACATACATACTATTGTCAATCTGTTTATAGGGACTTTATCATTGTATGTTTAATTTGCATTTTCCTAATAACTAATGATGCTAAGCAGCTCTTAATATGTTTATTTGCTATAGCATATCCTCTTTGATACAATGCCTTCTCAGATCTTCAGTTGTCTTATTAAGACTTAATAAGTATGGTTTATGTGGAGGTAGCAGTAGAAATTGAAAGAACTATTAAAACATGAGCTTTTTTAGAAATATGTGAGTTGCCTTTTCATTTTACTAATGACAAAATTTGAAAGCAAAACTTTAATTCTGGTAACACTCTAATTCTTTTATAGTTTACTTTTATAATATTTTTAAAACTTTGAGAGAGAAAAAAAAGGCAGATAGAAAGAGAGATAAAAAAGCATACCAGGGCCTATACCTACTGGAAACAAACTCCAGATCCATGTGCCACTTTGTGCATCTGACTTATGTGGGTACTGAGGAATCAAACCTGGGTCCCTAGGCTTCACAGGCAAATGCCTTAACCAATAAGCTATCTCTCCAGCCCTAGTTTACTCTTTTTGTCCACATCAGAAAGAAACTTCAACTAATAGAAAAGTATGAGTGGGAATTTCAAGATACTCGGGTCACTATGAAAAGATCAAACATAAGAATTCAGGGAATAGTACAAGAAGAATTTCACTCCAAAGGCATAATAGGCATCTTAGAAAAAATCATAGGTAAAAACTTCCCCCAAAATGGGAAGGAGAAGCCAATGCAGATACAGGAATCCTTTAGAACACCAGCCAGACAAAACCTGGAAAGAACCTCTCCTTGCCATATTACAATCAAACTACCAAACACACAAACCAAAGAAAAAATATTGAAAGCAGTCAGAGAGAAAAATCAAGTTACCTACAAAGCAGCAGATTACTCAACACAAACTTTAAAAGCCAGAAGGGCATGGAGCGATGTATTCCAAGTCCCGAGAGATAACAACTGTCAACCAAGGTTACTTTATCCTGCAAAGCTATCCATTTAAATAGACAGAGAAATGAGAACATTCCACAACAAAAGCAGGCTAAAGGAATGTTTGAAGACAAAACCAGCTCTACAGAAAACACTTGAAAGAATCATCCATGCTGAAGAAAAAGAAAAGCACATATATAAGGAACCGGGTAAAAACAAAGAACACTCATATACTAGTTAACACAAAAGAGCAAAGGTAAAACCAGAAGAACTACAAAAAAATGGCAAAAATGAATACACACCTTTCAATATTCTCTCTTAATATCAATGGCCTCAATGCCCCAACCAAAAGGCATAGGTTCACAGGATCCTTCAATTTGTTGCCTTCAAGAAACCCACCTTTCTACAAAGGATGGACACTATCTTAGGTTGAAAGGTTGGAAAACAGTGTTTCAAACAAATGGACCTAGAAAACAAGCAGGGGCTGCTATCCTAATATCTGACAAGGTACACTTCAGTCCAACATTGTTAAGAAAGATAAGGAAGGCCACTTTATATTGATTAAAGTCACCCTCCAATAGGAGGACATCACAATCCTACACATATATGCACCTAACATGGGGGCACCCAAATTCATCAAACAAAAGCTATTAGAACTAAGGTCACAGATAACATCAAACTCAGTTGTAGTGGGTGACTTCAACACCCCACTCTCATGAATTGACAGATCATCCTGTCAAAAAATAAACAGAGAGGTATCTGGACTAAATGAGGTCACAGAAGGAATGGACCTAACAGATATCTAAAGGACATTTCATCCAAATGCTGCAGAATACACATTCTTTTCAGCAGCACATGGAACATCATCTAAAATAGACCATATATTAGGACACAAAGCAAATCTTAACAAATAAAGGAAAATTGAAATAATTCATTGCATTCTATGTGACCACAATGGAATCAAACTACAAATCAAAAGCAAGAAAGGCTACAGAGCATACACAAAACCATGGAAATTAAACAGGACACTACTAAATGATGAATGGGTCAATGATGAAATCAAGAAGGAAATCAAAAAATTTATACAGTCAAATGATAATGAGAACACAACATACCAAAATCTCTGGGATACAATGAAGGCAGACCTAAGAGGTAAATTTATACCTAAGTGCCTATATTAAGAAATTGGAAAGGTCGCAAGTAAACGACCTAATGCTTCACCTTAAAGCCTTTGAAAAAGAACAACAAGGCAAACCAAAAATCAGTAGATGGGAAGAAATAATGAAGATTAGGGCAGAAGTTAATGAAATAGAAACAAAAAGCAATCCAAAGAATCAATGAAACAAAGAGTTGGTTCTTTGAAAGGATAAACAAGATTGATAAACCCTTAGCATATCTGACCAAAACAAAGAGAGAAGAGATACAAATTAATAAAATTAGAGATGAAAAAGATAACATCACAACAGATGCCAGAAAAATTCAAAAAATCATAGGGACGTACTATAAAAGCATATACTCCACAAAGTATGAAAATCTGAAAGAAATGGCTGAGTTCCTTGATATATATGACCTACCTAAATTAAATCAAGATGAGACTAATCACTTAAATAGACCTATAACAAGCATGGAGATCCAAGCAGTTATCAAAAATCTCCCAACTAAAAAAAGTCCAGGCCCAGATTGATTCACTGCTGAATTTTACCAGACCTTCACGGAAGAAATAACACCATTGCTTATTAAGCTTTTCCAGGAAATAGAAAAAGAAGGAATTCTACCAAACTCCTTATATGAAGCCAGCATCACCCTGATACCAAAACCAGGCAAAGATAGAACAAAAAAAAGAAAAAGAAAGAAAAGAAAATTACTGAGCAATCACCCTCATGAACATAGATGCAAAAATTCTCAACAAAATATTGGCAAACAGAACACAAGAATATATCAGAAACATCATTCACCCTGACCAAGTAGGCTTTATCCCAGAGATGCAGGGATGGTTCAACATACGCAAATCAATAAATGGAATACACGTATAAATGGACTGTAGGACAAAAATCATATGGTCATCTCATTAAACGCACAGAGAGCATTTGACAAAATCCAACATTCCCACATGATAAAAGTCCTACAGAGACTGGGAATAGAAGGAACACATCTCAATATAATAAAGGCTATTTATGACAAGAATACAGCCAACATATTACTAAATGGGGAAAAACTGGAAGCTTTTCCACTAAAATCAGGAACAAGACAAGGGTCTCGACTGTCCCTACCTTTATTTAATATAATATTGAAAGTCTTAGCCACAGCAATAAAGCAAGAAACGCACATAAAAGAGATGCACATCGGAAAGGAAGAAATCAAGTTATCATTATTTGCAGATGACATGATCCTATATATAAAGGACCCTAATGACTCTATCAGCAAACTGGTAGAGCTGATCAAAACCTACAGCCATGTAGCAGGATACAAAATAAATACACAGAAGTCAGTAGCATTCCTATATGCTAACAACAAACACACAGAGGCTGAAAATAGAGAATCACTCCCATTCACAATTGCATCAAAGAAAATAAAATACCTTAGAATAAACCTAACCAAGGAAGTAGAGGGTCAGTACAATGAAAACTATAAAACACTCAAGCGAGAAAATGCAGAAGACACTTGGAAATGGAGAAACATCCTTTGTTCCTGGATTGGAAGTATCAATATTGTGAAAATGGCAATCTTCATAGAAACAATCTACACATTTAATGCAATCCCCATCAAAATTCCAAAGGCTTTCTTCACAGAAATAAAAAAAAAAATCCAAAAATTCATTTGGAATCACAAAAAAAAACCCTCAAATACCTAAAATAATACTGAGCAACAAAAATAAGGCAGGAGGCATCACCATACCTGATTTTAATCTATACTACAGAGCCATAGTAACAAAAACAGCATGGTACTGGAACAAAAGCAGATGCATAGATCAATGGAACAGAATAGAGGACCCAGATATAAGTCCAAGTAGCTACAGCCCCCTGATATTCGATAAAAATGCCAAAAATACTCATTGGAGAAAAGACAGCCTCTTCAGCAAATGGTGCTGGGAAAACTGGATATGTTTCTGTAGAAGAATGAAAATAGATTCTTCTCTCTCTCCATGCACAAGAATTAAGTCCAAATGGACTAAAGACCTTAAAATCAGACCTGAAACTCTGAAATTGCTAGAGGAAAAAGTAGGGGAAACCCTTTTCCTCATGGCAAAGACTTTCTGAATATAACCTCAATTGCTCAGGCAATAAAACCACAGATTAACCACTGGGACCTCATGAAATTACAAAGATTTTGTACTGCAAAGGACACTGTGAACAAAGCAAAGAGGCAACCTACAGGATGGGAAAAAAATCTTTGCCAGCTATATATCTGATAGAGGATTAATATCTAGGATATACAAAGATCTCAAAAAGTTAAATAATAAGAAATCAAACAAGCCAATTAAAAAATGGGCTATGGAGCTAAATAGAGAGTTCTCAAAAGAAGAAATATGAATGGCGGATAAGCATCTAAAAAGTGTTCTACGTCACTAGCTTTCAGGGAAATACAGATTAAAACTACATACAGATTCCATCTCACTCCTGTCAGATTGGCTACCATCATGAAAACAAAGGATCATAAATGCTGGCGGGGATGTGGAAAAAGAGGAACCCTTCTACACTGTTGGTGGGAATGCAATCTGGCCCAGCCATTGTGGAAATCAGTGTGGAGGTTCCTAAAACAGCTAAAGATTGATCTACCGTATGACCCAGCTATAGCACTCTTAGGCATATATCCTAAGGACTCATCCCATTTCCTTAGAAGTACATGCTCAACCATGTTTATTGGCACTCAATTCATAATAGCTGGGAAATGGAACCAACCTAGATGTCCCTCAACTGATGATTGGATAATGAAGATATGGCACATTTATACAATGGAGTTTTTCTACTCAGCGGTAAAGAAAAATGAAGTTATGAAATTTGCAGAAAAATGGATGGATCTGGAAAGGATTATACTACGTGAGGTAACCCAGGCCCAGAAAGCCAAGCGCCGCATGTTCTTCCTCATATGTGGATCCTAGCTACAGATGATTGGGCTTCTGTGTGAGAAGGAAAAACTCAGTAGCAGAGGCCAGTTAGTTAAGAAGGAGATATAAAGGGAAGAGAAAGGAAGGGAGGAGGGTACTTAATAGGTTGGTATTGTATATATATATAATTAGAAGAATAGATTAATGGGGGGGGGAGGTGAAAAGGCCCAAAGTGAGGTCAGGGGAAGAGATTGAGTAAAGGAAAGGTGGAGGGAGGGGCTAATCAAAATCTAAGAGGATACAAATAAATCATATGGAATACTCCAATTTTAGACAATGTAAAACTCAGGAGCCATAGATCTTTGTTAGAAAAATTTCAGTGCCAGTAATGTGATACCTCCATTGAGTTGTTGGCCAGGGAGGTCCCTGATGCCCCCAAAATATTACAGGCCATTGCCGAGGCCCTTGGTTTCCGACCAGGAATCTATGGTAAGACCCTATTGCTGAAGACTCCACATACTTGGGCTGCAAGGCCACTGAGAAATCCTGCTGGAATTGAGCTGATAACCTCCTCCATGTAGACCAGCTGACAGAAACCTGGAAGAAGCCATTCTACATGTAGTTCAATGGGAGAAAGAGATAACACCAGTGAAGATGCTCAGCAGTGGACACTGCAAGCCTTATAATTGGCCAGCCACGCCAAAGGAGCCAATAGGTGCAATAGTGGCACGTCTGACATGGTGGAAACTAACTGCCCTCCAATTGGACTGGAGGCCTGCTCCATGGGAGGGAACACATCCCTGATACTGAAAACTTAAAACAGGGGTAGTCATGAGCTCTAGGGGTGTAACATTTGCTGATGTCTGGATAAATGTATATATTATGCTTATCAAACTGCCCAGTAAGCCCTTCTCTTAATATTCATACCCTTATATTAATGCTACT
This sequence comes from Jaculus jaculus, assembly GCF_020740685.1. NCBI lineage: Eukaryota > Metazoa > Chordata > Mammalia > Rodentia > Dipodidae > Jaculus > Jaculus jaculus. Next base: position 129,697,142 of record NC_059102.1, on the reverse strand, counting down.
CTCACTTTGGGTAGAGAATCTTCTCTTTTCAGATGGCAGTGACCTTGGGATGACTCAGAAGGTATCATAGTGCTGGAAAGAAGTGACTGGAGTAGTACTCAGGAACATCTCGATCACACCTTCCAAGGCTTGGGGTCTAATGTGGAAGAGGTGGTGGACAGAATGTAAGAGGCAAAGGAAGGGTAGGACTGCTTACAACGCGCTCCCTCCAGAAATAAAATGGCCTGGATATCCATGACCTCACAGTGCCTAACACTACCTACACAAGACCATCATAAGAGGAGGAAAAGATCATGACATCAAAATAAAAGAGAGACTGGTTGAGAGGGGGAGGGGATATGATGGAGAATGGAATTTCAAAGGGGAAAGTGGGGTTGGGGAGGGAGGGTATTACCATGGGATACTTTTTATAATCATGAAAAATGTTAATAAAAATTGAGAAAAAAAATAAAAATTAAATTAAAAAAAAAAGAAAAAACAATAAAAAAGTTTGACAGCACTTGACTAATAGACTAGAGGGATAAAAATCATGTGAGTGGTACCAAGGACAACACCTAACTTTCTGCCTTGGTTGAATGAGTAAGTAATTGAGCTCTATACTATCTAGATGAGCTCCTCAAAGAGCATCCACCTTCCACTATGAAACCAAGTCACCTTTCCTGAATTTCCCCTTCTACTGACCTCCCAACTACACATGACATTACTTACCTGTCTTCTCCTTAGATTTAAACCTTGGTCCTCATTTTGCTACATTCTGTCTTATGATTTTCCTAACTTTGCCTTTCTTATCCATGCAAAGGTTGCTAAATCTCGACTTTCTCTTGCTGGGAATAGTAGCAGCTGACATGACTGACAGCCTTACTAAGTGGCAGCCCTTAAGCCTATCTTCTAAGTGCCTGTTTCACATTTCTCCCCAGCCTATCACTAGTTTACATTCAACAAAATCCACCGTTGTAGACCTCAAGGTCAATTTTCTTCACTCACAAGTTTCTATGAACAACTTCAACACTCCTAACTTGAAAACTGGCATTATTCCCATTAGCTCCTCTTCTTTCCTCCATATGCAATTAATTTAATGGTTCTCCAACTAAGCTACTTGAAATGTTAGAGGTTTGGGAGCTAGAATAAGGCCCAAAAATGACCTTTTCCCAATTTGCATTTTAAAAAATAAGGTAATATAATTTTAAGTTTTCTTACCCAAAATTTTTCTTAACCCTTTCTCACCTGCTACTCTATCTGGACTATAATATAAAACAGCATATGATTTAGGGAGAGAATGTAGTTTGAAGTTTAATATATAATTATTTCATAGTATACCAGAGAATACCATGGCTTTTAGGTGTTCCATCACCTGTAACATGTGTATAAATATAATTAAAATGGCCTTGTTAAGTCTTGTAGTGTGGGGAATTTAACCTGGAAGTGTATGGAACATTGCTGAAGGATTTTAAGCAAAGAACGCCCATGAGCTAACTGGCCCTTTGGAAGGCTTACCTTGAACACTGACTGGACTGGAAAGAGGCAAAGTGAAGAGGAATTGCAGCCAATATAACTATAGAGGATGGTTGGCTGGGACCAAGAGGCCAGCAGTGGAGACAGCAAATGCATGATTCAGTAAGACATGATGTCTGTATTAGAATGTGGGCTATGGAGCTGGAGAGATAGCTTAGTGGACCCAGGTTCAATTCCCCAGGACCCACATTAGCCAGATGCACAAAGGGTCACACACATCTGGAGTTCATTTGCAGTGGATAGAGGCCCTGGTGCACCCATTCTCTCTCTCTCTCCCTCTCCCTCTCTCTCTCCCTCTCTCTCTCTCTCTCTCTCTCTCTTTCTCTCTCTCTCTGTCTCTCTGCCTATTTCTCTCAAATAAATAAAAATAAAATAAAATAAAATAAACAAGGCTGTAATCTAGATCTTAGCATTTATGATTCTGTGACCTTGGGCATGGCCTCTTGACTTCCATATGCCCCAACTTCTACATCTTTGAAAAGAAAATACTAATGTAGAGAAAATGTTTAATAGCTCGTGACATATAGCATGCACATTCAATAAATGGTAGCTTAAAGCAATGAAAAAAAAAAAAAAAAAGAATGTGTGCTATGGCCTCACGTCCGACTAATGCTACCCTCCTACTGCTCTCTCCCTAAACTAAAACTAAAAAGCCATGAAGTTCTCAAACCCTTTTCTTCAGTTCCCACCTGATGTAGTTACCTTTATATTGCTGGCACAAAGCGCCCAACCAAAAGCAGCTGATGGGAGGAAAGTTCATTTTGGCTTACAGACTGAAGGGGAAGGTCCATGATGGCAGGGGAAAGGAAGGCATGAACAGAAGCTGAACATCATCTATGCCACAGCAGGTGGGACACAACAGCATATAAATGAGCCAAGTAACATTGGCAAACTGAAGTTTAATAAACCTCAAGGCCCATCCCAGTGTCACACCTCCTCCAACAAATCTCCACCTCCCACGCTATGATCAGCTGGGAACTAAGCATTTAGAACTCATGAGTTTATGGGAGACACCTGACTCAAACCACCATACAACCTCTCTCAGGAGCTTCAGGTCCAAACTTCAACTGTCCCTTAATGTTCCCCATAGTAGACAGACACTTAACCCAAACCAAACCAATCATTTACTTCCCAAATCTCCCTACCACCACTCCCCTAGGACTACGCACACGTGTGCTGCTAGAAACCAAAACCACTACCTTACAAGTACTCTACACTGAGAAATACCCACAATGCAATTTTGACTCCTTGTTCTGCCATGTTCCTCTCAGTCACCAGCTTTAAATTCAGAGTTATGGGATGGAGAGATGGCTTAGCAGTTAAGGTCTTGCCTGCAAAGCCTAAGGACCCATGTTTGCCTCCCGAGATCCCACATAAGTCAGACACACAAGGTGACATATGTGCAAGGTTGCATGTGTGCACAAAGTGGTGCACACATCTGGAATTCAATTACAGTGGCTGGAGGTCCTGGTATGTCAATTGTATCTACCTATCTCTCTCTCTCTCATAAAAAGAAACAAGTCCGTTGGGTTTGCCTCAACAACAACAAAAAAATTCAGAACTATTATCCATCCAGTTGTGATGACTGCTAATTTTCTGACACTACTTCTAGACAATTCTCATTGATAGCTGCACTCCTGAAATAAAAGCAATATCATGTAAAGCAAAAGAAAATATCAAGATTTCAGCTCGCATTATCTACTTTCTACTATAGCGGGTGAATTCATCTTCCATCATCAGTCATTTTGCCCTTCAGTCCTGCTTAACTGCATGAATCATATATTTATTTATATATATGTATATGTGTGTGTGTGTGCATACTCTTTTGCTCTCTCATACACACATACTTTAATAGGTAGGGGAGTTATTGAATATCTGGAATTACTTTTAAAATCATTCCATTGGTCAGGGATGTAGCTAAATTGGTAGAATGCTTGCACAACATGCATGAAACCCTGGGTTCAATCACCAGCACTGAATAAAACTGGGATTGGTGACATACACTCATAATTCCACCACTCAGGAGGTAAAGGCAAGAAGAACAGAAGTCCAAAGTCCTCCTCAGTGACATAGCAAATTCAGAGTCAGCTTGGGCTACATAAGACCCTGTCTAAATGACACTGGTTGTAATAACTACATATAAAAAGTACAGTGAAAATAAAGACAAATATAATTCTAATGGAATATACTGCAGAAATTTCAGTTTCTTTTGCATCTCTCATTAGTACAATGTCACATTAAACAATGAGAAAATAAAATTTTATATCAGTAATGCAAACACCTGCTAGCCACTAAGACTTCAACAGGGAACAATAAATATGAACCAGTTCTTCAGATACAGATCTGAGAAAGGGATTGGATTATCACCTGCAGGCTCAAAGAACAGTGTTCATGGTAATCCATACACAGCCAAAGCATCTGTACAGAGCTCTCTTTGATTGAGGTCATATGAAAAATAAAAGTTTTATTAAGAACAGTGAACATGGGGGCTGGGAAGATGGCTTAGCAGTTAAGCGCTTGCCTGTGAAGCCTAAGGACACTGGTTCGAGGTTCGATTCCCCAGGACCCACGTTAACCAGATGCACAAGGGGGCGCACGCGTCTGCTGGAGCTCGTTTGTAGTGGCTGGAGTCCCTGGCGCGCACATTCTCTCTCTTTCTAGCTGTTTCTTTCACATTCTGTCGCTCTCATCTGTCACTCTCAAATAAATAAATAAAAATAAACAAAAAAAATTAAAGAACAGTGAACATGGAAGAAAAAGATTGAAATGAAAAAGATTAACAAATGTGATTCAGGAAACTGACATCTTTAAATAGAAAAAAAAAACATGGTATCTACAAAACAGGAACAAAAAACAACAAAGGAAAACAATGAAGAAGAAAATGAGACTGTGTCAAATAAGAGCTTTAAAAAGGTAGGCCTGGGCTGCAGAGATGGTTCAGCAGTTAAAGTTGCTTGCTTGTAAAGCCTGACTGCCTCAGTTCAAATACCCAGCACCCACATAAAGCCAGACACACACAGTGGCACATGCATCTGGAATTCATTTGCAGTGGCAAGAGGCCCTGGCATGCCCATGCCCATTCCTATTCTCTCACTTTCAGATAAATAAATAAAAATATTCTTAATAAAAGGCCAACCTGATATCAGAATCTGGTAACATTATAAGAAAAAAATATAGTCCAAATCTCTTATATGAGTAGATACAAGCATAGATACAAGCATAAAACAAAATATTAATAAAGTAAACATAGTAATATCCAAAAAAGGATTACTAAAGGAGTTTACCTCAGGAATGCACGGTTGGTTTAACATTTGAAAATAAATGTAACTCATTACATTTACCAGGGGAAGAAAAAAAATCATATAATCATCTTGAGAAGTGCACAGAAAAAAAAAAGGATTTGATAAAATTTAGCATCCATTCATGACAGAAACCTTTAGTAACAGGAATAGATAGGAGCTTCTCAACCTAGTTGAGGATATCTAAAAGAAACTTACAGCTTAGCACTCTCCCCCAACCCCCCAACCCTCTGCCTCCAAGGATCATTATGAGTTTGAGGCCAGCCTGGGACTACAGAGTGAGCTCAGCCTGGGCTATTGTGAGACCCAACCTCTTCCCACAACCCCAGCTCCAAAAAAAAAATCTGGACATACAATGCAAGTCAATCAAAACTGGAAAATCAGAACCTGATTCCAAAATTTATACAGCACTTCAAGGGACTTAATCAATTTAAAAAATGATAAAATTTGAGGAATTACACTATGGAACAATGAGACTTATTTTAACATTACAGCAATTAAGACAATGTTGTATGGGCTGGATAGATGGTTTGGTGGTTAAAGGCACTTTCTTGCAAAGTTTGATAGCCTTAATTCCAGCACTCAGGAGGCAGAGGTAAGAGTTGGAGGAGTATGAAGCCAGCAGAGTGAGTGCCAGGTCATCCTGGGCTAGAATGAAACACTACCTTGAAAAAAAGAAAAATACACAGAGGAATTGGGGAAATGAGCAAGTGCTGCTCTCTTAGTGAATCTGATATCAGCACAAGGGTAAAGGCAATAGACATCAAGGACACTCAACACCTACCAAACCAGAGATCCCAAGGCTCTTAAGTGCTCATCACTGAAGTAGACTTAAAATGCACCCAACATGGCTCAGGGAATTTTGCGGAAGAGGGGATAGAAAGATTGTTAGAGCCACAAACTGGGACATTTTGCACAGAGACATTGCCTCTCCTCCATAACTGACTGCTGCCTCCATAATGCATGACCCACAATACCCATGGGGTTGATGCTCATCACCAAACGAGGAAGTCCTCTTCAGAAAAGAGGCAGGGAGAGGGAAAATAATGGTAACAACATGTACTGTTTATACACTAAATATGTCCATATCTAATAAAAATAAGAAAGTATATTAAAAACTTTTAAAAAAATAGATTTCAAAACATGAGAGAGGGCTGCAAAGATGTCTCAGCAATTAAGGCACCTGCCTGCAAAGCCTAATGATCTGGGTTCGATTCCCCAGTACCCATGTAAAGCCAAATACACAAAGTGGCACATGAATCTTAAGTTCATTTACAGCATCTAGAAATCCTGGCATACCCATGCCCATGCTCATTTTCATTCTCTCTACCCCCCCCCACTTGCAAATAAATATTTTTTTTAAAGTTGGGGAAAGACTTGAACAAGCACTTCACAAGACATTCAAATAGCCAAAAGCATATGACAAGGCACTCAACATCATTAATGCCCAGGAAATGAAGATTAAACCTACAGTAAGGTATTAATGCATCCCATCAAAGGCAAATCTAGCTAAAGTAAAAGGACTAACCATATAAAGTGTGTATGAAGCAAATGAAACTGTCATGTACAGCTAATATGTAAAGTGTCTGGAAACAGTATCAGCCTCTACTTTGCTAAACATTTCATCAATTTCTCAACAAGCAATCCCAACCCTAGGCATAAACCTCATAGAAAGGGAATACTTTTGTTAGATGTCAGGAATGCACAAGAATGTTTACAGCATAGCTGGGAAGCATGGCCAAGCAGTCTAAGGCACTGGATGAAGAATGTTCAAAGTGGACTGGAAAGATGGCTTAGCAGATAAGGCGCATGCCTGTGATGCCTAAGGACCTAGGTTTGATTCTTCAGGTCCCACGTAAGCCAACTGCACATGGTGGTACATGCATCTGGAGATTGTTTGCAGTGACTAGAGGCCCTGGAGTGCCCATTCTCACTCTATCCCTCTCTCTGTCTCTAATAAATAAATAAATAAAAATAAAATCTTTTTTAAAAAAAGAATGTTCACAGTGACTTTATTCATAATAGTCAAAAATGGGAATCTAGGACTGGGGAAATGGCTTAGTGGTTAAGACATTTGCCTGTGAAGCCTAAGGACCCTCACTTGATTCCTCAGGACCCACGTAAGCCAGATGCACAAGGGGCGCATCTGTAGTTCATTTGCAGTGGCTAGAGGCTTTGACATGCCTATTCTCTCTCTATATATATATATATCTGCCTCTTTCTCTTTCTCTCTCTCTCTCTCTGTCAAATAAATAAATATTTTTTAAAATATCTATGAATAAATTATGAAATAAAGCTATAGTGGAGAACTAAATAGCAATGATGGGCCAGTGGTATGTGCAAAAACACAGAGCAGTTCTACAGACATAACGCTGACCAAAACAAAACAGACTCTTAAATACAAACTGCAAGATTCCATTGATAGGAAGCTAAAGAATGGGCACCAACTGCTACAGTGAAAGAATCAGAACAGTGATTATTTTTGAATAGGCATTGACTAGAAAGGATATGAAGCATCTTACAATGTGGAAGGGATACCCTATACCTTCATTTGGATGCTGATTACATGGATATACAAAACTAAAAAAAAGGCATTGTTGCAGTCAGGTTTGTATTGCTGGTAGAAATAACCCAACCAAGAGCAGCTTGTGGGGGAAAAGGGGTTTATTTTGGCTTACAGACTTGAGGGGAAGCTCCATGATGGCAAAAGAAAACGATGGCATGAGCAAAGGATGGGCATCAACCCCTGGCCAACATAAGGTGGACCATAGCAAAAGCAGAGTGTGCCCAGCACTGGCATGGGGAAACTGGCTATAACACCCATAAGCCCTTCCCCAACAATACACTGCCTCCAGGGGACTTTAATTTCCAATTGCCATCAGCTGGGAAACCTAGCATCCAGAACACCTAAGTTTATGGAGGACACCTGAATCAAACTACCACATTCTGCCGCTAGCCCCCATAAACTGATAATCATACATGATGTAAAATGCAATGCATTCATCCAACTTTAAAAGTTCCCATAGTTTTTATCAATTCCAATGATTTTTATATATACCCATAGTCTAAGATCTTTTAACTGAACCATAATACCACCCCCCCCAAAAAAAAAAAAACTATATTGGCACAAAATAAACATTCACACTGCAAATGATAGCACTGGGCATAGCAAAGAAATTTTCAACCAATACAAGATTTAAAACAACCAGGGCAAACATCAAATTCTATAGCTTCAAGTCCAACAACTCTAGCCACTGATAAATCTCCACGTCCAGCAATTCTAACCAGCAACAAGTCTCTGGAGTTCCAATTCTGCCCCTCCAGCTAGGCTACTCACAGTCCTGGAAAACTTCATCTGAGGCCGGCAGCTCTCCTTGGCAGCCATCTCATGGTCCTGACATCTCCACTGGGTCTCCATTGCAAACCACGGTTCATCCACATGGCTCCATTGGGTCTCCAAGAAGGCATCCAGCAAACCTGCTTCTCATTGCCCATGGCTGTTTCCAAAGCACAAGACCACATTGCTAACTCAATGACTCTCTCTTTCCTGCATTTGTTATACTCCACAATACCAGGTAGGGTGCCAGTTTGTTAAACCAGGGGGGAATAAAGCAGACTTTGAAGAAAATGACACTCCTTGAGCGGGGCCCCTTCGAAAGCGTCTACATTCTTCCTGTTGCCCCAGTGCAAGTCAGCTGGCCCAATCTCAAACAGTGCAATCTCTCATATAATTGTAGCTAAACAGGCCAAAGTTTCACCCGAAGGTTTCAATTTTTTTCTGTGCCATATCCCTATAATCAACACCAATCCATTTCTACACAATGCAACCCTGCACAAATTCTCAGGACATGGGCATAACAGTAAGCCTCTCACACAAACTGCTTCTAGCCCAGTCCAGGCAAAGCTCTTTCTCACCCTCATAAGCCAAACCTCAAAGTCCATAGTGCTGATCGCATTCAGGTCTTGCAACTTTGACCAGAATAATCCATCAAGCTTTTACAGCACTGGAAGGTGTCTCCTTAGGCCAAGGTTTAAAATCCTTCTATATTCCTTTCGAAAATCAGCTCCAAAATGCCAAAGCCACAGTCAGGTATCTAGCAGCAAATGACACCACTCCTCAGTACCAACATTACTGTTGCAGTCAGGTTCGTGTTGCTGACAGAAATAATCCGACCAAGAGCAGCTTTTGGGGGGAAAAGGGTTTATTTTGGCTTATAGACTTGAGGGGAAGCTCCATGATGGCAGGGGAAAATGATGGCATAAGCAGAGGGTAGACAGCAACCCCTGGCCAACGTAAGGTGGACCATAGCAACAAGAGAGTGTTGGTGTGGGGAAACTGGTTATAACACCCATAAGCCCACCCCCCCCAACAATACACCACCTCTAGGAGACTTTAATTTCCAATTTCCATCAGCTGGGGAACCTAGCATCCAGAGCACCTAAGTTTATGGGGGACACCTGAATCAAACCACTATAGGCACCAAGCAATATTTTCTTAAAACTATGCACTTAGCCAGCCATGGTGGTACATGCTAGTATTCCCAGCAGTCAGGTGATTAAGGCTGGAGGATCTAGAGTTACAGACCAGCCCAGGCCATAAAGTAAGACCCTGTCTCAAAGACAAAAATAAATAAATAGGGCTGGAGAGATGGCTTGGTGGTTAAGTGCTTGCCTGTGAAGCCTAAGGACCCTGGTTCAAGGCTCAATTCCCCAGAACCCACATTAGCCAGGTGCACAAGGTGGCACATGTGTCTGGAGTTCGTTTGCAGTGGCTGGAGGTCCTGGCACGCCCATTCTCTCTCTATCTGTCTGTCTGTCTCTCTCTCTCTCTCTCTCTCTCTCTCTCTCTCTCTCTCTGTGCCTCTTTCTCTCTGTGTCACTTTCAAATAAATAAATAAACATAAAACAAAAAAATAAATAAATCTGTACTTTTCACTACACATGAACAAATTAAGATGCAAGTTTAAAAAAACACAGTAATAACATTGGGGCTGGAACTAAAACTCAGTTGGCAGAGTGCTTGTTTAGCATCCCTAAAGCCCTGGGTTCAATCACTAACATCATACGACCCATGTGTGGCGGCACCAACACCTGGAAGGCAGAGGAAGGTCAGAGGTTTAAGATTATCCCAGCGGTGGAAAAAAATTGCTCAGTGGTTAAGAGGCACTTGTTTGCAAAGCCTAATGGCCTAGGTTCAATTCTCCAGTGCCCATGAAAGCCTGCTGCACAAAATGGCACACATATCTAGAGTTAAGTTTGCAGTGGCAAGAGGCCCTGGTGTGCCAAGACTTACTTACGTTCCCTCCCTCCCTCTTTCTTTCCTTCCTTCCCCCCCAACTCTGTCTCTAATAAATAAATAAATATTTTAAAAGAAGTTTAAGGTTATTCCCAGCTGCAGAGTGAGTTAGAGGCCTGCATGGGGCTGATATAGTGCTTGCCTAGAATGTTCAAGGTCTTCAGTTCAATCCCCAGAACTAGAAAAAAATATTACAACAAGACAAAAGTGCTACAAAGGCACTCATTTTTCATTTCAGGGAGTCACCAGTTACTATCTAAAATTAATAAAGAGATAGATTTTGGGGCTGGAGAAATGGCTTAGCAGTTAAGGCATTTTGCCTGTTAAGCCTAAGGACCCTGGTTCAATTCCCCAGGACCCACATAAGCTAAATGCACAGGGGGCGCATGCATCTGGAGCTCATTTGCAGTGGCTGGAGGCCCTGGCATGTCCATTTTCTCTCTCTTTCAAATAAATAAATAAATAAAATTTTAAAAAGAGATTTATCTAGGGTTATAGGTGAGCCAACAGAAGAATTAAAATTAGGACCAGTTAATAGAGCTTGTCTCCAAACAGTGCGGCTGGAGAAGGGCAGGGTAGAGGACCTGCCACTCTTCATGAGCTGGGCCTGGTGGCTTACACCTTCTATTCCAGCACTCAGGAGGCTGAGGTAGGAGGATCACTGTGAGTTTCAGGTCAGCCTGCTTCTAAATAAATAAAAAATTAAAGGCCAACAAACACACTGTTGATGAGGGACCCTCCTAAAGGAATTGGACCAATCTCTATGGAAAGGAATATGACAGTATTACTTTTGTAAATATTTTTTTCTCTTCTGCAGTACTGAGGATCAAACCCACAGGCATCAGGCATGCTAAGCAAGCTTTACCACTGAGCTACAACACCCTCAGCCCTAAACTTACCCTATGACCCAGAAATTCCTGTCCTAGGAATATATTGCAATGGTAGAATGCTAAAATACAAAAAAAAAAAAAAGAAAGAAAGAAAAAAATCATATATGTAAGACTATTCATATCTGCAACTCTGTAATAAGAATAGGTATCACCTAAACATTCATCAAGATGAGGCAGTCTATGGAGAAACAAGGATGATCTCTACAGTGAGCTCTCTATAAGACTGATTATGAAAACAAGTCAATGGAAGAACAGTACAAGTAGAAGGTTACCACCATGTAAAGGCCTTGCAAGAAGAGATGAGAATAAGTATATGCATTTGCCTTTCTTGTTTGTCTATTGATTTTTAGCACAAGGATGAGTAAAAGTTTAAAACAAACTGGTTAGACATCTATGAATAAACCTACCTGTTCTGTAGATTTAGCTTTGAAACAATATAATTATTTCATGTAATTATAAAACAAATTAAATTATGTTTAAGAAGCATTCTTAAAAGATTAAAACTATTGGAAGCTTATAATGAGCTGGTGACACAATCAAAGAGAAAAAAGCTATTCCAAACGCTTTGAAAACAGTAATTGTTATGTACATTTTTTGGGAGATACATCCCAAGGCCAAAAAGGACAAATGAATTAAAAACTAAAAAAAAAAAAAAAAAAAAAAAAAAAAAGAGGGCTAGAGAGATGGCTTAGTGGTTAAAGCACTTACTACAAAGCCAAAGGACCCAGGTTTGATTCCCCACTACTCAATTAAAGCCAAATGCGTAAGGTAGCACATGTATCTAGAGTTCATTTGCAGTGACTAGAGGCCCTGGTTCACCCATTTATATTCTCTCCCTCCCTCCCTCTCTCTCTTTCATAAATTAATAATAAAAACTAAGACCTGTTTTCAGTAGTCCAGTTGCTGGTGGCAATGCTGGTACTGTTAACTGTGTTTCTAAGACATGGCAAAATAAAGTAAAAGAGCAATCACATTATCATTGAAAATTAAGACTTTTGGTATGAGTGTGGGAGATTCAGATATTGAGAGTGAAGAAAGAAAACTTCTGCATCTAAATTGGTAAACATCAGTGTATCAGTTACTGCTGCTGGTTTGACTAGGGCTCACTATGTAGTGCAGGTTGGCAGGGAACTCTTGATCTTTCTGCCTCAGGCTCTCAAGTGCTAAGACTACAGGCATGTGGCCCCATGGTCATCAACACACTCACTCACTCTCTCTCCTTAACTCCAACTCCTGGCAAATCCTAGAAATAATGGTTGACTCAGTATCAAACCTCCCCACAAAGGAAAAAAAAAAAATCCTAAACCCAGACCATGATCACCAATGTTATTTCCCACCAAAGGGAAGCAAGATGATCTTTCTTCCTTTTTTTTTTTTTTGAGGTAGGGTCTCACTCTCATCCAGGCTGACCTGGTGATCTTCCTTCTACCTTTGCCTCCTGAGTGCTGGGATTAAAAGTGGTCACCACTATGCCCAGCCCATGTTTAAAGTTTTGTTTTTTGTTTGTTTTTTTTTTTTAAATAAAACACATTATTTGAGAGGGGTCTGTTACCGGGGGCACCAGGGATTCTTGCCCCTGCAGGCAGACTCCAGACACATTTGCCCCTTGTGCATCAGACTTTATGTGTGTATGGAGGAATTGAATCCAGGTTGGTAGACTTTGCAGGCACATGCTATTAAGCACTGAGTTCTTTCCCTAGCCCCTAAAAGTTGTTTTAGTTCTATCAAGGACTTAAAACAAAACCAGTATTTGTGTGAATCAGCATAGGTAATCTATGTAATTGGTTGATGTATATCTCATAGATCTCTTTTTTGCTTTTTACAGTTCATTTTTTGAAGAATGGATTGTTGGTCCTATATAATTTCTATTGCATTCCCATGGCTTATTTAATGGTTGTTCTAGCCTTTTTAGTTTTGAAATTGGTAATTGACTTAAATGACTTGATCTGATTCAAATTCACTTTCTTGGCAAGAATGTTTAAAATAGTGATAATGGATATTTCCATCAGGAGGCACATTGTATCTGGTTATCTATCTTTTGGTCTATTTATTAGAGGTGGTAAAATGTTGATATTTTGTATCTAGAATTTTGTCTTCATATTGGCTGGAATGCTTGTATAGAGCAAACCTTTCTCATATCAATCATTTGAATATCCTGAGGTACAGTCCACATAAAGGCAAAATAAGTGCTTGTTTTCCTCTTAGTTTTTGAAACCTCTTCCTTAAGGACCTGGCTTCAATTCCCCAGTACTCACATAAGCCATATGCACAAACTGGAGCATGCATGTGAAGTTCGTTTGCAGCGGCTAGAGGCCCTGGTGCACCCATTCATATTTCTGTCTGTCTGTCTGTCTCTCTCTCCTTCCCTCTCTTCTTGCAAATAAGTAAATAATACTAAAAAAGAAAAAAAAAACAGTAGTTTTCTTTCACCTCCTTTCAAACTTCAGGTTTTCAGGCGACTGTATGCTTTATCCTGGACAAGCAATACTCGTGATGGTGGTCATTTACTAAGTGGTCACCTCTCTGCTAAAGGCTAGGTAAGCGATCTTTTAGGCCTCACAACCCTATAGATGGTTTATTCACTTTCTTTTTACAATTTTTTTAATATTTTATTTTTTTTTATTTATTTGAAAGAAACAGAGAGGAAGACAGAGAGAGGAAGAATGGGTGCGCCAGGGCCTCCAGCCACAGCAAACGAACTCCAGACACATGTGCCACCTTGTGCATCTGGCTTATGTGGGTTCTGAGGAATCAAAACGAGGTCCTTTGGCTTTGCAGGCAAGCGCCTTAACAGCTAAGCCATCTCTTTTACAAAAATTTTTTAAAGGGGAGGTTACAATGCAGAACTCAGAGGAAGAGTATGTGAGCTTTAAGCTACTTAGGTCACATGTGGAGAGAAGGGACATATCCACCATCCCAGCTCCTCTCATACCCTGTAGTATACAACATCACCTGCTTGGAATCAAACACACATTCTCTAGATCAGTTTCCTTCCTTCTATCCATTCACCAGGCCTACCTGAGATCTGCGCAACATCCCTGAAACCTTTCCTGAACCTAGCAGTTCAAAAATTGTTTGTTTCCTCGCTCTCTAGTTCTAAATCTGCCATAGACATATTTCCCTTCTGCAATGTGAACTCACTCTGTATCTTACCCTCCTAACAAAGCAGCCATTCACTGTGAGGCCCTTAAAAGATTCCTTCCATTCCCACTGTAGAACAAAATGCCTTCTCCCCATTATAACTTTTCACTTGTCCTCAGAGAAGCTAACACATGGAACAAAGGTCCTCACCTCACTAACACTCCATTGATAATGTAACTTTACTAGGTCATTGATATATCCCTTGGGTCTCATGTGCAACTTATCACCAAGTCTTGTCAGTTTTACCTAAAATATCTCTGAAATCCTTCTTTTATTTCCACTGCCAAAACCTTAGTTCAGGCCTTAATGTCCTGTTATATGAACTAATACAGTTCCGTAATACAGTCCCTCTCTTTTTCCCACACTCCTACAGTAAAAACTAAGCATACTTCTGACACATATACACTTATGAATTACAAGTGTCATAGTATATGAAAGCAATAGAAAACACAGAAGTTCTTAAAGGTGTCACAAAAATAATAAAGGTAAGGTTTAATACATTTTTCCCCCTTTCCAATGGATCATCTTACATAAACAAGGTGTGTCACTGCCCAAAAGTTCTGCTGCCAGGATAATCTACCTACAAAAACCAATTTGGGCTGTAGCAATGGCTTAGCAGTTAAGGTGTTTGCAAATAAAGGCTAAGGACCCAGGTTTGATCCCCCAGTAACCACTGAAGCCAGATGCACAAGGTGGTGCATGCATCTGAAGTTTATTTGCAATGGCTGGAGGACCTGGAATACCCATGCTCACTCACTTGCTCTCTTTCTCTCAAATAAATAAATAAACCTGATCCGATCCAATTATGTCCCTTACTCAGCCCTCCAATGGCACCATGTCAATGGCACAAGCATGCTTTTTGCAATCTGTATCCACAAAGTCTGTATTCCAGTTGTACTTCTTTATATACCTAAGTATGGCTTGTGCACAGGCTGCCCTGTCTGCAATGTCCTTGCTCTTGACAGCTGCTGATCTGTAGTTAACAGTATCTCTACAAACACACTCTAAATGGCATAACTAACAAACTAACTCCCGAAATGTCACCTGTCTTTCCAATAGGAATATCTGTATTTTGGACAAGTTTCTGTTCTTTTTGCTTTTACTTTGAACATACTTGCTTAGTTTTTTTCTCAAATCCTAAATGCAGTCATGGTCTATATCCATAGTACCCTGAATGTGCCCGATCAGTCTAAATGCTGTCATGGAAATACAGTCTGAGAAATGTATCATAAAGCAATTTTATTGTGTTAATATCAGAAAATTTACTAAGCAAGGCTACTACACAGAATCTTATGGGATCACCACCAGAGACGGCAGTGACCTCATGCAACAAATGACTGACTCTGTAAGGAATAGGTTATGTTTCCAACTTAAGAAAAGGAGACCAACTTTGTAATGCTTCTTTTTCTATCTTTCCATGTCCTAATCAACTCCTTTTAAGCAAAAAGGATGTGGCAAACCCAGAGATTTGTTCCCCCTCAGGCCAGGAAAAAAAATTTAACTTTTGAAATAATTATAAGCAGCATTCCAGCCAGGAGCTTATACAGATTTAAGAACCTGAAAGCAAACATTTGTCTTCCTCATTTCAGCCTTCCTATCTGTCATAAAACCTCTTGAGTTAATTGCAATGGCAAAGAGTACATTAACAGTAAAATCTACACATTTTCCAGAATATTCAAGAGGGTGACTTCCATAAGACCCGACTCAAGGTCTGTCTCCCACCTCAGGCCTCTTCACCATCATTTACTCCTCAAATCTGCTGGCCTGAAATCTGCCCAGTATCCTCCTGCTTCCAGGACTTTGTATATAAGGAATAAGGTCTTACCCAAATCTGGCTGTGACTAATAGCTTTTATCCTGTTAAGTCTGAGCTCAAATGTCATCTTCAAAATAGGACAGCCACTCCCATAGTACTCTCTCAGCATTGTTTGCATCATAATAACAAATTTGCTCAATTTATCTATAAGATCCACCAGTTTGTGAGAGTAGAACTATGTATATTGTTCCCTATTACAATCCCTGATATCTAATTCCTGACATTTAAGGAATGTTTGTTTCCCAAATAGGCATGTATGACACTCCTTCTCTTGATACTGCCACCTTTGCCACTGTGTTTACTCCTTCCAACCCTTATTCATCTCTCAGCCTCTCCCTGATGAACCTCCCTTTCTTGACCACCTCCCCATCCATCTCTTCCACCCCCTCATCCCCCCAACAACCAGTAGACAGTATCACCTTCACTCCATCACCTAGTCATCACTGGTAGCACTGCCACCACATTAAGTAGCATGTCAGTTTATACTTGAAGTTTGGAAGAAGAAGGATGCCTAGAATGGTACTTTGGTTTTACATTTTCATCTACTACTTTAGAAAACCTTAGAGAAAAATCTTTTCATTTTTGTGTCCCTAGTACTTAGTACAAGGCCAGGCACAGTCATTAAGTCTTAACATGTCACATTCATTAAGTCTTAACATGTGCTCGACACTTCTTAGTTCTATAGAAGAGAGAATGAATAGATGGACTTCTCAGATACCAATCTCCAGGACAGCCTGACAGAGACAGAAGACAGGTATACATGCTGACACAGAATAAACAGCACCACAGGCCCAAACAGTTGTTCTAGCCTGTCCCTGTACCTTCAAATCTTTATGCATTTCTTGGGGTCCATAAATGTCAGGCCTCTTCAAACTCACTTAGAATGCTTCCTTCAATTACTTATAGCCACTTCCTGTATTTGGTGCCTGGAAGCAATTTCTAGGATGTCACCACAAGCAATATTAAACTGCCACACAGTTTCCTGCTGTGTGTCTGCATTATCAGTTAAATTGCCTCATATTAACCACATTCCAGTCCACTGGGATCACTCAAACACTAAATAAGATTTAAAACATACCTGTCCAAGAAGGTCACTTACCACTGCTCCTTTCCTGCCTCTAGATAAATATCTGTCTGGGCTTACAGTTTAAGTTTTCCAGGGTTCTACCTGCATTCTGGTGACCTTTTATTTTTCCTTTGTCACTTGGATATTTGGTTTGAGGCAAAATAGTGTTTCCATATTAAAAATGAACACTAAACAGAAACTTTTTAGTAACAGTAATGTCCTGCCTAGACCAGGGCAATGTGGTTTCAACTTAGGAAACACAAAAACTTTGTCTTCCTCAAAAGTTCTAGTAACAAACTGTTCATTTTAATTCTACATATATTCAAATCACAAAATTTAGTGTTTTGGGATCTTAATTTAGTTGCCAACATAATTGTTAAATGCATCCCATAAATTCTTCCTAGATAATTATCTTCTAGTCAGCATGTGATATAGGGAAATGAAAAACAAGGAAAATGTTCTGCTCTCAACTTTGTGTTCCTCTTAATGTGAGAAACAAACAAGGATTCAGATCTGGCAGTTGACAGTGATAAGGAGACAAGAGGCTGAGGATGTGGATGGGCAGTGGTGAGCTGGCATTGGAGCAGGCTTCCTGGGAATGGCATCTGATCTTAAGTGGTTAATTAGCACCAGTGGACAGTTGTGAAGGTTTGATGAAATGGTTCGTGTTAAGCATTACCATGGTGCCTGACAGAGATGGTGCTCAACCAGCCTTGTCTTGCAAGTCTGATCAAGCACTAAATCTCACCACCTGCACCTAACAACTCATATGCTTGGCCACGGACCACATAACAGACACCAGCTTCACAATTACACACAGTATTGTTTTTAATCTTTTATTTTGTTTAATAATGTGACAGTGTTAAGTCCTGCTCTATGAATTAACAGTCTTAGCCCTTGGTCATTAAAACGTTTTTCTCCATTACCTGAAACATACCTGGTATTAACACATATCAGATGTTCTTGGTCTTTTGATAAGGTGTAAAAGAAAACAATTACTGAGTTTTTAGTATGGGCCTAGCATTCACAGTGGCATTGCATTTGTGGCTCATAAAAAGGGCCCTTACTGGCCCCTTTTACCCTCAGGAAAACCCAGATGGACATATGTAGCCTGCACACAGTTCAGTTACCATGAAAAAGAGCTGGAATTTGGACCCAAATTTGATTCAATGTTGTGCTAAGAATGGCATGTGGTATCAGACATACACTGGAAAAAATCTTTAAAGATAAAGAGCGCTACTGCTTAGAGGGGTCCACAGTGCTCATCAGTCCCTTTCCATCTACCTCCCATCCTGCACAGTGCAGCACACACTCTTAGCTTCTATCTCAGCCAGGCAAATATCTCAAGCTAACATGTGCTCTGCCTGGCAAGATGGGAAGGCCAATAGTAGCCATAACGAATTTCTCCAATGTCAAGGGTGGCACCTAAATAGATTGTTTCCTCACCACCTGTCCATCCCTACTCCTGGCTATGGGCAAAAACTACACAATCAACAGTCACTATAAATCAGAACTACTTTTCATAACTTCCCTTTTCATCTTCTCCATCAGTCTTACCACAAGCTAATATATTTCCCAAGCCTAACTTTCTACCACAGAACAGTCTAGTGTAAAGATCAATAAGGCCATTCTTCATACTAATTTCATGCTTAATACAATTTCATGCCTTGGTAAATTCCCTTGCCCAAGTGCCCAGATATTAAATTGATGCATTCTGCAAAATACACTTGAGAAATATATTTGTCAACCTCCTGCTGGCAAAAGCAAGAGTGGATAGATGACATCTGAGCTAGACATATGAACTTCTGCTTGCTGATTTTTAATGTTGGTCCTAATGCTAAATGCCTTGTGTCACGCAAGCTTCTGAGCTTCTCTGTAACAACAAAGGTAAGCATCCTCCTGCTTACTCCTTAACTCTAAGGCGGCTTTTGGAAAGTGTTCCTAAGTGCTATTGAAATCCAAGTTTACAACTCTAACTTGGAAGCAGGAACTTAACCTGGAGCACCTTTTAAGCCCAATACTTAAGAACTAAATCTTCTCACTTCCCTAGATTTTCAATCTCTTGTTTGGAACATGTTCTACCTTTCTCCCCTCATTTCTACAAAAAACAAAGGCCACCTATATTCAATTTCATAAGCAAATTTCACCAGACACATATCTCAGGACTTCTGCAGCACATTAGACTGTTTGTAAATGAGAAGTCTAACCACTGGGCAGAATACAAAAGCCAGGTAAAGGTAACATTGCATGGGCATCGCCATGAGATACAATAATAAATAGTTATAGAATTCACTTTTAAGGGCCTTCCCCCTTCAAACTTCCCTAGTGCAATTCTCAAAATGCTGAAATAAACACATTCCGCAGACTTTCCTATAAGAGGGTTTATAGTGTCTTGTGAAAGCTGTTTTACCGAAAAGCCTATGCTGTCGACTTTGTTTTTAAATGCCCTTAAACAATTCTATTAGTCATGGAGAAAAAGTGAACATTTGCTAGTGATTACAGATAAAGCATCTCATGTTCTGGGGCTGAGGAAGGGAGAGGCCACAAGAGGACTTGGCTGGGAGAGGAGATACGTACGAGTCCACAGCAACACACTCAAACTGGATCATATAAAGTTCCGCTTTCCAAAGTCAACTTGTAAGTCTAGAAAGAGGGCAACAATGTGTCGATGGGTTCTCAAGTTAAAAGTACCAACAATTTCCGGGGAAAACTAAGCCTTCACCAGGGACTCCAGGTGAATGAATGTCAGGGAATTTGCCAGACTGGTTTACATCAGGTGCTCAGTTACAAACAGCCTTTGACCCCTTGCTGTGTGGAAGAGTCACAGATGAGAAGGGCCATCCTTGAAATGCACAGGGGGCCCCTCCCTCTAAGAACCTCACATGACTTCGGTAGGGGCTGCAGGCCTCAAGTCGCCAGGCTGCAACCTCTCAGAAACTGCCAACTCCCGGTGGCGCCACACACACACACCCCCATTTAAAGCACTGCTTCTGAAGATCTCCCCCTCCCAACTGTTGTATGACCAATTTTCTGGGGCTCTGTAAAACCACGGTGGGGAGAAGGGATACCTCAGGTGTGGAGAAGGGACCACCTGACGCCCAGCGCCCCTCCAACCCCGCGCGCACCCCGCCCCCGCTCCTCCCGCATCGCCATGGTAACCGTCCCCCTCCCCGCGTGACGCCGGCACGCGGGGCGCCCCTCCGGTCCCGGCAACAAGTCCCCCCGCGCGGCTCGCGCGGCCTGAAAACCCTTGCCCCGGCCTTCGCCTCCCCGCGCCCGGCCGCACTCACTTGATCCTGGAGCCCATGGTCCCCGGGCCTCCTCATGGGCCCTCGGGCCCCGCTCGGCGCTGCGCTTGCCCGCCCGCCCGCGGCCGACCGGCCTCCCTCTGGCGCTCTCCCCGCCCCTTCCTCCCTTCCCTCAGGCTGGGGCCCGCCCGCTCGAGGTTCGTTCCCTCGCCGCCGCTGCTTGCCGCCGCCTCCCGGGGTTAATGTACTCGCTCCAGCAGGGCGAACGCCATGGTCGCCGGCGCGCGTGCCCGGCGCGCGCCGCCCCCTCCGCCTCTCACACAGCCGCCCCCCTCCCGCCCGCGCCGCCGCGCGCGGGGGCTGGTGGGAAATGTAGTCCGCTCGCGGGAGACAGAGCCCCGGGGGCGGAACCGTGCTTCTGTGCTCTGGTCTCCCCAAGCTAGATCCGGCCACATGTAGGGCTTCCCGGTGTAGGAGCCTAATGACCTCTCTATCCAGCTGTTCTTCCCACCTACAACCCCTAAAGACATTACTATCGTTAAAATCCTTAAGGCCACCGAGGAAACCTTCATCCATGCCTCCCTGGGGAGCCCTCCCACCTAGCAGGTTTTGTCAGAGATAGTGTCTCCCACTCAGGCCTTGAATCTTCCCTTTGAAAATCCCACACCTTCCAGTTTTCAATTTGAAAATCCCATACCTTCCATTAATTTCTTTACAGACACTTTTCTGTCACACCATGTTACTCTTAAGGAGACCCCAGATGTCCACAAGAAAGCCACCTGGGAATGTCATAGCATACAAGAGATGATTCAGCTCTGCCCTACAATCGAGGACCTCTGCTTTATCAGCCTTTTTGAGGTCTCCAGGACAAAAACTTCATCCGACCACAACAGTCCATGACAGAAATTAAACGTAAATGAAAGTATTTGAGGGTCAGGATCACCAACCTACTACCTACCCCTATTCCCTTGTGGGGCTCACTTTCATGAAAACTCCTATTTCATCCCCCTAGGCCTGAAGGGATCACACAGGAAGCAATAATGACAATTACTGTTTAATGAAGGTGTGAGAGCATGTCCTTTCTGGGTTAGATCCAGTATTCCCATGCCTTATTTGTGCCAATTCTTACAATACTCCTGTGAGTTTATCCTCCATTTTCAAAGAGAAAACTGAGGTTCATTTCCAAGATGACATAACTAGAAATTGGTGATTAACATCAGTGCTGAATAATTCCGGACACAAGTGACAGCTATAGTCAGTCATGCTCAAGGGTGGCACTTCGGGGCACAAACCAGAAAACACCTTAAGCTCTTCTGGTCACTTTTGATACTCTTTCCACAACCCCTCCTTTCAATTTTCTCTTCTGAAATGCCATTTATTCCTTCCGCCATTTTAGATCTTATAAGTTCATTTTTTTTAATCTATACACACCCCATAGTACTAGTAACATGCTAGGCCCTCAGCCAGGCAGGGGGCAAATAAAGCAAGAACAGTGAACAGTAGAAGATTCCTTCTTTTGGAATTATCTCGTGGATAAAAATAACTTCTCTCTTTTGTCTATGCCTTGAGGTTGTTGAGAGTACAGAGTAAACTTTTTTGAAAAAAAAAAAAAAAAAAAAAAACGAAACTGTCCAAACTGCCATTTTGAATTCAAAGTCTTTGCACCCAGACACCAACACGGACTTATAAACACCCCCAGGAGCAAAACTCTGCTAGACAGGCAGGAACTGCATGGTGTTTATTCACCTTGTTTCCTATGAACCCTCTCCAAGGAACAGTTGTTATCAAGATCTTCTCTGGAATGAGCAGCCAGTTCAAAAGCTCTGAGCAGGAGACTATAAATAAAACAAAGTTATTTGGTGGAGGGCAAAAGCTGGCTGCTTTTCAAAGAAGGTTGTAGCTATCCTGGCCACAAAAATGTCTGGGTGCCTGCTGTGTGTGTGTGTGTGTGTGTGTGTGTGTGTGTGTGTTATGTTGGAGGGGAAGAAAAGACAGGGTGAGTAAGGTTTATGTGCCTGCATAGGTGGCCTCTAGACAGCAGGGTGGTCTTGGGAAAGAGTACCTACTGCGAATTCAGAATGTACCCCTAATGCTGGCTATAGCAATGACTAGCAGAGTGCTTTTAAACAAGTGATTGGACAATTGTCTGCTTCCACTTTCTCCTCTGTGAAATGGGTATAGAGCATGAGAGCTCACATCATGAAACAGAATGTAATGTAGTAGCTAATAGTGCAGGCCCTGGAATAAGGTTGCCTGGGTTCAAATCCACCTCTACCTCTTACAACATAGGTGACGTTGGACGAGTTATTCAATGCCTCTATGCTTCAAATTCTTTGTAAAATTGAAATGATGTCAATAATTATCCTGTTTTGAGTTGACATGAGAATTAAGTGAGTTGGGAATGCTTATAAAGCACACAGTGACTAACACGTAACAAGCACTACCATATAACATACAGCAAAAATGATCAACGGTGCTGGGGTGATGATTGAGTGGACAAAGCACTTGCCATGTAAACATGAGGACCAAAGGTCAGATTTCCATCACTCACATAAATGCCAGGTAGGCATGGTGGCCCACCTATAACCCCAGCACTCTATAGGCAGAGTCAGAGGATCTGCAGGGCAAACTGGCTAGCTAGACTAGCTGAATCAGTGATCACCGCCTGGGTTCAAATAAGAGACCCTGCCTCAGTAAATAAAGCAGTGAGCAATTGGAGGAAGACACTCAACACCAACATCTGGCCTCCACACACACATGTACACAAGTGTACCCACATGCATATATGCACATACATACCACAATATATATACATTATATGCAAAACTCTTAGTACATTTATTTTCCTATGTTTGTACTGCTGGGAAATAAACCCAGCGCCCTTGCTTGCAAGCACTCTGCCACTGACATGCCCCTAGCCCTGACATTTATTATTAATAATAAAATAATAAATAGCTCTGTGCTTGGGTTCAGGAGACCTGAGTAACCCAACCTTATTGTTTATGTTCTGTGTCAACTAGAATTCAATTCAACTGTAAATGATAGAAATTTGAAATAGCAGTAACTAAAAAAAAAGAAGACCCAGCAGCTCATTTCTCTTTTATATAAGGTGTAGAGATGTACATTCCAGAACTGATGTGACAATTCTTTTATCAGAGATTAAAAATTTTATCATACTGCACCCCAGTCCAGGATAACTTCTCAAACTCTAGCTATCGAATCTGCCACCAGCTAGCAGGAAGAAAGAATAACGTGTCCACCTCAAACTCCAATCGTTCAGAATACTTCCTAGGAGTTTCTCATACCATTTCCATGACTGTCCCTCTAGCCAGAACTTACTTATGCAACCTCATCTCACAAGGAAATATGGCCTTCTTTCCAGAAAATCATGTGCACAGCCTAACGCAAAGAGTAGCATTTTTCAGGAAACAAAGGGAGGGTAGATACTGCAGGATAGCCAGCAGCCACGGCCATGCTTGGCTTTGTTACCCTTGGTAAGCCACTGCATTTCTCTGGGCCTTCATGTCCCCATAACAAAGTAAAAGAATCAGACCAGATCATCTCTTCCCAAAATTATTTCCAATTTTAAAATCCTACAATTCAGGAGCTCAATGTTTGAATAATTCCTTTATGTGATGCCATTCAAATAAAATGAGACCTTTCTGCCAAGTACATGGCATACTCAATTGTTGGAATTGAAATCTTCCGGTGGGAAGAAAAGGTTTGGGAAGTCTGCCTTCTAGACTGTTGTCAAAATAGACTCGCTGAGCAGATGGAGCAGATAAAAGTCCAGAGGAGGGTGTGAGGCCTCCTGCACTGACATTCTGATGCTCCTTAGCTTTCAAGCTAGCCCCAGATCACCCTACCTGCTTGGTGGCTGTTAATAAGTGGAGGACCTCCAAGCAGGTCTAATACCATTTGATTATACTGCATTAAATGTTAGAATTGCCGGGCGTGGTGGCGCACGCCTTTAATCCCAGCACTTGGGAGGCAGAGGTAGGAGGATCGCCATGAGTTCAAGGCCACCCTGAGACTACATAGTGAATTCCAGGTCAGCCTGAACTAGAATGAGACCCTACCTCTAAAAACAAACAAACAAAAAAAAAGTTAGAATTACCGCCTATGGTCCAGGATTCTGGCCTGGTACTAGGTTGTGATTGTATTCCTTTTTGAAAAATTTGCGGTAGATAGTACATTAAGTCATCATTATAAGCTGGGCATGATAGCTCACACCTGTAGTGATAACACTTAGGAAGTTAAGGCAGGAGTATTTCCATGAGAGCAAAGCCAGCTGGAACTACAAGTGAGACCCTGTCTCAGTTTAAGAAATCATTACTTGAATGCTTGAACATATGCACATCAATGGTGTTCAATATAATTTCACTCCTACTACTAATTCCCAAACACTTTCATTATCCCCAAAAGGAACCTGATGCTTTTAGCAGTCACTCACCCTTCCTCCCAAATCCTGGCAAGCCAGAGTCTACACCCTGTCTCAACAGACTTGCCTATTTCAGAGATTTCATAGAAATGGAATTATGAGATACATGGCCTTTGTGTCTGACCTATTTTACTTAGAAAAATGTTTTCATGGTCCTTTCATGTTGTTGTAAGTATGGGTACATCTTTTTCTTGCCAAATAATGTCTATTCGGTGGCTGGACCACATTTTGTTGATACCCATATTATTGGTGGACATTTGGATTATTTCCTCTTTTTGGATATTATGAGTAATTAATGCTGCTGTGAACATTTGTTTTGTGAGGACACATGTTTTCAATTCTCTTGGGTGTTATAGTCATTTTTTGAAGAAAGAGTCCATAGTTTGTTAATAAGGGTACTGCTCCCCTTCTCCCACAAGGGAGAGTTAATGTAATTAAACAATTTGGGGGTATGCAGAATCATATCAAGTTAAAAAGATTTCTTGAGCTGGGTGTGGTGGCGCATGCCTTTAATCCTAGCACTCGAGAGGCAAAGGTAGGAGAATCACTGTGAGTTCAAGGCCAGCCTGAGACTGAGACTACATAGTGAATTCCAGGTCAGCCTGGGCTAGAGTGAGACCCTATCTTGGGGGAAAAAAAAAAAAAAAGATTTCTTAACGGTAAAACTTCTCTCTCTTTCATGTTTAGCAAAGTGCAGTAGCTAAGAAAGTGGGCTCAGGAGTCAAGCAGACCCAGGTGGCTTGTTGAGAAAATTTGGAAGAAGTTATTTAAATTCTCTGAGCCTTAGTTTCATGTTCAACAAGAGGGTAATTCTGCCAGCTCCCAGCTCATAAGGATGAAATGAAATAAAGAAGGTAAACTTTTTGGTATATATTTGGTATTCAGTAATAGGAATATTATTTTGTTAAATTATACAATTAATCAAGACAAAAACCACATCAGGTTTGTCCATGTCTGGATTGCAACACTGAGCAGAGAGCTTGGCATGAAGGCAGTAGCCAATAGACATTCATTGAATAAATAAATAAATTGCCACACACACTCCCCTTTTTTTTTTTACTTTTTCCAAGGTAGGGTCTCACTCTAGCTCAGGCTGACCTGGAATTCCCTATGGAGTCTCAGGGTGGCCTCGAGCTCACAGCGATCCTCCTATCTCTTCCTCCCAAGTGCTGGGATTAAAGGCGTGCATCGCCAGGCCCAGATAAATCCCTCATTTTTAAGGCACTTCTCCTAAGAATAATAAGCATTTGGACTTTATATATGGAATTAGTGCATTTTTTATCTCCTATTTTTATATTTGCTCTTTAAAATTGTGATTTTAAAAAGAGGGTTGGGGAGATAGCTTAGTGATTAAAAGACACTTGATTGCAAAGCCTGCTGGCCTGGGTTCAATTCCTCATCCACCCACATGAAGGCAAATGGATATTCATTTGCAATGGGAAAAGACCCTGGCACACTCATACACACTCAAATAAATTAGTTAATTTAATTAGATTTTTTTAAATGTGGCAAAAAAAATAGCTCAGAATTAACTGACTTAATCATTTTTCAGTTCTTAATCATTTCAGTTCTGTAGCCTTTGGCACTTTCATATTGTTGCAACCATCAGCACGATCCATCACCTTTCCTCATCTTCCCAAATGGAAACTCTGTCCCCATTACACAACAAGATCATCCCTCCTCCATTCCTTTGCTTTCTTTCTTGAAGCCCCTGGCAACATATTTCTACTTTGTGTCTCTGTGAGTTAGATTTCTATGACTTCAAATAGGTGGATTCATACAGTATTTGTTCTGTTGTGACTAGTACATTTCACTTAGCACACTGTCTTCAAATTTTATTCATCTTGAAGTATGTGTTTGAATGTCCCTTTTTAAGTCTATTTCTTTTTGTTTGTTTGTTTGCTTGCTTGCTTGCTTTTTTTTGTTTTTGTTTTTGTTTTTCAGGGTAGGGTTTTGTTCTAGCCCAGGGTGACCTGGAATTCACTATATAGTCTCAGGCTAGCCTCTAACTCACAGTGATCCTCCTACCTCGGCCTCACAATTGCTGAGATTAAAGGCCTAAGCCACCATACCCAGCCAAGCTGAAAATTTCATTGTGTGCATATATCACATTTTTTCTTATTTACTAATCTACTAATCTGTCAGCGGACTCTGTTTTCCATACTTCTAGTTACATACCCAGAAGTAAAGTTTCTGGATCAAATGACAGTTCTATTTTTAACTTTTTGAGGAACTGCTATACCATTTCCCACAACAGCTGAGCAATTTTACCATAGACTCAACCCACAATGCATCAGGGTTTCAGTTTCTTATCATCCCCAATACTTATTTCCTATTGTTTGTAGGTTGTTGATTTGTTTTGCATAAAATTCATCAAGGGTGTGTGAAGTGGTACTTCATATTGATTTTGAATTGCATTTCCCTGGTTACTAGCGATTCTGAACATCTTTCCCCATGCTTATTGGTCATTTGCATATCTTCTTTGGAGAAATGTCTGGTAAAGTTCTTTGTGTATTTGTAAATAAGGTTGTTCAGGGACTATTTTTGTTTTGTGGGAGGAGGTAATAAATTCTAAATATTAACCTCTTTTCAGATATGTGACTTACAAGTATTTTCTCTCATTCTGTCGATTGTCTTTTTACTTAATTAATATGTCCTTTATATAGAAAATACTTTCTAGGGGGCTAGAGATATGGCTTCGTGGTTAAGGTGCTTGACTGCAAAGTCTAAAGACCCAGGTTCAATTCCCCAGGACCCACATAAGCCAGATGCACAAGGTGGCACATGTGTCTGGAGTTCGTTTGCAGTGGCTGTATGCCCTGGCATGCCCCCCCACTTGTCTCTGCCTCTAAAATAAAATATTTTTTTAAAAGAACATGCTTTCTAATTTTCACACATGTATTCATGTCCACATTTGTGTGAGTGGGTGTGTATATGCATGTGTATGCATCTAATGCATTTGGTCAGAGGTTGATGTTGGCTATCTTCCTTAATCACCCTCTATTTTATTTATTGAAACAGAGTCTTTCACTAAACACAGAGCTTACCAGTGTGGCTAGTCTTGGGATCCTCTGTCTCTACCTCCCAAGCACTGGGATTACAGAGCATGGATTGCCATGCTCACTCAGCATTTTACCAAACTCAGTTCCTCATACTTGCACAGCAAGTTCTTTGCTGATTGAGCCATCTCCCCAGCCCCAGAAAAGACTTTTTAAAACTATGATGTAGGAGACTTGGAAGTTGGCTCAGCAGTTAAAGCACTTGTTTGCAAAGCCTGTCAAGCCTGGTTCAATTCCCAAGTCACCCATGTAAGCAGGATGCAAAAAGTGGATGAAAAGATCTGGTGTTCATTTGCAGTGGCCAGAGGCCCTGGTATGTGAGTGTATGTGTGTGCATGTGTGCATGCAAATAATTTTTTAATGTTTAATCTATTAAAATATGTAGTCTTGCCAGGTGTGGTGGCTCATGCCTTTAATCCCAGCACTCGGGAGGCAGAAGTAGGAGGAGTGCTGTGAGTTTGAGGTCACCCTGAGACTACATAGTTAATTCCAGGTCAGCCTGAGGCAGAGTAAGACCCTACCTCAAAAAAAAATATGTAGTCCAATTTATTTTTTCTTTTTTAATACTTTTATTTATTTATTGAGAGAGGCAGAGAGAGAATAGTCATGCCAGGGCCTACAACCACTGCAAATGAATGCCAGATGCATGCGCCACTTTGTAAATCTGGCTTATGTGGGTCCTGGAGAATTGAACCTGAGTCCTTTGGGTTTGCAGGCAAGTGCTTAACTGCTAAGCCATCTCCCAAGCTCTGTTTTTTCTTTTCTTATCTGTGCCTTTGATAGCATACTCAATAAATCATTGCCAAATCTAATGCCATGAATTGTCTCCCATTTTCTTCTAAGAATTATATCATTTTAGCTTTTACATTTCAGTCTATGACCCATCATGAGTACATACTTTGTATCAAGTATAAGGTGGAGATCTATGCCTTCTTCTGAAGGCCAAATATACCAGCTCTTAAATCCTTCATTATTGTGTCTAGCAGTCCCAATCAGGGTGCCATTGGCTCTCTTACTCTGCGGTCATTGTTTGATTAGGGTTAATCATACTGCCTTGAGGACACTTCATGGTTTATATTTTTCCAAATGCTTAAAAATCAGGGAGAATGAAGGCAGTTTAAGTGACTTTCTTAAGATCAAAAAGCCAGAAAGTGAACAAACCTAGATGCCCTAGCTCCTAATTGGGAGATCATGGATTGGTTCCCTGAGAAATAATATTTTACCTTGTTTCCATTGATGATTTAGTCATTAGTTCATCAAACATTATTTTTCTTTGTGTTAATAATAGATTTGTATTATTTAAAAATATATAAAACTGGGGATTGGAGGTGTAGCTCCGTAGAAGAGTATGTGCTTAACATATGGGTTCAATCTCTAGCACCAAAAACTGTATGTACATGTTTAACAAATGTTTTGTGAGTGTATAATATGTAAATACATATATATTAAGAATAAATAGCACATGTAAATCCCTAGTAGTCTTTTCTCCTGTCTATCCATGTACTTAAACTGATAGGCTATTAGAGAAGCTGGAGCTAGGCTGCCTGGCTCTGTGTAACGTTTAAAAAATTATTAAGCACTCTCTAACTCAGTTTCCTCATTTGCAAAGTAAGGAGAGCAGAGCCTTCCTCATAGGGTCACTGTGGAAATTAAATGTGTAAGTACTTATGAAACACGTGGGTCAGCCTCGCACTTTATAATGGCCCAATGGTAATGGTTATATGTTCTCTTCTTAACAACCAACCAAGTAGCCAATAAAAAAGCACAGAAAGATAGAGTTTAGTAATATGCACCACTATCACCAGGGTGATTGTAACACAGAGTCCAGAGCCCCAGTGATGGAAACTGTGATTCCAGGGGGTGTCCAGAGACTACACTTTCACAAGTCCCACATATAATGCAGATCCACAAATGGGGGAAACCACTGCTTTCATTCTTACCCAGATACTGATGTGAACTGAACTCCCGTTAGTACCTGTAGGCACTCAGCAGCCTGGCTGCTTCTCCACCAAGTGCTACCATACCAGCCTCCACATGTGGATCTGTGCATCTGCCTGCCAGTGTCCCCGGGGCTCAGGCAAAGCATTCAGTTGACTGAGCATCAGCAGTACTTGAAGACATAAGGTAGGTGTCAACAAACATTCACTCATTTATAAATTCCCTCCTATGTGCCAGGCTGTGTGTTTAGGAACTTTGTTGCTCCAGCAGAGGCCCATTCTTCACCTAGCCTTGCAGGACCACACTTGGTAAACATTTGCTGTGGTCTTACTGTGTGCATGGTACATGGGAAATGGAGAGGAGAGTGCCTGTGGATGAGACATATGACAGAGTCTGGCCTGATGTGGCCCTGTCTGTCACCTTGTGGACCCACAATGACTCACCCTGGACCTTGTAAAAGGATCTCTGTGTTCCTGCACTTGCTCCCTAGCCCCTGCCTTGCCTCTGGCCTCAGATCTCTGGGTTCTGCTACTTATTACTCTGCTGTTCCTCAGCCCTAGGGCCAACACAACATTGTCTCCCCAGCCTGACTTGATGCTTCTCAACCAGCATTGGTTATTGAAACTACTTTTCATGATATCTACAACTCCTTGTTGTAGGGCTGCTTCCACCATTTCTACCTGATGGACCCAAGCTTGTAGGAAAAACTCATCATGTACCTCCACCTTTTCTCTTTATCTGAGAGAGAGAGAGAGAGAACACATGAGCATCCCAGGGCCTCTTGCTGCTGCAAAGAAATGTGCCACTTTAAGTAGCTGGCTTAACATGAATACTGGGAAATCAAACCTGGGCCAGGAATTTGTTTAAAGTGGCAAGAGACCCTGGTGCACTTGGTGCTCTCTTTCTCAATTGTTTTGGTTTGGTTGGGTTTTTATTTTGTTTTTGTTTGTTTGTTTTTGTGTCAAGGTAGGGTTTCACTCTAGTCCAGGCTGACCTGGAATGCACTATGTACTCTCAGGGTGGTCTTGAACTCCTACCTCTGCCTCCCAAGTGCTGGGGTTAAAGGCATGCACCACCATACCCAGAAATAAATAAAATTAAAAAAAAAACAAGGTCTCATATGTAGCTCAATCTGGCCTCCCAAATGTCAGATTCTTCTGCCTGCCTCCAAGGTGCTGAGCTTTCAGACATGTTCCACCTTCCTAATAAATATTTCCCCATGCTATACGTTTTTGCTTCTTTAATCTTATTTTTTTTTTATTATTGGTAAAGTGTAGGAGATGTCCTAAATCATTAGGGCAAGTATGCTTAGGACTTCAGCAAGCAACCAAAGGAAAAAAAGGAAGGAGAATAACGGAAAAGATGCTCTTTGAGTTAGAACTCATTAAAGTGGACAGGCTCAGCAATGAGAATCCATGAACAACCGCCAAGGTTGTGCTCCTTCAGTTTCTTCAGGGATCTCTTTTTCCTTCTGTGCAGACCCCTCTTCTGGTCTAAGAGCAATTCTCTTTCAGAGAAGATCCTCTCCAAGTGACAGGGTGGAGCTCATATACTTACAGAGCCCATGAGTTCTATAAGAAGGCAACACATCATGGCTGCTCCGCTCACCTGGGTAGGTGCAATAACCCAGGGATCTGCATTTTACACTTTAAGTTCAGTATTCTTCTGCATTTTTAAAATTTATTTATTTGAGAGAGAGGCAGATGTGTGTGTATGTGTGTGTGTGTGTGTGTGTGTGTGTGTGTGTGTAGACAGAGAGAGAGAGAGAGAGAATGGGCAAACCAGGGTCTCTAGCCATTGCAAGTGATCTCCAGACACATGTGCCCCCTTGTGTGTCTGGCTTATGTGCATCCTGGGGAATCAAACCTGGGCCCTTTGGCTTTGCAGATAAGCACCTCAACTACTAACCCATCTCTTCAGCCCTCTTCTGCATTTTTAAGCATTTGAAGAAAAAATTCAGCCTCCCCCCCCCCCCGCTTGCGCTCTCTCTCTCTCTCTCTCTCTCTCTCTCTGTGTGTGTGTGTGTATGGCAAGTGCATGTGTACGTGTGTACATATGAAGGTCAGCAGACAATCTTAAGTGTCATTCCTCAAGAATGCCATTCATCATTTTTTAAAAGAAAACTTATTTATTTATTTGAGGAGAGGGGGAAAGAGAGAATAAGAATGGGCATGCCAGGGCCTCCAGCTGCTGCAAATGAACTCCAGACACATGCACCACCTTGTGCATCTGGCTTACATGGGTCCTGGGGAATTGAACCTGGTGCCTTAGGCTTTGCAGACAAGTGCCTTAACCACTAAGCAATCCCTCCAGACCCTTATCTTTTTTTAAAAAGAAATTATTTGGAACAAGGCATGGTGGTGCATGCCTTTAATCCCAGCACTTGGGAGGCAGAGGTAGGAGGATCACCATGAGTTCGAGGCTACTCTGAGACTACATAGTGAATTCCAGGTAAGCCTATACTGGAGTGAAACCCTACCTTGAAAAGCCTCCCCCAAAATATTTGTAGCATATTTATGTGGGGAGGGTGGAGCATGCATGGCACACATGTACAATTTTGTATCTAGCTTTCCATGGGTGCTGAAATATTGAAACCCAGATTGGCAGGCTTTCCAAGCAAGTACCTTTAACTGCTGAACCATCTCCACAGCCTTCATCTGTCTTTCTTTTTAGAGACAAGGTCTCTTATTGGCCAGGAGCTCACCAAGTAAACTGACTTTTCTTTGTGAGTCCTGGGACTCAAACTCTGGTCTTCATGCTTGTGAGGCAAGCTTTGGATTGACTGAGCTATCATCCCAGCTACCAAAATTGAAGACTTTTGTTTTGTTTTGTTTTTAGAGGTAGGGTCTTGCTCCAGCCCAGGCTGACCTGGATTCACTGTGTAGTCTCAGGTTGGCCTCGAACTCATAGCGATCCTCCTGCCTCCGCCTCCTACCTCCTGAGTGCTGGGATTAAAGACATGTGCCACCACACCTGGCTTTCAAGACTCTTTTTGAGCCACCAACCTACTATCTGGCCTGGGCACACCTACCAACTCCACCACTGCACCACCCAAATGGAACACATCACTTTTTGAACGTGACATCGTTAACATACTCAGTGCATTTTCAGATAAGCATACTCTAAATGACCTAGGCTGTTTCACTGGTGCTTTTACACTGACCTCAAAGATTTGACCTCATGATTTACATGATTTTGCAGGGCTTCTGAATCTAGTGAATAGCAAATCATTTTCACAGATTACCTCAGGATGCCTCAAAGAAAGCTAGTTTCAGGTTTTACAATATCTCTGAACGGTTAGTACTTACTGTATACACACTGTAGACACTTTCAGAGAGGAAGGTAATTTGCCTCTTATCCCCCCATTGAGGCTTGTACTGAGGACATGATTCCCAAACTGCCTTTTCTAAAGCCATTTATACCAAGATGGTAAACCCTCCATATTGTCATTTCCCTGCCTCCCCTACCTTCTCTCTCTCTGCTAAAAATATAATGAACAGCATCCTCATTAGTTAATATGCATAAATTATTTTTTTCACTTTTTGAACATAATTGGTTCATTCAAAGGAAGGGCTTCCACCTACATGAAAGGAGCAAAGCTGCTTAGTGAAGGGGCTTCTGAAGTCCATAAAGGCATTGTCTGTGGGGCCTCTTTTGGGCTGCATGCTCAAATGTACATGTTTTGGGGCTCTTGGGCTGTGTTACTAGCTGGGTGACAGTGCAGCAGAGTAGAAAAAAAACTCCCTTGGTTTTCATATGCACCTGACTCATTGGAGCCTGAGGACTTTGGGCAAGTCTCTTCCCATTTTCCAACCATCATTCTATCCAGCTACACAATCAACACAACAAAGTGGGGCTGGAGAAATGGCTTAGCAGTTAAATGTGCTTGCTTACAAAGCCTGTGGCATGGGTTGGATTCCCCACTACCAACATAAAGCTAGATGCACAAAGTGGCACATGTGTCTAGAGTTCATTTGCAGGGGCAAGAGGCCCTGGTGCACCCATTCTCTCTCTCTCTCTCTCTAAATAAATAAAATAACTTTTTTAAAAAACAACAGAGTCATTTGCCCTGAGTAAGTAGAGTCATCCCTGGAGCCTAGATGGGCATGATGGCTCACACCTATATTCCCAGTATTTAGGATCCTGAAGCAGGAGAATCATAGAGTTCAAGGTTGACCTGTCTTGAAAAAGAAAAAAAAAAAAATGTGGGGGAGGGTGCTTTGGCAATGGCTCAGTCTGCAAAGCGCTTTCCTCACAATCGTGAGACCTGAGACCAATCTCCAGAATCTGTATTAAAAAGCCAGGTACACTGTCGTGTGTGGTGGCGCATGCCTTTAATCCCAGCATTAGGGAGGCAAAGGTAGGAGGATTGCTGTGAGTTCGAGGCCACCCTGAGACTCCATAGTGAATTCCAGGTCAGCCTGGGCTAGAGTGAAACCCTACTTTGAAAAACAAAAAAAAACCCACAAAAAAAAAAAAAAAAAAGCCAGGTATACCGGGCATTGTGGCACAAGCCTTTAATCCCAACACCAGCACTCGGGAGGCAGAGGTAGGAGGATCGCCGAGAGTTTGAGGCCACCCCGAGACTACATAGTGAGTTCTAGGTCAGCCTGAGCTAGTGTGAGACCCTACCTTGAAAAACAGAAAAAGAAAAAGAAAAAGAAAAAAAAAAAAAAAAGCCAGGTGTGAACCAGGCGTAGTGACACACGCCTTTAATTCCAGCACTTGGGAGGCAGAGGTAGGAAGATTGCCATAAATTCGAGGCCACCCTGAGACTACAAAGTGAATTCCAGGTCAGCCTGAGCTAGTGTAAAGCCCTACCTCAAAAAAACAAACAACAACAAAAGCCAGGTGTGGTGTTGTGTGCTTGAAATCTCAGCACTGGGGAGGCAGAGACAGCAGGGTCCCTGGGGCTTACCAGCCAGCCAGTCTTGCCTACTTGATGAGGTCCAGGCCAATGAGAGATCCTGTCTCACAAAAGGTAGACAGTACTTGAGAGGAACAGAATGAAATCTGTGTTGTTCTCTGACATGCACACACGCATGCACCTGCACACACACACAAGCTAGGAGCTCCTGTGACACTGGCCACATGCAGGAAAGGCAGGATGATGTATTGTTTAAGTGTGTACGGCTCAGGACCACAAACCCCAGCATGCACCATGTTCAGGTTCCACAGTATGTTTTTCTCTCTCCAAGCCTCAGTTTTCTTATGGCAAAGAAGACGTAATCCATGTAAAGAGCTCAATTATGAATGGTGGCTGCGTTCACAGCAAGCCTCTCCAACCGCAGAGTCCCTCTAATAGCAGTTGGAGTAATTGATTTCTGCTTCTAGGGCAAAATGTATGCGAACACCAGAGTGTTCATCTTGGGGCAGAGCATGTGTGCTCTGGGCAGCTAAAGCTAAACCATCTGCCCCAACTTCTCCTGCTGCTTATGTGACCGATGACAGCTAAATGGACTCTTTACCCTTGACTGCTAAGGGGGAAATAACTCAAGGCATTATAATACATAAATGTGGTATGGTTTTCTTTTCTTTTTCTCTTTTTTGTTTCTTGAGCAATGTAGACAGATCCAAGAACATATGTCCATTTGAGCTTGCAGCCTGAACCTCCCTTTTCCTGGCCCCTGACTGGGTTAGGGACAGTTTTAACTATTACAGTTTCCAAATCATTCATACTTATACAATGTATCTCTCTCTCTCTCTCTCTCTCTCTCTCTCTCTCTGAGGGGGGCATTTTCTGGGGTGAGGGGAGGTTAAGTGTGTATATGGCATGGTCAGCTTATTTTGATATAACATAACACCCCTAAACTATTGATTTTTTTTCCAAGGATGAGCCAGTTCCTATTGAAATGAATAGGTTGATATGCAAACTTATGAACACAAACACATACATTACTGTTCAACACATGGATACATACTGTAGTAGGGAAGCTGATCAAAGATCTACTCACATAACTTCTAGAAAGCTGTGTCATCCTGGCTCAACAAGCAAGGGCTTCTGTGAGTAGCCCAAACTTCCCTCAGCACCACAGATAAAAAGAAGAGGTTGAGGCTAGTCATGGTGGCATCTGCCTTTAATCTCAGCACTCGGGAGGCAGAGGTAGGAGGATCTCCATGAGTTTGAGGCCACCCTGACACTATATAGTGAATGCCAGGACAGCCTGAACTAGAGTGAGACCCTACCTCGGAAAAAAAAAAAAAAAGAGGTTGGATTGGAGAGATTGCTTAGTGGTTAAGTGCTTGCCTGTAAAGCCTAAGGACCCTGGTTTGAGGCTCAATTCCCCAGTACCCATGTAAGCCAGATGCACAATGTGGCACATGCATCTGGAGTTCATTTGTTCTGGCTGGAGGCCCTTATGTGCCCATTCTCTCTCTCTCTCTCTCTCTCATTCTCTTTGCCTCTTTCTCTCTCTGTCTGTCTCTCTCAAATAAATAAATAAAAAGAAACAAAAAGGAAAAAAGATTCTTAAAAAAAAAAAAGAAGAAGAGGCTGTGAGGGGCTGGGAAGGCCAATAAGGGCCAAGGACTCTGTGGGATAGTGGTGCAACCTTGGGTGAAGAGTCAGGCTGGATTCACATACACCATCCTGACTTCAGGCAAGCGTTTTCCTCATATGGGAGCCTTGGTGTCCCCAGCTGTGATACGCACCTTGCACAGTGCTACAAGGACTAACAGTAAATTAGGTAAAGGCTAGACAGGGCATGAGGTGCAGTGCCAGACTAGTGGTTTGATTCAGTTTGTCCACCATAAACTGAGGTGTTCTGAATGCTAGGTTCCCAGCTGATGGACATTTGGGAATTAACGCCTCCTGGAGGCAGTGTATTGTTAGGGGTGGGCTTGTGGGTGTTATAGCCAGTTTCCCCATACCAGTGTTTAGCACACTCTCCTGTTGCTATTGTCCACCTTATGGTGGCATTGCATTTTATTTTATTTATTTAATTTTTTTTTTTTTTTTTTTTTTTTTTTTTGGTTTTCCAAGGTAGGGTTTCAGTATAGCCCAGGCTGACCTGGAATTCACTCTGTAGTCTCAGGGTGGCCTTGAACTCACAGTGGTCCTCCCAACTCTGCCTCCCAAGTGCTGGGATTAAAGGCGTGCGCCACCACGCCTGGATGGCATTGCATTTTACATCATGTATGGTTACTAGTTTATGGGGGCCAGGGGCAGAATGTGGTGGTTTGAGTCAGGTGTCCCCCATAAACTTAGGTGTTCTGGATGCTATGTTCCCCCGCTGATGGCAATTGGAAATTAACACTTCCTGGAGGCAGTGTATTGTTGGGGGTGGGCTTATGGGTGTTATAGCCAGTTTCTCCAAGCCAGTGTTTGGCACACTCTCCTGTTGCTATTATCTACCTTATGTTGGCCAGGGGGTGTTGTCCACCCTCTGCTCATGCCACCGTTTTCCCCTGCCATCGTGGAGCTTCCCCTCGAGCCTATAAGCCAAAATAAACCTCTTTTTTCCCACAAGCTGCTCTTGGTTGGGTGGTTTCTACCAGCAATGCGAACCTCACTGCAACACAGACTCAGGGTGATACTGAGTACAAAGTGGCCCTTCTCTCTCGGGAAGAAGTCCAGGCCAGGCAGGAGGTGTGCACAGCCTCAGATCACGCACAACAGAGGAACGTCCCTTCCAGTCACCCAGAGCCTGTCGACGATGAGGCAGCGTGTGGAAGCGCGTGGCTCTCCATCTGGTTAATGTTCGCTTGTGTTTCCTGCTGGAGAGCATCACTTTTTTCACCTCACCTGGTTTGTTTACCCAAACAAGCTGCTCATTAACAACACCAATTGCATTTTCTGCAATTCTGTTGACAGCACAAATGTCTGTAGTCAGCTTGGGAGTTTAGTGGGAACTGTCACAGGATTCTACCCAGCCTAGCCAGCACAGCTTCTGAAGAGGGAAGTCAAGGCCCTTCTGAGGCCTGCAGGAGGAGAATCAGGGGGCCAGGAGATGGGCTGCTATCAAGTGCAGGCCAGAGTCTCTGGTCTGAGTGGAGACAGGGATCTGGATCCTCCTGGGAGAGATGCTGGCCTTTCCAGAAAACAAGATTGGTAGAAAGGGATTTTCAAGTGTCTGGATGAAAGCCCAGGCCTAGGTACAGAGTTGGGGAAGCCCAGCCTCCCACAGAAAGATCTTGCAGGGCTTCCTTCCTGGGCCCAGCAAAGCCTGTGTTCAGTACCCCCAGAAGTAGGTGAGAAAAATAATTGCCTCTCTTCTTGGTTTGTCCCTGAAACTGAAGCCCTGCTTATTCATCTCAGTAGCCCAGAAAGACAAGGTTTCTAAGGTATTTATTTTAAATTAAATTTAAAATAAAATCTAAATTAAATTAACTTTAGTTGCTTATTTTCAATCATTGCGCTCAGAATGCTGTCGCTTCGGCCTGTTTCCCCATTCACTAAGTTTCTCTCAGAGGCTTTCTGATTGCATAATCATTTAAGCTGAGGGATACGGAAGTTAGATGCAGCCCTGCTTTTCCAGAGTTTGAAGTACAGTGGAAGGAATGCTAAGATCAGGACAAGTAATAATAGTAGTTGCAAAGCATGGTGAGTTAGAGGAAGGAGAAGTCCAAGGTATGGAGGGAGCACACAGACCTGTCAATGGTGTTATTAGGAGAAAAGAAATGTCTTTCTCTCCTGTCCCTAGGTTCATGTTTAAGGCTCCCATAGCACAAGACAGATTAACAAGAGAGAAGTGTGCAAATTTATTCAATATACATTTAGAGGACATGGGACCCTTTAATTCCCTTTAGAAATGGAGACCCAAAGAAACATTGCACCTACACAAGCTATATATATTTTCCCCAAAAGAACAAAATTCAAGATTCTTCTGCCTTTCCATGATTCTGGATAATGATTAATTCATGCCCGGGCCCCCACTCTGGCATATTTTCTCTCAAGGATGAGTGACGTGACATTAGTCAGCAAACCAAAGCACATGTGCCAGGACCCGTCTCCTTGCTGGGGATACAAACACCCCACATTGTGACCCCTACTTCCCACTTCCCCAACATGGACTAATTATTCTGTGGGATCTCCAGATCTAACCGAAAGGCAAAAAGGATTTGGTGCTAACAGTAGCAGAGGTGTGCTGAGCACTTAACTGGGACTCTAAATTATGATGCAGCATGTGACTTGTATTGAGTCAGTCGGTCTTCACCCTTCACAAGGAA
Source organism: Jaculus jaculus (assembly GCF_020740685.1). Taxonomy (NCBI): domain Eukaryota; kingdom Metazoa; phylum Chordata; class Mammalia; order Rodentia; family Dipodidae; genus Jaculus; species Jaculus jaculus. The sequence continues at coordinate 129,658,269 of NC_059102.1, read as the reverse complement.
GGCACTTAATCATCTCCCTTTTAGAGATGGCAACTGAGCCACCAAGATTTTAAGTGACTATGGATAACAACAGCCATCATACTGTCTCATCCCTTGTCCCTCCTCTTTCTGGTAGCAACTCAGTGACTGTCAAAGCATCTATGCACCAAATACTATATGCACATCATTTCTTTTAATCTTCATGGTGACCACCAGGACTGAGTGATTCTTATCTCTATTTTGCAGAGGAGAAAACTAAGGCTCATAGAAATAACAGACTCATCCAATCTTCCAGGCTGGAGATCTTTAAAAAAAAAAAAAAAACTTTTAAAAATATTATTTATTTATTTAAGAGAGGAGGGGGGAATAGGCAGAAAGAGAGAGAGAGAATAGGTGCACAGGGCCTCCAGCCACTGCAAAAGAACTCCAGACACATGTGCCCCCTTGTGTATCTGGCTTATATGGGTCCTAGGGAATTGAACTGGGGTCCTTAAGCTTTGCAGGCAAACACTTTAACCATTAAGCTATTTCCCCAGCCCTAGGCTGGAGATCTTGAGCCCAAGTCTGCTTGATTCCAAAGCCCATGTGCTCATCTCTGACTTTCAAGTCAGAAACTTCTAGAGCGAAAAGCACAGGACCCATGGGAAATTCTTAGCTCCTTTCTAGCCTCTGCTTACCCATCCTCTGTCCCCTGTACTCCTCACCCAGATAATATACCCTCTATGTTCACAGCAGTATCATACTTTCCACACAGCTGGGAAAAAACTCACGAAATGTGGGAGAAAGAGAATCCAGTTTGGGCTGCAACCCATGTACTTGCAGATGGAGGTAAAAATCCTTGAATTCCAGGATTGCTGAATGACACCCTGTCTGTGTAAAACTGGGTACATATATGGATGCACAAAGTGGCATATGCGTCTGGATTCATTTGCAGTGGCTAGAGGCCCCAGTGTCCCCATCCTCTCCTCACCCTGTCTCTCTGCTTGCAAAGAAGTAAATAAATATTTTTTAAAGTTTTTTTTTAAAAAAAAAAAACAAAAAAACAGGCATTGTAGCACACACCTTTAATCCCAGTACTCGAGAGGCAGAGGTAGGAGGATCATTGTGAGTTTGAGGCCAGCCTGAGACTACATAGTGAATTCCAGGTCAGCCCGGGCTAGAGCAAACTGCTGCCTTAGAAAAAAAGTTTAAAAAACCTGGGCACATGTTACTTTCTTCCAACTCATTCTTTCCAGCCAGAGAGACCTCAGCTTGCACAAGTCCATCCAGTTCCCGTGGGCCCCTCTTGCCATCCTCAGCCAAGGCAGGGTGTCCCTCCAGGGCTGAAACGTTGCCCTCTGTTCCAGCTTCCTCTGGGCATTGTGAGCTGCTGTATACACCTCCAGCGTCATACAAATGATCACTAATAGCACTAATAAGCCACCCCGCCTTCAATTGCTGCCAAGTACAACACATTCTGACACGTCTCCCCAGGAAGGCAAGCCCAAGGCTGCACCAACATGGGAAGTTATTTTCTCAATGGGCATTTTTTTTTTTTTTCCATTTAGAAGAACTCATTTAGCCTCACTTTCAGGCAGCTACATTTCTGAAGTACAGAGGTGTTAACTGGCTGGGGTATATCCCAGGCTCAAGTAGGACCTGGTGTCCTAAAGAAACAAGTCCTTTAACTCCAAGAAAGCTAGAGTACATCATGCGGCTGAGGAACCTGAGCCAGAGATGGGGAAAACAAAGCAACACTAACCCTCCTAACACTGTGGGTATTGCTAAAGTATAAGCTTAGTACTTTCAAGGCCTTGGGTTTGATACCCAATATTGAGTAATAATCTTGGTCTCCTAGCAGACAAAGGACATTCTCAGGAGAAAGTCTTCTCAAAAAAGAGGTAATGGCCACCAGGCAGAGCAATCTAAGCTGAGCCCAAGCATTCTCAAGACTGCTGATGAGCATTTTGCAGCCGTTTCTGAAAGCAATATGGTGTATATGTTGAATGCCTTTTAAAAGTTCATGCATGCTGTTCAACACACTCATCTTCTCGCTATGTCTGACATTAACCATCAACAGTGATGACAAAAATAAATGCACAAAGAGGCTGGGCACTTGATAGACTGATTGCCTAGCCTGTATGAAGGTCTGAGGTGAATCCCAAGCATTGCCAGAACTGGGCATGGTGCCACATGCCTGTAATCCCAGTACTTAGGAAGTGGAGGTAAGGAGGGATCAGAAGTTCAAGGTCATCTTCAGCTACACAGTGAGTTTGAGGCAAACCTAGGATACATTAGACCCTGTCATCATCATCATCATCATCACCATCATCATCATCATCATCATCATTATCATCATCATCATCATCAGGCTGGAGAGATGGTTCAGCAGTTAAGGCACTTGCTTGCAACAACCCAGGCTCAATTCCTCAGTACCCATGTAAAGACAGATGCACAAAGGGGCACATGCATCTGGAGTTCATTTGTAGTGGCAAGAGGCCCTGGTGCTCCCATTCTCTCCCTCTCAAATAAATAAAAATATTTAAAAATACAAGTCTGGTGAGGTGGTGCACGCCTTTAATCCTAGCACTCAGGAAGCAGAGGTAGGTGGATTGTTGTGAGTTTGAGGCCACCCTGAGGCTACATAGTGAATTCCAGGTCAGTCTGGGCTAGAGAGTAAGACCCTACCTCAAAAAACCAATACTAATAATTAATAATAATAGATGCACAAAAATAATAACTCCATGCCTACTCATATATGTCTCAATCTTTCATTGAACACCTACTATGTGCCAGTCAGTGCATGACATTGTTTTCCTATAGATAAGGCTTTGGATGCTCAGGGTTAATCAGTCCTATTCCTTCCTCAGGAAGGCAATCTGGCAGGATAACTGGATCCTTGGAATTGGAAAGAACAGGAGTTTTGCATTTTTCTTTCTCTAATTGGCTCTGGGGATCACACCCAGGGCCTTGTGCATACTAAGTACATGCTCTGCCACTGAACTCCATTCCCAGCCTCAACTTGAATGTGTTATTTATTATTTCTTTCTCTTGTTCATTGTACAAACATTTATTCAAAGCTCCCACGTATAGGCATGAAATTGCTATATAACCTATCAAATTCTATACCTGGATATATACATACTCCAAATAATTGAAAATAGGTATTCAAACAAGGACTTATATACAAATGTTCTTACCAATATTCTCATGTTACCCAAAAGATAGAAACATGTCTGACAGCAGATGGACATATATAATTAACATATATGGAACTTTAATAAGCCATAAAAGGAATAAAGCACAGATATGTGCTACAATGTAGGAGAACCTTTGCAATATTATGCTGGGCCAAGGAGGTATCTCAGTGGTTAAAGGTGCTTACTTGCAATGCCTGCTGGCCCAGGTTTAATTCCCCAGTACCCAAGTAAAGCCAAATGCTCAAAGTAGCTCATGTGTCTAGAGTTCATTTGTAGTAGCAAAAGGCCTGGCATGCCCATACTCTCTCTTTCCTTCTCTCTCTCTCTCTCCTTGCAAATAAATAAAGGGCCCTGGTAGGCCTTTTCATCCTCTCTTTGTCTTTCCTCACAATAAATAAAATGTCTTGTTAAAAAATTCATCGAAGTGGTGAAAATAAGAGGCTCCTGAAAGTTTAGCACTACATGTGACATCTCTATCACACCCTCCAAGGCTTAAGGAACATTGTGAAAGAGGGGGCTGAAAGAGTGTAAAAGCAGGAGTGAAGAGTAGTGTGTGGGGACACTATCCTCCAGTGCATTCATGACCTCAAAGGAGAGATCCATAAGACTGCATGATATCGAGCTCAGCAGCATTTTGACATTAGGTGATAGAAGAGGCGATAGAAAGAGGGGGGGAGAGAAAATGAAACATCAAAATAGAAGAACTACGTGAAAAGAAGAGTGGGTTCAGTGGAATTGTGGTATGGTAGGGGTGATTAACGAGGTTAATGGAGGGGATTATGACCATATTACAATATGATCATGTATTAAAACTCTCACATACCCTTTTCCATTTTCTATTTTTATTTTTATTGACAACTTCCATAATTGTAAACAATATCCCATGGTAATTTCCTCCCTCCCCCCACTTTCCCTTTTGAAACTCCATTCTCCATCATATACCCCCCCCCCCAAAATCAGTCTCTCTTTTATTTTGATGTCATCATTTTTTTCCTCCTATTATGATGGTCTTGTGTAGGTAGTGTCAGGCACTGTGAGGTCATGGATATCCAGGCCATTTTGTGTCCGAAGGAGCATGTTGTAAGGAGTCCTACCCTTCCTTTGGCTCTTACATTCTTTCCACTACCTCTTTTGCAATGGACCCTGAGCCTTAGAAGGTCACACATCTTTTTTTTAAAAGATTTTATTTTTATTTATTTATTAGAGATAGACAGGGGGGAGAGAGAGAATGGGCACACCAGGGCCTCTAGCCACTACAAACAAACTCCAGATGCATGCACCACCATGTGTATCTGGCTTACATGGAACCTGGAGAATCAAACCTTGGTCCTTAGGCTTCTCAGGCATATGCCCTAACTGCTAAGTCATCTTTCCAGCCCCCTCACACACCTTTAACCCCAGCACTGGGGAGCTGAGGTAGGAGAATCAATGTGAATTCCAAGCCAGCAGATCAGCCTGGGTTAGAGTGAGACCCTACCTCAAAAAAAAAAGCAAAAAATAAAATAAAATTCTCAATAAAAAAAATATATAGAAAAGATAGCTAGGCGTGGTGGCACACACCTTTAATCCCAGCACTTGGGAGGCAGAGTAAGAGGATTGCGAAGAGTTTGAGGCCACCCTGAGACTATAATGACTTCTAGGTCAGCCTGGACCAGAGTGAGACCCTACCTAGAAAAAAAAGAAAAAACAAAAGAAAAACATACAGAAAAGAACAATAAAGATTAAAACTGAAGCACTTCTCTTAATGTTCATACCCTTATATTAATGCTGCTCTCACTTTTGGTAGAGAATCTTCTCTTTTCAGATGGCAGTGACCTTGGGATGACTCAGAAGTTATCATGGTACTGGAAAGAAGTGACCGGAGTGCTCAGTACTGTAATATCTCTATCACACCTTCGAAGGCTCAGGGTCTAATGCAGAAGAGGTGGTGGAAAGAATGTAAGAGCCAAAGGAAAGGTAGGACTGCTTACAACGTGCTCCCCCCAGACACAAAATGGACTGGATATCCATGACCTCACAGAGCCCAACACTACCTACATGAGACCATCATAACAGGAGGAAAAGATCATGACATCAAAATAAAAGAGAGACTGATTGAGAGGGGGAGGGAAGATGATGGAGAATGGAGTTTCAAAGGGGAAAGTGGGGGGGGGAGGGAAGGTATTACCATGGGATACTTTTTATAATCTTGGAAGTTAATAAAAATTTGAAAAAAAAACCCAAAAACTAAAGGAAAGAAAGAAAATAAAAGAAAAAAAAAAGAAATCCATACTTCTGCAGTCTTAAGCAGTTAGCTCTAGAATTCCTACTTAAGTCTCCATGTGGCTCACCTGGACAGGTGAGAACTCAACAGGACCCATCACTGATACAGGGAGGCACTCAGGGGACCTGGGAAGGTAGGAGGCTAAAGCTCTGGCCATCACCTAGGGGCCATGGGAGCCAGAAAGCTAGTTCTCCCAGTCAGTGAACTCATGGGAAGTCGGAATACTCCCCCTGTTGTGCTTGCTTGGTACTTTGAGCCACAGTGTCACAAAATCCAGTGACATTCTCAGGTTTTTCCAGTTCAAGGCCATGGCTCTTTGCTCCCTCACCAGGCAGGAGATGCCCAGCATGCATTTCATTAGTACCTACATAGAGACAGCTCCCTCCAAAGACCACCCTCTTTGTAATGTCTCTCTCATTATGACAAGCAACTTGATGACAAATTTCCTTGCGTCTTCCTACATCCACCTGCAATGTAACTTGTTCAGGTCTCCATCACACCCTGAATCTGTCCTTTCCTGTCCTGGCCAGTCTTACTGGGGACCAGGCTTCAATGCGTGCTGGATGTCCTCCATTTGATTGCAACCCAGCTCAGCTCTTCTCTTCCTGCCACTCTTCTCTGTTCCCTGAGGAGGCTGAGTACTATCTGTCCTTCACCAGGGTTCCTCTACCCATAGGCTTTGGGTTAAGTTCAGCCAATGGGAGTAGCAGCTGAGAGATAGGAGGGAAGAGAAAGAAGGGACCTTCCTATTACCCCAGTGGCTAGGCAGGGGCTGCCTACTGTTCTCTGGCTATAGCTCTGACTGGTAGCCCCTGTTCTCAGTTTTGACTCTCACCCAATTCCAGTAGGCTCTTCTCCTCACTTGTAATCAACTAAGGATAATAATGACCCCTGTTGTTGCTAATCCTGGGTGCTTTACCACCTCTTAATCCTATCTCCCTTTGGAAACAATTTCTTCAATAGTGTCTGCTTTTCAAGTGTTCTGACCTTCCTCCCAGGACGCTGAGCAATGCAAAGTCTTTCTCCCTGGACAGTTGGTGAGTATAGGCAAACAATGTCCTCAATTTATCCCCGTTATGGGTCCAGACAAGCAGTCCTGTTACCTGTAGAAACGAAGAGCAGGCCTTTTCCGAGCCAGCATAGAGATGAAGAAAGTCTAAAATGAAATATCTTGGAAACTGTTGTGTAAACTTTTCCCAGGGAGGCATGCCCACTTAATCACCCTAGACAGAGCACCAACGATGGACCAAAGGAGCAATGCTATCCAAGTCCAGTTCCATGAACCAACGAGTTTGTTGGGCTTGCTTACAGGAGCATGGGCAAGGGATTACTTATAGGAGAATTGGTGACTCCAAGCACTGAAAAGTTCTGCCGCAGCATGGGTGATGACCTCCCAGAGTTACATAGATGGAGTCTCCCCTTCAGTTAACATTTCTCCTTCTATATACTCTGGCAGCTCTAGTCACACGCAACTGGGGAAGAATTAACCACAGTTGGGAGTGAGGCGTAGAGAAAGGAGGAAGTTGCTCAAATCTCATGTAGGATCTCCACACCTTCCCTCTATAAGAGAATGCCCAGTCTTGTGAGTTTCTTGGGCAAGTACTGTGATTAAGGTGACAAGAGCCAGGCTGCTAGGGGGACAGTCGTGGTGATAGAACACTTGTAGCACTCCTGAGTACCTGACTTTGGCGCTTCAGACCCCACGTAAAAGCCAGAAGCTGTTTGGGCTTCTGTTAATTCTAGGGTATTCACAGTAAAAAGACAGGAGAGGGCTGGAGAAAGATGGCTTGGCAGTTAAGGAGCTTGCCCGCAAAGCCAAAGGACCCAGATTCCATTCCCTAGTGCCCACATAAAGTCAGATGCACAAAGTGGCACACACATCTTCACTTGCCCCAGCTGGAGGTATTGGGGCAGCTATTCTCTCTATCTGCCTCTTTCTCTCTTCCTCACACTCTCTCAAATAAATAAGTAAAAATAATTTTTAAAAAAGACAGGAAAATTTCCTGAGAAGCTCCAGAAAGGAATGGCAAACAAGAGACCCTACCTCAAACAAGGTGAAAGGTAAGGAGCAACCCCAAAGTTGTCTTCTAAACTCCATGTGCACACCCTAACACACACACATACACACACCAAATAAAAATGTTTAATAAAAGAATATAGGAAAAACTGGGTGTGGTGGCACACATCCTTAATCCTACCACTTGAGAGGCTGAGGTAGGAGGATCACCATGAGTTTGAGGCCAACCTGAGTTCCAGGTCAGCTTGAGCTAGAATAGGGCCCTGCCTCAAAACATCCAAAAAAGAAGCTGGGCGTGGTGGCACACACCTTTAATCTCAGTACTTGGGAGACAGAAGTAGGAGGATTGCTGTGAGTTTGAGGCCACCCTGAGACTACATAGTAAATTCCAGGTCAGCCTGAGCTAGAGCAAGACCCTACCTCAGAAAAAAAAAAAAAATCCTAAAAGAGGGGCTGGAGAGATGACTTAGCAGCTAAGGCACTTGGCTGCAAAGTCAAAGAACCCAGGTTCGATTCTCCAGGACCCACATAAGCCAGAGTCACAAGGTGGCACAGGCATCTGGAATTCATTAGCAGTGGCTGGAGGCACTGGCAAGCCCATTCTCTCTCTCTCTCCTTTATTCTCTTTCTCTCCCAAATAAATACAAATAAAATATTTAAAAATACTTTTAAAAATCTAAAAAGAATATAGAAAAAGATGGCAACAGCCATGCTGTTCCCAGAGGCCAGAATTCCACAACAGGGACACAGCTGGTGAGTTTGGTTATGACTAGGGAAGGCAGGCCTGGCCCACAGTAATGGGCATCTCAGCTTCATCCCATAATTCTAATATCCACGGACATCTTGGAACAGGAGAGAAAGAGAAGATGTAATCCTGGGCCTCACTGGGAGAAAAGATGATGGAACTAAGTACTGTGTTAGAAAGTCCCCAGTTAAATAGTTTGATTTCTTTCAGCTTCTCACAGAGAAAAAGAAGCAAAGGTGAGATGTTTATTTTCAAAGCAAGTGCATATTTCTTATGACAATATCTCCACTTAATGGCTTTGTCATGTCTAATAACTTAGGAGATAAAATACGTTTCTTTGATCTGAGCTAGTCAAGAAGAATGACAGCTGGCAGTCTTCACAAAAAATTTAGTGCCTTGTCTAATTGTGTTGACTTCTCATTATTGGAAAGTCTCACAACCAGTAGACACTTAAAAAAAATTTTTATCAGATTGTTAACCATTTCCTAACTCCCAGACCTAACACCCCGTTGAGATAGTTATACTTATCTGAACCTGATAAATCTCTGAACTGAATCTTTTATTCTTATTTACTTATTTTTATTATTCTGCCTGTGTATGTGTGTGTGGTATGTATGTAAGTGGAGACCACAGGTCAATGGTCTTCCTCAGTTGCTCTCCACTTTAGGTTTTTCTTTTGAGACAAGATCTTTTGCTGAATGAACCTGATGCTCACCAATTTGGCTAGACTAGCTAGCCAACAAACCTTAACACTTTACCCAAGCCCTCCCCACTCTTTTCAAGGTTTGGTCTCACTCTACCATAGGCTGACCTAGAATTCACAATATAATCTCAGGTGGCCTCAAATTCATGGCAACCCTCCTACCTCTGCCTCCTGAATGCTGATATTAAAGACATGTGCCACCATGCCAAGCTCCCTATTTTTTATATTTAAAAGTCTGATCTTTTAAATAATTTCTTCAAGTTTTATTCATTTATTTGGTATGTGCATGTGTGTAGGTCAGAGGACAATTTTCAGGTCAATCTTCACCTTCCATATCATCTGAAGCAGGGTTTCCCATTCATCACACTGTTTGTGGCTTCTGGGAAATTGTCTTGTCCTCTATCTCTTTTCTCAGCATGCAGGTACTGGATTACAGAAGCCACCACAGCTTCTGGTTTTTACAAAGGTTCTGGGGATCCAAACTCAGGTACTCAGAGTTGCTCAGCATGTGCTTTACCCACTGAGCAATCTTTTCAGCCCTTTATTCTTTTGCATGTGTATTATATTATGTGTATACTGTGCATGCATGTTCATGTACATGTGAGACTGCGGTGGGCCACCTGGGACTTATGTGCGTGCTGGGTATCTGAACTCCAGTCCTCACTCCCACCCAGCAAGCATGTTATCCACTGATCAGTCTGCCGATTCCCCTGGGCTGAATCAATCAATGTTTGTGATTTTCACCCAGTCAACAGAAGTCACAAAGCACTTATACATCAGGCTTGATCTAAAAAGTGAGAAGTAAAATAGAAATATGTGTACCTTGGTCCCTGCCAAGGAGTCACTATCTGGTAAGAGATGAGCATGTAAACAATCGCTGCTCTGGTGACACTGTTAGCATCCTGGAGTCTTGGAGACATCGCTTCCTCTCTCTGGGCCTCAGTTTCTCCAAAGGCAAATCTGTCTCACAACTGGCAGAGACTGACAAACTGAATATGCCATCAGCATCACCTGGAGTTCTTGGTGAAACTCAGGGCACTGAGCCCCAGAATTCACTTCAGTGGATCTGCAATGAGGCCTAGGAGCCCCCATCTCAAAGGAGCTCCCTACACATGCAGACGCTGATGCTGTGGAAGAACCATGTGTGAGATCCTCCTCATCTGCTGATGGGGAAGGGGATGTGAACTAAGATGTATAAACAGCCTAGGACGGCGCCTGAGCGCTGCTCCATAAGATGTCTGTAAAACCATAGACCTAGAGCTAGGGAGAGGAGAGAAGGTTCCTGGAGGAGGCAGCTCTGCAGCAGAGGCCTCAAGGAAGAAAGACTGAATGGCTCATCTGTGGCTAGCTAGCCCTCTCCTCTACTGAGGAAGTCTGTTCAGCTTTTTCTCTCTCAAGTCAGTGGGTTTCAAACTGTGCCTTGGGACTCTGAACACACATGTGCATGTGTTCTTTTTGTTATTACTCTGTTAGTGTACAGAGTAATGGGGCTCATGATGGCATTTCCCTACATGTATAGCATTGTACTTTGCTCATATTCCCCCATCACCCTCTCTTATCTCCTCCTCTCTCTGGGCACCTTCCTCCCTCCAAATAGTGCTCACTCTGGATAGCAATGGAAACAAAAAACAGACCTTTTCCTTACTCTCTGTGATGCACTCTGAATATTTGGCTTTAAAGATATTGACTGTACAACTCACTAATATTAACAACTTAAATAGATTCTATGCATCTAAGTCCTAGTTATGGGGACCTTTAAGTCAGAATTGGGGCTGGTGGAAAGAGGAGGCAGGGAAGCTTTCTTATCATAGCTAACCCTGAGAAATATTTGCTATAGATTAGGCTCAGCTAAAAAACAAAATTGGGCTAAATCTCAGATGAACAGACACACACACACACACACACACACATACCTCACATGTGTGTACATTTGACTCAATTCTCATTCCAACTATCTGCAATTTGCCCTCATTCCCTTTCATCTGGCTCTCTGAAGCAGATAATGTTGCCCTCATCTTTATTCCCATTTTGTAGATGAGGCTCAGTGAGCAACCCAGGGTCAGGACAGGGAGCAGGTGGCAGAGCTGCAACTCAAACTTAAGGACTCCAGCCGCAGGTTCTGGGCTGCTAGCCATTGTAGTGAACTGCTTTTTACTGATGGATCACAACCTGTAAACCAGAAATCTCTCCATCTTAGGTCATCAAGTGCCAGCAGAGTTCTATATGTTCTATGATCAAAATAAGTGCATGCAACCTATGTGAAAAAGGGATAAAATAATGTTTTTTAAAAAATTTTTAAGAAGGTCTGGAGAGATGGCTTAGCAGTTAAGGCACTTGCCTGCAAAGCCTAAGGATTCATGTTCAACTCTCCAGGTCCCATGTAAGCCTGATGCTGCTACAGTCCCACCTGTGTTTAAATTCCAAGATTTGGGGAATCAGATAAGCAGAATTAGGGACTTTCCCTCAGTTTTTCATGCACCTGACTAGCTGATCCATCTAGATTCCTTCTTCCCCCCTGAACAAACATGAAGATCCTCTCTAGTCCTATTTAATGTTTTGCTTTTCAAGGTTTATTTATTTGCACATTTATGTATGTACATGTATGACTCTTGCCTCAGAAAACAAACACCAGATATATGTGCCACTTTTTGCTTCTGGCTTTACCTGGGTTCTGGAGAATTGAACTTGGGCTGGAAAGCTTTGTAAGAAAGCACCTTTAACCAGTAGGCAATCTCCCAGGCTCCTGTTTGTTATGGTCTCACTAGGTAGCCCTTGAACTCATGGCAATTCTCCTGCCTCAGCTTCCTGGGTGCTAGAAGGAGGAAGAGGAGGAGTGGACCACCAAGTCGGACCCCTCTCCAGTTCATGTTTCTCCCTCTCTGGAGCTTAGATAGGCACAGTACCAGGCAAGCAGAACGATGTATGCTGCTATTAATAAGGCCAACTCTTTAGTGGCTGGTTTGGTTGCAGTAGCTACACTGTGTGCTCTGGGAAGAAAGGAGCTGCCAGAATCCCCTATTAAGTGAATTCTGCTCCTGTCTTGATTCCCCTGTGCTGCTGACTCCCTGCCTGTCTTTCAGGATGCTCTGCATTGCTGTTAGGGAGTGGCCAGGCTGGTTTGACCCTTTGGAGAAGCCCTTCTGCAGGTATCTAAGCCTGAGCTTAGCTGGCTTCCTCCACATTCCTCCCCAGGTGTGCCCTCAGCAGCCCACGTCTCTTCTCTCTGAACAGATTACCTGGGCTTGGGCTGTGGCTGGAGTAGATCATGCTGAGTTAGTATTCTAAAGCTGCAAAGCCAGTTCTCTCTGCTTTAGTATTTCCCCTATGAGCTTCTTATTCTCTGTGTGTTCATCTTATTCTGAACATTGGATTTCTTTCTGATAATTTCTTTATGAATGATGAAGTCTTGGGTTTTGAGTCAAACAGACCTGGGATTGAATTCTAACTTCACTGCCTACTGCCTTTGTGACTTACTCACTTGGGCTCAGTTTCCTCAATAGTAAATGGAAATAAAAGACTATATCAATGCAGGGGCTGGGGTTATAGCTTAGTGACAGTGGTTAGCTGGCATGCTCAGGGAGTGAGGGTCTTGGGTTCCATCACCACCACCACCACAAAGCAAGATATTGGCAGAGGGCTGGGGAGATGCTAAGCAGTTAAAGGCAGTTGCTTGCAAACCTGCTGAACCAAGTTTGATCTTCCTCAGCGCTACATAAAGCCAAATGCAAAGTGGCTCACACACCTGTATTCCAGCACACCTGCAGCAAGGGGAGATGGAGCCAGGAAAATCTGGAGGCTCACAAGCCGTGGTGGCAAAACAATGAGAGATCCTGTCTCAAAAGAAGGTGGGGGCTGGAGAGATAGCTTAGCGGTTAAGCGCTTGCCTGTGAAGCCTAAGGACCCCTGTTCAAGGCTTGATTCCCTAGGACCCACATTAACCAGATGCACAAGGGGGGGCATACATCTGGAGTTCATTTGCAGTGGCTGAAGGTGCACCCATTCTCTCTGCCTCTTTCTCTCTCTGTCTGTCGCTCTCAAATAAATAAAAATAAACAAAAACAACAACAAAAAAAAAAGGAGGTAGAAAAAAGAAAAGAAACAACCTCAGGTTGTCCCCTGACCTTCTTCACATGCACTTGGTGGCAATTACACGCCATATGCACATCACACACACACACACACATCCGCAGACACCAAGGAGATAGATGTAATACTGTGTCCTGGGTTGAGCTGCAGACAAAAAGAGGACATTAATGGGGAAAAAAATGAAATACAAATTAGTTTAGGTATAAATATCTTCTCAATTTTAACTTTTCTTGGCAAGTGTACTTTGATTATAATGTCCATTGCTAACCTGAGGGGAATTTGAGTGGAGGCTGCATAAGAACTCTTTGTGCTATCTTTGCAACTTTTCTGTAAACCTAAGTTTATTCCAAAATAAAAAGGTTAATCAGAGTGTGGCTGCACACGCCTTGAATCTCAACACTTGGGAGGCAGAGGTAGAAGGATTGCCATTAGTTCAAGGCTACCCTGAGACTACATAGTAAATTCCAGGTCAGTCTGGGTTAGAGAAAGACCCTACCTCAAAAACCAACCCCCGCAAAAAAGATGGGGGATATACAGATGGCTCAACAGTTAAAGGCACATACTTTCCCAGCCTGCAAGCCTTGGTTCCATTCCCCAGTGCCCACGTAAAGTCAGATGTACAAAGTGTCACGTGTCTAAAATTTGTTTGCAACAAGAGGTCCTGGTATATACCTTATTTCCCTCTGTTTACAAATAAATAAAAAATACTTATATACTTATTTTTATTTATTTACTTACAAGGAGAGAGGGAGAGAGAGAAAGGGGTGCACCAGGGCCTCTTGCCACTGTAAACAAACTTCAGACATACGTGTTACTTTGTGCATCTGATTTTATGTGGGTATTGGGAAATGAAACCCAGGCCATCAGGTTTTGCAAGCAAGCACCTTTTACCTCTGAGCCATCTGTCCATCTCCATAAAAAAGAAATATTTAAAAAAGAAGTTTAAAAAAGGTGGATGTGGTGGTGCACATCTTTAATCCCAGAACTTTGGAGGCAGAGGTAGCAGTATTGCTATAAATTTGAGGCCACTCTGAGACTACATAGTGAATTCCAGTTCAGCCTGGGCTACAGCGAGACCCTACCTTGAAAAAAAAAAAAAGGAAGAAAAAAAGAAAAAGAAACACAGTGATGTGTGTAATACTCTAAGCTCAGATCACTGTCTGGGCACAGCAAATTCTTGAAAAATATGTTATTATTTTCCTCATGATAATGACTTCATTTATTCCTCACAACAACTCCAGGAGGTAGTTTATGTTTCAAATTTAGCCAATGTGATGTAGAGAAATTAAATGCTTACACACGGTCACACAACTAGTAAGTAGCAAGACCCAATTCAAGCCCAGGTGTAATCTACTTCTAATAGCCATGTTCAAACGCTGCCTCCCACTCTGCAGGCTCAGGGGGAAAGCTCACACCTAGCCATCAGCTTGTCATCCAGCCTCAAACAAGTCACTCTACATCTCTGAGCATCAGCTTCTTCACATATAAACTGAAGAGAAAAGACTCTGCTTCTGGGCTGGAAAGATGTTTATGTGGTCAAGACACTTGCCTGCAAAGCCTAATGACTAGGGTTCAATTCACCGGTATCCATGTAAAACCAAATGCACAAGGTGGTGCATGCGTCTGGAGTTTGTTTGCAGTGGCTAGAGGCCATGGCATGCCCATTTTCTATCTCCCTCCCCCATATCTCTCTGCTTGTAAATAAGAAATATAAAATATTTTTTTAAAAAAAGACTCTGGGGCTGGGGAGATGACTTAGCGATTAAGGCACTTGCCCGAGAAAACTATGGACTCATGATTGTCTCTCCAGGTCCCACATAAGCCATTTGCACAGTGATGCAAGTGTGCAACGTCACACAGTGCACAAGGGGGTGCATGCATCTGGAGTTTGATTTCAGTGGCTCACGGCCCTGGCACGCCAATTATCTCTCTCTTCTCACTGTCTCACTCTTGCATTAAAAAAAAAAAAAGGCATTCTATTGGTCTTGCCTCAAAGTAAAAAAAAAAGACTCTGCTTCTAGGAATTGTTGAAAGCTAAGGGATATATCCAAAAAACCTTCAGTGCAATGCCTGATACCTGCTAAGGGTTCAATGAATGCCATATATCATTTCAAAATATTTTTGAATCTCTCTTCTGATAGGCACACAGTAGGGCTGCACCTCTTGGTCCACTGGTGGTTGGAGGGATTGTGTGACATGCCTTAATTAATGAATTGTGAGCAAAAAGTGTCATGGGTCACTTCCAAACAAAAGTCATCACTGGAACACCATGGAGACTCCTTCCCATAAGTCACAATAACCATACACAAGATGGTGGCTGCTCTCTCAGCCCAAGAACCTTTGTGACCACAATGAAATCACCTGTGGACACATGATAGGTTTAAGATAGGCATAAGAAGTAAATGCTTTGTGTTAAACAACCAAATATAGTTCACTTAACAATGTTTATTTATTTGTATTGTGTATGGGCTTGCCAGGGGCTCTTGCCACTGCAAACAAACACCAATCTGGCTTTTCATGTGTGGCTAGAGAATTGAACTCAGTCCATTAGGCTTTGCAAGCACCATTAACTGCTGAGCCATCTCTCTAGCCCCATAGTTGGCTTAATATTGTAGCAAAACTATTTTTTTCTGACCTGCAAAATCTGCTATACTTAATAATGATGATAATGTTTCCCTCCTACAATTCTAAAAAACAAGTTGAAAAGTAATATATTCACCATCCTAACAAGCCCATGGTTGATTTCCATTTTATAAACGCAGATGATGAAGTCAAGGAGACTTATCCAAAGTCACACTACTGGAAAGTAACTGAGTCTGGACTTGAACCTGGCTCCAAATCCCCCAATCTGTCTGTTTATAGCATGGCTTCCATCCACAAGCTCTACCATTCAAGATGAAGTCAGGTTGGCAAGCTGGACCTTTGAGAAATTTCTGGGAAGGGAACTGTGCTTGAGAGAAGTGGTGACAAGGCTGAACTTACTTTGTTCTCTTTCCATCTCTGCCTCTCACATCTTGCTTTGCTTTTTCATAATTTGATATCTGAAGCCTCACACCAATCGTGTAAGTGATGTGAATGTTTTCAGAAAAACATGTGCTGGGCATATGATCTCGGCTTAAGCTCTAGTGCTTTGTAATATCTTCCCCCTCTTTTTTTTTTTTTACACAGGCGCTTCTTGGCCCTGCAGCACTGTTGGATGTAGTGTCTTCTCTGTGAGTTTACTTTAGAGTCTTATCCAAACTCTATGTCTTATTCTTGCCACGATCCCAAATAACTTATTTATTTTTTTCAAATTTCATTTAAAATGAGAACATAGAAATTACCTCCTTCCTTTGGGCTGGAGAGATGGCTTAGCAGTTAAGGTGCTTGCCTGCAAAGCCAAAGAACCCAGGTTTGATTCCCCAGGACCCATGTAAGCTGGATGTACAAAGTGACACATACATGTGGAGTTTATTTGCAATGGCTGTAGGCCCCGGTATGCCCATTCTCTTTCTCTCTCTCTCTCTTTCTCAAATAAATTTAAAAAAAATACCACCTCCCATGTCTAACTCCAAAGTCAGTTATTGTGCTTTTGCAAACCTTGTAGAATTCTATGCACATATTAACAATTTTCTCGTACTCTACTTACGCATTCAATGGCAAGCATTTATTGAGCACCTACTGCCGATTGTTCTGGGGCTGGAGATAAGAAGTAAATGTGATACTGTGTATGTCCTCAAGGAGGCAGTATGTTGACATGGTGAAGATCAGGCAATGGGGTTCAGGGAATCTGGGTTCTATTCTGACACTTGTTTGCACCCTTAGTCTTTTTCCTTCCATTGTAAAATGATGATGTTATTTATCTTCATATCAAAGCACTGTTGTAAGGTTTAAATGAGATAATGCCTAGAAAATACAGTGCCTGATTGCTGGTCAACATCAGGTAGGAGCATTGTGAGGACCCTGTATTCAGGGCTTTGGAGGAGCTCTGTAAATATTTTTTTTTTTTTTTGGAAGAAATGGTAGAAATATGTGAATGAAGGAGGAGAAGCCCTGGCTTCTAGCAGGGATCTAGCTAGGTTAATCTTTTTTTTCTCAATTTTTATTAACATTTTCCATGATTATAAAAAAATATCCCATGGTAATACTCTCCCTTCCCATACTTTTCCCTTTGAAATTCCACTCTCCATCACATCCTCTCCCCATCTCAATCATCAGTCTCTCTTTTATTTTGATGTCATGATCTTTTCCTCCTCTTATGATGGTCTTGTGTAGGTAGTGTCAGGCACTATGAGGTCATGGATATCCAGGCCATTTTATATCTGGAGGGAGCATGTTACAAGGAATCCTACCCTTCCTTTTAGCCAGGTTAATCTTGATTGGAGTGAAGGTGAGTCTTCTTAGCTTAGCCCTGAGCCCCTCCAACTGTAGGTTTCCTAAGGGTCAGGAGACCTTAAAACCACCAAGACATATTTAGCCCCCCCATACTGAGTAAGAAAACAGGTTTCCATCCATCATCCCCATGTAGATAAGCAAGTGTTAACATCAGCAGGAGGTGAAATGCCAACATATGAAATGGCGGTGCAATAAACAACATGGGAGCAAACAGCTGTGAGCTCTAACACTCCACTGGCCTCCTTTTCCTGCTTGTGTTAGGATTTGCTGCAGGTTCTGGTTTTAGAAAACAAGCTACGAGGCTACAGGGGTAGCTCTGTCCTATAGCATGGGCTCTAGCATGCACAAGGTCCTGGATTTGATCTCCAGTGCATAGATGGGTAGATAGATAGATGATTGATAGATAGATAGATAGATAGATAGATAGATAGATAGATAGATAGATAGACAGATAGATAGATAAACAGCTTCTATCCAACAGTGAGGTTCCATGTAAGGGACCAGGCTGTGGGTCAAGCTTATATCCTGGCATACTATCTTCTCTCTGAATGAACATGAATGTGTTACCCCTCTAAGCTTGGATTCCTTATTTTCCAAGTAGAGATGATAACCTGATAGGCTTATCCTTGTCCTCAGGTGACATACTGGGAAACTGAGGCCCAAAGTGGTTACATAACTTGCCCATAGCTGATGAGGGTCTGAGCTGGCACCTGAGCTCATGTCCTGTTGGCGCCAACACCTAGGGCTTTCTTCTCCTAGCCATAGAAAGGCATTTGGTTCATATTCCCTCCACTTCAAATACCTCTAAATCGGGGAAGACATTGGGGAAGGGAGAAGCCCAATTTTTTAGACCAATTTGAATAATTAAATTTGGCAGCAAAAAGCTCAGTACCGGAAATACATTTCACCACCCTATTGCTGAATCTGTTTAATGTATTTTAAACCAGCTTAGCTCAGCTAGTTAGGGAATAGAGCAGAAGTTTAAAATTTAAAACTAGCAGTCAGAAGTCACACATTTCTGTGTTGTTCGAAGAAGTCTGCAGTAAACCTTTGCTTCCCACAAGGGTGGGGGTGAGGTCACCCCCACCTCTGAACTCACCTGGGCTCCAGGACAGCAGAGAGAAGGCACCAAGGCACAGAGGGCTTGAAGAAAGCTGTGTGTCTGAAGCCATTTATTTCCATAACAAGCACTTTTCATCTTCAAAGCCCTTTACAAGCCATAATTAATCTTCACAACACCTTAGTGAGCTGAGTGCATAGCATTACCCAGATTTTATAGGCCAAGGTGGCCCTAGGGAGGTTTTTGGATGGTGAGTGACCCCTAGACACCTGACTCATAAGGGACAATTAGACTGCCCCACCTTGGCCTGGCAAGCCATTCCCACATTTCCCAATCCCAAACCAGGCCCTCCCTCTCGATTAATCTTCAGAAAGTGTTTCCTGATGTGAAGGCAGTTGGGCAGGCAGGGGAATAGGGAAAAGGCCTTGGGACACATGCAGAATGCTAGCCCTGGTGTTATTGCCATTTAAAGACACTTGGCTTTATTGGAATCATACATTGTTAATTTTACTTAAATAACAGCACATAATAATAGCTTATATTCTTATATGCACACTTAGCATTTCCAAGTCCCTTTCCTATGCAGGACCTCATGTGAGCCCTACAATAATCATTTGGGGCCAAGTATTTTTTTAATATTTTAATTTATTTAGTTGCACGTGTATGTGTGTTGGGGGTATGTGTGGGTGTGTACATATGTGCATGGGCACACCAGGGAATCTGGCCCCCACAAACAAATGCCAGATGCATGTGCCACTTTTTTCATCTGGTGTTACACGTATTCTGGAGACTTCAACCCAGTTTGGTAAGCTTTACAAGCAAGGGCCTTTAACCACTGAGTCAGATGCCTAGCCCCTGGGCTAAGTATACTTAAAGAACACCTACTTTGTGCCAGGTTGAGGATGGCGCAGTGAAGAAAGCAGATAGGAACTGTTCTCACTGGGTATGATATCTAGTAGTGGTAAGAGGATCTTCTCTTTATTCTCTGACCCTTCTTTTTTAAAATTTTTTTAAAATATATTTTATTTATTTATTTGAGAGAGAAAAAAGAATAGGTGCACCTGGGCCTCCAGCCACTGCAAACAAACTCCAGATGCATGTGCCTCCTTGTGCATCTGGTTTACATGGATCCTGGAGAGTCGAACTGGGATCCTTTGGCTTTGCAGGCAAATGCCTTAAACACTAAACCAACTCTCCAGCCCCGACCCTTCTTCCTTTCTTTAAAAAAAAAAAAAAAACAACAGAGCTGAAGAAGAGCTGGTCACATTCAGTCCACAGTAAGGAGGCAGAAAGTGTTGAGTGATTGTGATCAGATACAGTCCAGGACACTGGCCCATGGTGTAGACTATAGTTAAGGTGGGTCTTCCTACCTCAGTTAATCTAATCAAAATAATCTTTCACAGGCATGCCCAGAGGCTAACCTAGTCTACATAACCCTTCACAGGTGATTCTTGGTCTTGTCAACTTGACAATATAAACTATCACACAGTTTCTCATGTAGCTCAGAATGGTCTCATCCTTGCAATGTGGCCAAAGATGTTCTTGAACTCCTGATTATCTTACCCCTACCCTCCTGAGTGCTAGGATTAGAAGCATGCATTGCCATACTCAGTGTATTTTTTTTTAAACTTCTGGAATTATTTTATTTTATTTGTGAGAGAGAGAGAAAGAGGCATACACAGAGAGAGAATGGATGCACCAGGGCCTCTAGCCACTGCATATGACCTCCAGACACATGTACCACCTTGTGCATCTGGCTTATGTGGGTCCCTGGCAATTGAACCTGGGTCCTTAGGCTTCACAGGTAAGTGCCTTAACTGCTAAGCAATTCCTCTAGCCCTCAGAACATTTTTTCTTTTTTTTTATTAACAACTTCCATGACTATAAAAAATATCCCATGGCAATGCCCTCTCTCCCCTACTTTTCCCTTTGAAACTGCATTCTACATCGTATCCTCTCCCCTTTTCAATCAGTCTGTCTTTTATTTTCACGTCATGATGTTTTCCTCCTATTATGATGGTCTTGTGTGGGTAGTGTCAGGCACTGTGAGGTCATAGATAGCCAGGCCATTTTGAACCTGGGGGGAGCATGTTGTAAGGAGTCCTACCCTTCCTTTGGCTCTTACATTCTTTCCAACACCTCTTCCTCAATGGACCCTGAGCCTTGGGAGGTATGATAGAGATATTGCAGTACTGGACACTTCTGTCACTTCTTTCCAGCACCATGATGCCTTCTGAGTCATCCCAAGGTCACTGCCATCTGAAAAGAGAAGATTCTCTACCAAAAGTGAGAGTAACATTAATATAAGGGTATGGACATTAAGAGAAGTGCTTACTGGGCAGCTTGATAAGCATAGTATATACATTTAGCCAGACAGCAGCACACGTTACAACCCCAGGACTCATGACTACCCCTATTTTAAGTTTTCAGTATCAGGGATGTATTCCCTCCCATGGAGCGGGCCTCCAGTCCAATTAGAGGGCAGTTGGTTTCCACCATGACAGATGTGCTCAGCACATTTCTTTAAATGTGTTGTTGAAGTGAAGCTGAAGGATATACAGTGAAGCCATAATGGGAGCTGCGCTCCATTCCAAGCTCACTTGGTTATGCAGGTTATCTTCCAGCCAAGTACAGAGATGTTCATTTCAGCATTGTTACAAGGACAAAGGACTGGAAGCAAACTTGTGTGTCTATTTTTTTGTAAATGGACAAATCAAACATGAGAGGTATATAAAACTAATGCAACATAGGCTGGGGAGATGGCTCAGCAGTTAAAGGCACTTGCATAGCCTGCCAGCCTGGATTCAATTCCTCAGTACCTATGTGAAGCCAGACACACAACATGGCACATGCGTGCATCTGGAGTTCATTTGCAGAGGTAGAAGACACGCCCATACTCTCTGTCCTCTCAAATAAATAAAATAAATTTTAAAATGTTTTATATAAAAAAATAGTATACCAATCAAAGGGAGTAGCTTGCTTTTGCTTCTGTCAAAAGAAACAGATGTAGAACATGATAACACTTCCACAAATTGTGTAAGCACTCAAAGCAATCCTACATGCTGTGTTTACATACACGTGAATAAAGATACGGAAATCGGATCGACAGGCCACACATAGATACAAAAAGAGTTTGTGCTTTGGAGATTGGGCCAACATATCAATGATGAGTTGAGGGTAGGAGACTAAAAACTCTGGAGGAGCCAGGCTTAATGGAGACACAGAATGCCATAAACCAAAGGCCTGGCTGATGGATTCAATGCATGGATGTGCCTTCCCAGAACCCCTCAAACACTAACACCACCAAACATACACATCCTCTGCTCTTTTACAGGCTGTTTTCGCTCCCTTCAATCTCACTGTTGAAATTGCCTTTCGAACTTGAACCAGCCAAAAAAAAAATCTAAATGAAAAACAGGAATAAAAAGAGCAAAATCTGAAACCAACTTGAGAAGTGAACAGTGTCTGTTTGGGCTGCACATGAGTGCTGAGCGTGTGTGACAGCCTTCGTGGAGCAGAGAGACCAGGAGCAGCTGAGCCGTGAGCCTTTCCACGGCCAGGCCCATCTTGTGGGCCAGCTCTGCCACGATGTCCCAGAAGCTATGGGACAGCCCTGGAAACCGTGGTTGGAGGTTGCCCACAAAAGCTTGTTTACCGACTCCTCAAAGCCACACTTGCCTGCTTCCTTGTTGGTTTCCTGCCACGACATGATCGATTCTTACAGATACATTTCTCTAGAAGTTGAGTTGTGCCAGGCGAACTGTGCCAAAGCAGCCTCATTTCCATGTGTGGTCTGGGTGGATTGGGGAAAGCTGCAGGCAGAATGGCTCTGGATTTCAGCAAGGCTCTTGGAAGAGTATCTCACCCACCTGCGTCTCCCTAAAATGCTCATCTGACCTGGTCTTTTCTCTGCTGAAATCCAGGGCTCCACGTTGCCTTCAGGACAGACTGGGAACTCAGCCATGCTTTCGAGGCCTGTAGGGATCTGGTGTCTGCCAGGCTCTCAGCCTCCTATCCCTGCGCCCCCCCACCTTCCTGCCAGCTATACTGAACCATTGCACTTCTTTTCCTATTTTCTTTTTGTGTGTGTAGTATACATGTGTGTCTGTTTGTGTGTACGTGTGTGGGCACACTTGTGAATAGAAGTATATGTACAAGTACGGATGTGAGTAGGTGGAGGCCAGGGTTTGATGTTGAGTGTCCTCCTCAACTGCTCTCCACCTTAAATATTGAGATAGTGTTGCCCACTGAACTTATTGATTTGGCTAGACTAGCTAGCCAATAAGTTCCAGGTATACCCCGTCTCTGTCTCCTCAGAGCTGAGATTACAAATACGTGTCACATCACCATGTCCTGCATTCTTATATGGGTACTGGAATCTGAACTTAGGTCTTTATGCTTGTACAATAAGCATTTTACCCAATGAGCCCTCTCCCCAGCTTGAACCATTACATTTAATTTTAAAAATATATTTTATTTTATTATTTATGTATTTGACAAAGACATACACACACACACACACACAGAGAGAGAGAGAGAGAGAGAGAGAGAGAGAGAGAGAGAGAGAGAGAGAGAGAGAGAGAATGGGCATACCAGGGCCTCCAGCCACTGTAAATGAACTCCAGACACATTCGCCTCCTTGTGCATCTGGCTTACATGGGTCCTGGGGAATTAAACCAGGGTCCTTTGGCTTTGTAGGCAAATGCCTTAACTGCTAGGCCATCCCTCCAGCCCCATTACATTTTGTTTTGTTTGTTTGTTTTTGAGAGGGAGAGAGAGAAGAAAAAGAAGGAAGGAAGGAAGAAAGAAAGAGGCACATACAGAAAGAATGGGTGCACCAGGGCCTTCAGCCACTGCAAATGAACTCCAGATGTGTGCACCCCCTTGTGGCGCATGTGCAGCACTGCATGTTTTCATCATGGTGTGTCTGGCTACATGGGACCTGGATTTGAACATGAGTTCTTAAACTTTGCAGGCAAGTGCCTTAACTGCTAAGCCATCTTGCCAGCCCTCAAACAATTACATTTCTATAATGCAGATCTTGCTTTAATTCTTTCCAATCCTGTATTGTTTGCTAGACCCAGTCAAAATTCTCATCCCTGCTTTGTCCCCATGGCTGATCAACATGAAGGTTTGCAACTCAGTTGACTTATCATTGTCCCACAAGACCTTCTCTTCTCTGCTGAGCCATCTCCCTAGCCCTTGAGAACTTTATTGTATGAACATATGGTCATATTACTATCAGATTATAGTCTTATGTATCCTCTCCTCCATCCTCATTCCACTGATAGCCCTCCTCAGTG
This sequence comes from Jaculus jaculus, assembly GCF_020740685.1. Classification (NCBI taxonomy): domain Eukaryota; kingdom Metazoa; phylum Chordata; class Mammalia; order Rodentia; family Dipodidae; genus Jaculus; species Jaculus jaculus. The sequence goes on along the minus strand of NC_059102.1, from coordinate 129,634,560 downwards.
GGGTTATTCATGCATGCACTAGTCAGGTGTGGGGGACAATGCCTCAGAATACACCTTCTCACCCTGTGACATTTTTGGAATTTTTTATGAGAGAGGAGAGAGGGAGAGAGAGAATTGGTGCTCTAGGGCCTCCAGCCACTGCAATAAAACTCCAGACGCGTGTGCCACCTTGTGAGCGTGTGCAACCTTGTGCAGTTGTGTCATTTTGTGTGTCTGGCTTACATGGGATCTGGAGAGTTCAACACGGGTCCTTAGGATTTGCAGGTAAGTGCCTTAACTGCTAATCCATCTCTTCAGCCCTCTGACATTTTTTCTGTCCTCTCTTCTGCAATGTTCCTTGAGCCTTGGAGGGCATGTCATAAGTTGCCTTTAGTGTTGAGTTCTCAACAGCCTTTAATTTTCTGCTTTGATGAGTTTTGAGTCTCCTCAGTATCTACCATCATCTCCCTTGAGAAAGTTCTCAGCTAGCAGTGAGAGCAGCACTCATTTAATTTGCTACTTCCTCTGTTATGTTTCCTGATCCCACCCTGTCACTAAATTTCTAAAAGAAAGTGTTGCTTGCAAGGCATTTAGAGAGAGAGAGATATTAGTACGTGTGATATGTGGTGTATGCCTGTGTGTGCCGATTCACATATCCAGTGTACTTGCGTGTGGCAGCCAGAGGAGAATGTCAGGTGCCCTCCTAGTTTTCTTATTAAGTATATTCTTTTTAAAATTTTTTATCTATTTATGAGAGAGAAAGAGAGAGAATGGATGCACCAGGGCCTCCAGCCACTGCAAACAAGTTCCAGATGCATGCACCACCTTGTGAATATGGCTTACAAGGGTCCTGGGGAATCAAGCCTCGAATTGGGGTCCTTAGGCTTCACAGGCAAGTGCTTAGCCACTAAGCCATCTCTCCAGCCCTTATCAAGTATATTCTTGAGACCAAGTCTTTCTCTGAACCTGGAGCTGTAGTTTTCATGAGTTCCAGAGATTCCCTAGTCTCTTCCGCACAGGACTGGGTTACCAATATGTGTGGTCATGCCCAGCTATTTACGTGTATGCTTGGGAATCAAACTTACACAGTATCAGGCCTTCTCAGACCCTCATGCTTGCATGACAAATGCTCTTAACATCTGAGCCATTTCCCCAGCCCACATTTAGAATTTTTGAAATGTGGACCTTTATTATTATTATTGCTAATTCCATTTTTATTCTACCATTGCAATAAAAACAACAATTCTTAGACTAATACAAGCACTTACTGTTCAGTAAGCGTTATGCAGAACAATTGACCTAAATTACCTTATTCTTATGCTACACCATAAATCAGGTACAAAGAAGTTCAGTAAGTAAGTTGGGAACCTGGGATGTGAACTCATGGCTTTTCTGATACCAAAGTAGCCATGACCCTATTCTGCAGTTCCTCACTACACCATGCACAGTGCACTTATCTTCATAGATGTGTTGGATCAACATAACTATAAGCTCCCCAACTGTGGGGACTAGAGCAGACTGATCTGTGCCTGTGAATCAACAGATGAAACTCACATCACAGTAGTGACGTGGTATGTGCTTGCTAGGAAAGTCCTACTACATGCCACGTTCATGGGTGGGCCAGTACCATCATATGTTAATGCCCTGTTGCTGATTACATGCCTGCCTGCTGAAGGTCCTAGAATTAGGTAAAGAAATCAAAGTATTTAGGAGAAAAAAAAAAATACCATATCACAGCCTCATGAGGTCAGGGTAAGTAAGAGAAATGTCTACATAGCACTGGGAACTGTGAGGGAGGAGAGTGACTCCCCTAGAGGCCATAGAGGGTTTCATGGAAACATCCATGAGCACTTGTTCTCAAATACAGTCCCAAAATTTGATGGTATAAAATAACAATTTCTTTAGCTCATGAGTATGGGTCAGCTGGGTAGTTCTGACCTAGGTGAGGCTTGTCTAGCCTTCACTAGGCTTGCTAATGTATTGACAGTCAACTATTGGAGGGACTGGGGACTAGCTGGCTTAACCTGGCACTGGTTGGATAATCCAGCAGCCTTCATTGCATGTTTTCTCCTCTCTGGCAGGTGCTCCAAGCTTTTCACGTGGCAGATGTGTGGGAGGCTGTAGAAGTTCATAAAACAGCTGAATTCCTTCCTCACAGGTCAGCGGAGCGGGCAATCTAAGGTGATGCAGAGAAGCAGCTCAGAGGTCAGGATGACCCCTGCCAGTAAGGTTAATTTTTCTCTACTTTTCTTTTCAAGAGGGGGAATGGGTGGAGAATTATAACAACTTTGTTGACTAGAAGAGTCAATATGATAAAATACCGGTTTCCTCCAAGTTAACCTATTGACTATAATCACAATAAAAACAACAGTTTAAGTTATTCATTTAGGAATTATTATAGTTGCCCGGTACAGTGGCAGCCTCAGCACTGAGGAGGCTGAAATAGGAGGATTGCCTGGGCTACAGAGTAAGTTACAGGTCAAACAGGGTTACAGTGAGACCCTGTTTAGAAAAAAAAAGGAGAAGAAAATAAAAGAATTATTATAGAATTGGAAAGGCAGAGACCTGGTTTTGTTGTTTGTTTGTTTGTTTTTTGTTTTTTCCAAGGGTCTCTCTCTAGCCCAGGCTGATCTGGAATTCACTACATAGTCTTAGGGTGGCCTTGAACTCAAAAGCTCCTCCTACCTCTGCCTCCCAAGTGCTGGGATTAAAGGATAGCACTACTATGCGGGGTCCCTATAACCATTTCTAAGTGTATGGTTCACTGGTGTGATGTACATTCACACTGCAGCGTAACCATTCTTTTCATCTGACAGAACGGAAACTCTGTGCTCACTAAACAATAGTTCTCCATTTCCCTGTTTGTTTCATTCTCTATCACTCTCTCTCCTCCCTTTTTTTCCCCTCATTTACTTTTATTTTCCTCTTCTACTCCCCACCAGACAGACAAACAGACACAGACCGACACACACACACACACACACACACTCAGAACATCCTCTGAGACCTCAGCTCCTTGGCTCCGCCCTTTTCCCAGGCAGGCAGGTAAGCGTGCACGCCAACCACAGGCAGCGCCAGAAATAGGCAGGAGCTTGATGGATATTGCGGGAAGCCTGGTAACCATTTGTTTTCACCTGGTTCTCTCATGGGTAACATGTTGGAGCATCTCCATGCTTAACCCTCTGGCTACCAGTTGGGTCATCTGGAATGAAGAGACAGCGGAAGTAGAGCATGAAGAACATTTGGGATTCCCTCCTTTGTTCATTCAGTCATCCTGCCCCCATTGCCCAGCCCTAATCTTCCTACCCAGGGCCTGCCTATGTTCAGGAAGGCATGGTACGGGCCTGAGAGGACCTGAGAGTGTGACAAGAGAGACAGGCAATAACACCTATAGCCTGACACGTGCAGTGATGGGGATGGGCAGAGCACCAGGTAAGCACCTAACCCTGCTTTGGTGTCAGGAGGTATTGCCAGAGCTGAGTTGTGAAGGTCAACATGGAGGTCAAGTAGGGGCTAATTAGGCAAACATGGGGACAAAAGAATCTAGGTAAAAGAAGCGACAGCAGCTGATGTGTCCAGGATATTACGTCAACATGGCTATGGCAGGGTGTGAGTACATGAGTGAGCATGGGTGTGTAAGTGTAAGCTTATATATGTGTTTGGAGTAGGGATGGGAAATGAGGCTACAGAGGAAGGCAAGAGCCAGGTCACCCTCAGGACTTTGAATGCCTGACTGAACAGCCAGGGCCTCAGCATGTAGCCTCAGCTAAGGGCCCTAATCACAGTCTGGGAGAGTCCAGTTTGTACTTGAGAAGGACTTCCACAGCCTCAGGCTAGATGAGAGGTGGCAAGGAGGATGTGGGTGCTGGGGAGACTTCAAGGAGTATCTGCAGCTCTGTGGGGACTATGAACGCCAGCCAGTCACTGGAGACCTTGGTTCCCTTCACCAAGGCTTTCATGGCTGGGCAGCAGAGACAGCCTCAGGCTGGAGCTCTGAGTTCCTTGTTACAGACTCAGCTACCAGGTAGTCCAGGTCAGTCCTGACTAGGTGGAGGGAGGAGAGCAGTCTCACCTCTTTGGCAAGTGGAGTCGAGGAGTCAAATTGAATCACCTTTCTGGTACTGGAGTACCTGGGGGAGCTGAGAGACCCTGGTGGCCCTTGGTTCATACTGGCTGTGGTTAGGACAGCCTCCACATCTTCCGACTGTCAGTGGATCCTAAGCTCCTGTCTTGCACTGTCACCTTCTGGCTGTGTGTTCATGTGGGCATGCCATGGCACCTCTGGTTTGCTTTCCTCAGCTGTAATGTGAGATTCTGGTATTTACCCTGAAGAGTAGGGAGGTTCCTCTGAGATAAGGTAAGCATTTGGACCAAAGTCAGACACTTGTATGCACTAAGTGAACAGGGCTGTGATTGTCATCCTTGTATTCCCTCGTGGCACAGGTTGTCATCCTCTCTAGTTATGTGACTTCGGGCAACTTACCTTTCGTGGAACTGAGTTTCCCTACTGGGACAATGGGAATCATACCAGCATGTGTTGTGGGGAATTGTGAGCTACTGCAGGTAAAGGGCTTCCAACAGTATGTGCATAGTAAACCCTCACTGGTTACTTGAGTTTCTATAAGACTTTCAGTTTTGCTCTGATTCAAAGCTCACTGCTGAAGCCAGGAACCCTGGGTCTGAGCAGCCCTCAGATGCCAAATAATGCAATTTTTTCATGCATATGTGTGTGTATAGTGTGCATGTGTGTGTAGATGCATGTTTATATATGTGGGTGCATGCTCGTGTGTGCATGTGAAAGCAAGAGAATAGCCCTGACTATCTTCTATCACTCTTCACCTTATTTTTAAAATATTTATTTATTTATTAGAGTGAGACAGAGAAATGCATGTGCCACAATATGCATTTGGCTTATGTGGTTCTGGGGAATCAAGCCTAGGTCCTTAGGATTTGCAGGCAAGCACCTTAACCACTAAGGCATCTTTCCAGCGCCATCTTATTATTTGAGACAAGATCTATTACTGAACCTGGAGCTCACCCATTTAGCTAGACTAAGGATTCACCTGTCTCCACCTTCCTTGTACTGGGATTACAAGTAGGGGTCACCAAGCCTGGATTTTTTTTAAGGAAGGTCTCACCCTAGTCCAGGCTGACCTGGAACTCACTCTGTAGTCTAGGTTGGCCTCAAACTCATGGCAAGCCTTCTACCTCAGCCTCCTGGGTGCTGGGATTAGTGTGTGCCACTACACCTAACTACAAGCCTTGCTTTTATGTGGGTTCTGAGGATCCAAACTCAGCTCTTCATGCTTGCATAGTAAGCATTTTCCTGACTGAGCCATCTCCTCAGCCCCCAAATAATTTTACTAGTAGCACTAGTAACTACTGGTTGCAGGCTTGTTATGTCCAGATGCAGTGCTGTGTAGCTTGGCCACAGTTCCTGCTAAGGGGAAACAGACCACTTTACTTCCTGCCTCCATGGCCGGCAAGACGTCAGCATATTCTGTCCTCCAACCCCCACTTGACGCCAGATGGAGTCAAATCGGCATTTGCTTATCATTAGATGTTGGGTCCCTTGGGTGTTCCTGACTTTTGCCTTCCCATATCCTGATCCTGGAGTACCAGAATGCTTTGGCCAAACCTTTGATGTATCTTGGCAAGAGTCTGAGGGTCAAGCCATTGGTGTCCTCTTATGGTTCCCTCTCTGAACCTTAAGGGCAGGGCCTTCTCCAGCTTTCATTCTCTGCCCTGTCCCTCAAGCTCACAGTCCTGAACCAATGTTAACTGGTTCATAGCTTGAATCAACTTCGCTGCCTTTTCCCTTAGCATTGGCATTAGATGTGAAGTGTGCCTGCTGGCATTTCACAGTAGATTCTACCAAGTCTATTTGGGAAGTGAGATGTAGATTGTGTTCAGAGAATTATTCAGCTGAGGGTCACACCTGATGACAGCTGGAAGTCACTCTGAGTTGGAGTAGGCCATTCATTTATTCAGTCAACAACCACCAGTCTGGTCTCTGTGCCAGAGAGGGCTGCCTAGGACGGCAGGAGGAAATCACTGCGACTTATCACCAAGCAGACGTGTTACTGGATTTTCCTAGGTATACGATGTAAGCAAACTTCACGTCTCTGCGAGAAGAGCCAAAAGCAAAATTATTTCTCCTCTTCCAACAATTCCATATGATGCTTCCAGGTCTGGCAAAAGCATTCCCTCTGTTTAGAACCACCGAGTAGTAGCTTTCCAAAAGAATTCTAATGCAGCATTTCAGTAAATCTGTGAACAGCCATGTGGGAAGAAAGTATAATCTTCTTTCAGGAAAGATAACTGAGGCCCATGACCTTCCTAAGGTGATCAGCTGGGAATGGGTAGAACAGAATTACACCTAGGCTTCCCGGCGGTGAACTGTGAGCCGGGAACTTCCCAGTGCGAGTCCCTCTGTCCCCTAATTACTATGGTTCTCTTTTAATGTCCTAGCCTTGGTGGAAAGAGAATGTCTTCCAGAAGGAAGACCCTCAAGCCAGGCATGGTGGCTCATTCCTGTCAGCCCAACTCTTAGGAGGCCGAGGCTTGAGTATCAGAGTTTAAGGCCAGCCTGAGCTACATAGTAAGCTCCTGTCTTTAAAAGGAAATGAAGGAAAGAAGAAAAAGAGAAAGACCTGTTCTCAGGCCAACTTTTACTACAGATAGCTAGACAGCTCAGAAAATGATCACCACAGGAATGGACGTGTGGTTCAGTGGTCAAAGGCTTGTCTACCATGTTCAATATTCTGGGTTCCATTCTCAGCACTAGGAAGAAAAAAAAATCAGCATTTCCCCCTACATACTTTTCTTTGCTTTTTACCAAGGTAGTGCATGTCTATTTTTAACAACCTAAACATTACTGGAACGTTTAAAAAATAAAAGTCACAGGTATTGCCCTCCCCCAAAATAACAGCTGTTAACAATATGGGACATATTCTTCCAGTCTTTTTCTATGCAAATATTAATAACACACACAAAAATCATAATACTTGTTAGTATTCAAACATGCTACATACCTTTCTAAAAAAACCCAAACACTATATTGAGGACATTTTTTACTGTGCAGTTACATAACATCCCTTGTGCTTTTTGCTGTTGTTTTTCAGTACTAGGGTTGAACCCAGGACTTTGTGCATGCGAGGCAAGCATTCTACTGCTGAGCTACATCCCCAGCCCTGCTTCATTCTTTTTTTAAAATATATTTTATATTTATTTATTTATTTATGAGAGAGAGAGAGAGAGAGAGAATGGGCATGCCAGGGCCTCTAGCCACTGCAAACAAACTCCAGACACCATGTGCATCTAGCTTATGTGGGTCCTGGGGAATCGAACATGGTTTCTTTGGCTTTGCAGGTAAATGCCTTAACCATGAAGCCATCTCTCCAGCCCTGCTTCATTCTTTTCAATAGATCCATATGCTAACTCGTAGTATAGATGAACCACAGTTCTCACCATTCCCTTCTGGGAGGATGTTAGGGCTGCTGTCTTTTTTCCCCCTGGCAATAAACATTGCTAAAAGGATTCATTTTGTTTGTTTGTTTCCAGGCAGCGTCTTACTCTAACCCAGGCTGACCTGGAACTCACTTGGTAGTCCCAGGATGGCTTTAAACTCATAGTGATCCTCCTATCTTGGCCTCCTGCTTGCTGAGACCAAAGGCGTGTACCACCATGTCCAACTGGAGGATTTTTGACCCTTGTCCCCCCATGCCAGGTATCTTTCACTTGTAATACTTCACATAATTTCTACTAAGGATTTCCATAAATTTTTATTCAATATCTTCCCCCACTTCCTGCCACTAAGTCTTCTATTTCTAAAAGACACAAGAGATTACATCTGTGTGTTCAAGACTATCTCAGGGCCTCATTCAGGGCCTGGAACTCACTAGATCTCACTATCATTTTTCATGAACAATCAAAGAACCAGGTGCTGAATGGATCTTTCTTTGTGTTCTTGTGTTCCTGTCTGCAAGGCACATTCCTTAAAGGAGAAATCTTGGGGTTGAGGACGTGGCTTAGTGGGTAACAGCTTTTACTGTGCAGGCATAGGGATCTGACCAAAGTCCTCAGAACCCCAGCACCCATGTAAAAAGCCAAGCATGGCCCCACGTGCCTGTAACCTAGCACTGAAGGTTGGGACAGAACAGGAGGATTGCTAGGCTCTTCTCAGCCAGCCTTGCCAAAGAAGAAGAAGAAGGAGAAGAAGGGTGAGTAGGAGGAGCAGGAGGAGGAGGAGGAAAAGGAGGAGAAGAAGGACGAGAAGAAGGAGAAGAAAAAGAAAAACCTGGGAGCTCCAAGTTCAGTGAGAGACTCTGTCTCAGAGAAATAAGGCAGATGAATGATAGAGGAAGACACCTGCTGTCTTCCTCTGACCTCTGCGCACATGCCCACAGGGGGCATGCATCTGCACATACTCCAAAAAAAAGGGAAAAATGTCCTGCCAATGGGTATGCATGTTGTAGTTTTTGTTTTTGTTGTTGTTGTCTGTTTGTTTTTCGTTTTCTTTGTTTTTTGAGGTAGGGTCTCACTGTAGCCCAGGCTGACCTGGAATTCACTATGTAATCTTAGGGTGGCCTCAAACTCACGATGATCTTCCTACCTCTGCTTCCCCAGTGCTGTGATTAAAGACATGCACCACCATGCCCAGCTGGAGTTCTTTGTATAGCTTGCAAAAGTGTTCTTTGAAAACAGTGAACCAGGGCTGGAGAGATGGCTTAGTGGTTAAGTGCTTGCTTATGAAGCCTGAGGACCCCAGTTCGAGGCTCGATTCCCTAGGACCCACGTTAGCCAGATGCACAAGGGAACACATGCATCTGGAGTTTGTTTGCAGTGGCTGGAGGCCCTGGCACACCCATCCTCTTTCTCTATCTGCCTCTTTCTCTCTCTCAATCTGTCACTCTCAAATTAAAAAAAAAAAAAAAAAAGTGAGCAAGCGGGCAGAAGGATCCCAGCAAGTTTGAGGCCAGCCTGGTCTACATACTAAGTTCCAGACCAGCCAATGCTACATAATGAACCAACAGGAACGGACAAAAGGACTAGTTTCCTCACCCTACTAGAAGGACACTTTGGGGGAACAGGAGAATCCAGAGTCTTATTCCATTTCATCCCATATAGGTACTGGAAGCCCAGCGATAAATCTTCTCCATCCTTCCTCCAAAGAGCTCTCACCTGCTTCAGAGAGGAGTCGCCTACATGCTTCTCTCCAGCTGGGGAAGCTGCCCAGCCCCAGCAGGGGTGTGCATGGGTGTTCCCTGCTGCCTGCTGTGCCTCGCCCTGCCTCCGGCCCCTTAGCCTCCCAGCTGCCTGGCACCCAGCAGTTCAAGATGAAGCCTTTGAAGTCTATGTCTGCCCTGCCAGCCTCGGTGTGGTCGTCTATGCCTCTCCTCAAAGGTAGGTCAGGAGCATCACCTCGCTCTTAAAGCTGACAAGAATGCCTCACCTGCATAGGTCTGGGTGCTAGGGTGAGGTGTGTGAAGCCAGAGACCGGGTGAACAAGGAAACAGGTCCAGAGGTGTTCTCTGCCCACCTAAAGGATGGCTCTGCGAGGCTCCATATGTAAGTGTGCATTGAGAATGGATGGATGCTGGGCTGGGGAGATGTCTCAGTGTTTAAATTCACTTGCTTGCAAAGCCAGCCAGCCCAGATTCAACTCCCCAGAACCCATGTAAAGCCAGATACCCAAAGTGGCATATGCATCTGGGGTTCATTTGCAGAGGTAATAGGCCCTGGCATGCCCATTCTCATATTTATATTCTCAATGGGAATAGCAAAAGGTTTGAGATATTTTGCTTTATTGGTGGCCAGTAAACAGCTGAAGTCTCTCCTTATTTAGGCTGCACCCTTTCACTCCGTTCTTCAGTAAATGAGCTGAATGCCTGCTGTATGTTGTGCCCTATTTGGAGTTCCAGAAATACTTTGTGAATAAGCCAGATAAGGTCTGTATCCAAAACTCTAAAACTCGCATGTACTTTAAAAAAATATATTTATTTAGGTGTGTGAGTAAGTACGGGCATGCCAGGGCCACTTGTCTCTGCAAATGAGCACACTTACTTGCGCCACCTTTATGCATCTGGCTTACATGGGAAGCCTTGGAATTGAACCCAGGAAGGCAGGCTTTTCAAGTAAGTGCTTTTAACTGCTGAGCCATCTCTTCAGCCCCCTGAGCTTTTTAAAAACTCTTTGTTGACAACTTTTATTCATACATACAATGTACTCAGATCATAATCCTGTCCCAGCACTCTCTTTTGTCTATCTCCCCTCCATTGAACCCCTTTTTCTTTCCAACTAGTCCTTCTATTTTGATGTCATCATTTAATTTTGCCTTTGTATAATTCAGGTCTTTTGTTAATAGTGTCAGCCACTGCAGAGTTATGAATGCAATGACTACTTAATGTCTGGGAAACAGTATTTTAAAGCACTTCTCCCCTTACTTTGGCTTTTACATTCTTTCCATCACCTCTTCCTTAATGGTCCCTGAGCCTTGGAGGGTGTGATAGAGGTGTTTCAGCACTGAACACTCCATTGTCACATCTTATCAGTCCTTTGATAAATTTTGAGGATCACCAATAGTCACTGCCATCTGAAAAGAGAAGCTTCTCTAACCAAAAGTGAGAGTAGCATTAATATATGGGCATAGACAACTATTTAGAGGAAATTTTGGTGGACACATTCTATCCATTTAGCCAAAAAATAGAGTAGCTCCCCCACCATCCCCCCCCCCACCCGCACGCACACACACATACCCCAGGGATTATGACCTACCCAGCCATAGGCTTTTTGTTTGTTTTTGAGATAAAGTCTTACTCTAGCCCAGGCTGACCTGGAATTTACTATGCAGTTCTAGTCTGGCCTCAAACTTAGAACAATCCTCCTACCTCTGCCTCCTGAGTGCTAGGACTAAAGGTGTGCTCCACTAAGCCCAGTTTATAGGCTTTTGATTAGGTTTTCAGTACCAGGCATGAATTCCCTCCCATTGAGCAGGCATAAAATCCAATCAGAGAGCAGCTGGTTTTCCCCATAACTGACATGCCACCATTGCACCAGTTGGAACATTTTGCCTTGCTGGCCAGCCATGTAGTTTTCAGGGTCCATTGCTGATTAAGGCTCTTGATGACTTTTCTCCTTCAACATGAACTTTATATTTCAGATTGTGGGTGCATAAGCAAGTGAATGGACGACAATACTTTGACTAGAGGACCATAGGGGATTCCTTTAGGTGACACAGGCAGGGAAGGCCATCCTGAGGGCTGGTATTTGAACTGGGACCAGAATGAGGAGAGGGAGCCAGTTCAGGGCTGAACTGGAGCCAATATGTTCTAGGTGAGGGTATTGCAGGTGCAAAGACCCTGGTGCAAGAATGAACTTAGAGTGCTTGAAGTGCTTGATGATCTGAGGTTGGACTAGACTTAGAGAGAGTGGACAAGGACCAGTTCAGACAGGGCTGTGTAGGTTATGGGGAAGTATTGGCTTTGATCATTACCTACCTTGTGTGAGAGTTGCTGGTTATCCACCCAGCAACTAATTCACTCACTCCCTTAAATTGGTTGATCAGTTAACAATCCTTTTGTTTTTGTGTGCATGCAGGGTGTATGTGTGTGCATATGCGTGGTGTATGTATGTGTGTATACTGAGGCACACACCCTTCTACCCTATTTCTCTGAGACAGAATCTTTCATGGAACTTGTAGCTCCCTGTTTAGTAGTTTTTTTAAAGCTGGGTCTTACTCTAGCTGAGACTAACCTGGAACTCACTTTGTAGCCCAGGCTGGCCCCTAATTCATGGCAATCCCCCTACATCAGCCTCCCCACTACACCCAGCTCCATTTGTTGGTTAGTTCTCTAGATGCTAAAGAATGGACAGAAGCTGGAGCCTGGTGGTACAGGCTTGTAATCCCAGTTGCTCAGGAAGCCGAGGCAAGAAGGATCATCAAAAGTTGAAGACTGGCCAGGTGTGGTGGCATACGCATTTAGTCCTAGAACTTGGGATGCAGAAATAGGAGGATCGCGGTGAGTTCAAGGCCAGCGTGGGCTAGAGTGAGACCCTGCCTTGAGAGCTTGTTTGGAGGTTTTAGCAGGGGAGCCTAGCTATTTGCATGCACTTGACTGAAGACCGGTCCTCCTCTGTTCAGGGAAGGTCGTCCTCTTCTTCGACCGAGCATGCAGCTTCAGGAGGGACACACATGGAGTTTTGAGGGAGGAAGGGGACACCTGCTTAGCCAGCCAGATCAGCCAAATCAACCCTGGCAATCAGTAGGGTGACTGATGTTGCAGCCCAACCGCCCTCACATCCATCTTTGAAAACAAAAACAAAACAAGACTTCAAGACCAGCCTGGTCTACAGAGTGAGTTCAGGGCTAGCCTGGGAAACTTACTGTGATACTATTTCAAAAAGTAAAAAGGGGGCTGGAGAGATGGCTTAGCAGTTAAGCGATTGCCTGTGAAGCCGAAGGACCCCGGTTCGAGGCTCAATTCTCCAGGACCCACGTTAGCTAGATGCACAAGGGGGCACACGCGTCTGGAGTTCGTTTGCAGTGGCTGGAAGCCCTGGCGCGCCCATTCTCTGTCTCTCTCTCTCTCTTTACCTATCTGCCTCTTTCTCTCTGTGTCACTCTCAAATAAATAAATAAAAATGAACAAAAAAAAATTAAAAAAAAAAAAGTAAAAAGGAGGGCCAGGGTCTACAGGGCCACCTTGAGCATCTGAACTTAGTTCTAATGTCAGTAAAAGGGAGTCAGAGAGGTCTTTGAGTAGGAGCGACTGGGTAAAAGCTGCCATTTTGACTGTGGGAAGTACAGAACCACCAGCCTCCAGCTGTATGACTGGGGCAAGTGATGTAAACTCAGCCTCAGTTTTTTAATCTGTAAAATAGAGCTAGCAATTTGTCCATGTCATAAAGAGACACATTCTAAGGACAACACTAAGCAAGGTATCTGGCACAGAGGACAGAGCATCAAATGATAGTGATTATTATTAGCACAGTATGATGTCATAAAGGACAACAGTGATGCTGACAGCACTGGGAGGGACCATCACATTTACCCAGTGACATTGTAAACTCAGGACGCTCAAAGCTGTGACCACTGTGTCTTGAGTTCCCTCGGGTCACCTCACTTCCCTGTGTGCTGGGAAGTGGACCAGCATGGTGGACAGCAAGGCAGTCTTGGGTCTGTATCACTCAGCTATAAAACTGGGATCAGAGATGGGCCCCTTTGATGTGCAGCTACAAAGGTCTGACTATTTCTTCCTGGGTCAGCCACATCTACACAGGCCACCAAATGACACCCGAGCTGCTTTCACAGAAGTCTTTAATAAGGGATCACGGGAATGAGAGGTCATGCTCTGCGATGTCATAAAAGACACTTGCGGAGTGAACCTGGTTAATGTGGCCACAGAGCAGACTTACTGCTTTGGCCACACCCAAGTCAGGGAAGGCTTCTTAGGTGAAGAGATATTTAAGCCAAGGTCTGAGGCCTAAGGAGGGGTTGAGTCAGCCAAGAAGGTGATGGGGCTCAAGGAGGAGACGACATAGGTGAGGATGAGCACATAGCCTGGAAAGGCTGGGGGCCGAGTGCAATGGGAGATGAAACGGGAGAGCATGTAAGGGTCAGTCCACCATGGGCTTTTCCAGCAAGACTTCCCCACAAAGATTGTATGACTCCGTGCCCTCCAGGACAGGAGAGAGGATTTCCGTAGATTCCATGCCACAGAGATTTCTTGTACTCCTATCCTTGCTGACCAGTCTGCCATTAGAAGACTGGAGAGGGAGCATTCAGAGGCTAGGAGAAAGAGCTCCAACTCTTAGAAAGTTTCAGAGTGGACCAGCATTTAACCACTTCAAAATATGTAGTTGAATGGCATTCAGCACATCTGCATTGCTTTGCTTCTTTCCCCATCTATCTTCAGTTTTTACCAAATGGTAACTATCTACTAAGCAATGACTTCTTTTCTTTTGCTTTTTATTTTATTTATTATATATTATAATGGTTGTACTCTTTTACCTCCTTGCCCCTGCTACTATTACCCTGGGGGTCCTCCTCAGTGGGGCTAAGATATTCATTCTGGGGTCATGTAAACCTCAGTCAGTCCTTGTGGGATAGCAGGGGACTGTGCCTCAGGGCATTCCTGCCCACTCTGTGGCTCTTACAATTTTTCTACCCCCTCTTCTGCAATGTTCCCTTAGCCATGACAGACCTGTTGGCAGTCTGATTTAGTGTTGAGCTCTCTGTAGCCTCTAAATTTCTGCTTTGATAATTAAAAAAAATTTTTTTGAGGCAAGCCCAACAGACTGGCCTTTTTTAATGCAAGAGAGTGAGAGAGCAAGAAACTGAGAGTGAAAGAGAGAGAATTGGCACACCAGGGCCTCTAGCCACTGCAAACGAACTCCAGACACAGGCACCACCATGTGCCTCTGGCTTATGTGGGTTCTAGAGAATTGAACCTGGGTCCTTAGGTTTTGCAGGCTAGTGCTTTAACCACTGAACCATCTCACTAGCCTAAGAGAACAATTTGTATAAAGCAGGTATGCAAAGTTACTTGAGAGATTTTTGGTGTGCAAGCCCACGCTTCTTCTCCAGAGAGCAATGGGAGCTGCACAGGCAAGTGCTTAACTGCTAAGCCATGTCTCTAGCCCTCATTTGATTTTTTGATGAATGTCATCCTGATGGTAGTGAGATGAAACCTCAGAGTTGTTTTGATTTGCATTTCTCTGATGACTAGAGATGTTGAACATCTCTTTAAGTGTGTAATGACTATTTGTATTTTTTCCTTTGAGAATTCTCTGTTCCATTGTCTACACCATTTTTTGATTGGGTTGTTTGATTTTTGTTATTGCTTAGTTTTTTGAGTTCTTTGTAGATTCTAGATATTAGACCTCTGTCAGAGGTATAGCTGGTGAAAATTTTCTCCCATTCTGTGGGATGTCTATTGACTCTGTAGATGTTTGCTTCTCTGTACAGTAGCTTTTTAGTTTCATGAAATCCCTGTGGATGAGTGTTGATCTAATCTCCTGTGCTACTGAGATCTTATTCAGGAAGTCTTTCCCTACATCTGTATCATGGAGTATTCTCCCTGCTCTTTCTTCTATCTGTTATAGAGTTTCAGGTCTTATATTGAGGTCCTTAATCCACTTAGGGTTGACTTGTGTGCAGGGTAAGAGAGGTGGGTCTATTTTCATTCGTCTTCATATGGTAATCCAATTTCTTCAGCACCATTTGTTGAAGATGCTGCAATGACTTCTTTAAAAAAAAAATATTTTATTTGTTATTTGCAAGGAGAAAGAGAGAGAGATAGTGAAGGGAGAGAGTAGACGAGCCAGGGTCTCTTGGCACTGCAAACAAATTCCATGTGCCACTTTTTGTGTCTGGCTTTATGTAGGTACTGGAGAATTGAACCCAGGCTGACAGGCTTTACAAACAAAACCTTTAAACCCTGAGCCACCTCCTCAGTCCAACAATGACTTTTTATTCCTCCCTCCCTTATATCTCTGACACGCACGACTCAGCTTTCTCTGTGAATTTGACTCCTCTAGGTATATCCTATTAATGTAATCATACACTATTTGTCTTTCATAGCTAGTTTATTTCACTTATCATAAGATCCTCAAAGTTCATCTATGTTGGTTTGGGTGCATTGTTAGAATTTCTTTCTTTTTTTAAGACTGAATAATATTGCATTGCAGGTATCAACATTTTCTGGATCCATTCATCCACCATTAAACACTTGGGTTGTCTCTCTCTCTCTTGTCCTTGAGAATAATGCCACAAGAAATGTGGTTATGCAAATATCTGTTTAAGTCTATGTTTTCTTCTGGAAATATACCTAAGAGCGAAATTCCTGTGTCACATTATAGTTCTATGTTTAACTTTTGTACAATAAGTTTGAAAGCCTCCATTTCTTCACGTTTTGCTTAAACAGGAGCACCTTGGGCAAGTGAGTGGTTCTTTCCCACCGCTCCTCCCTGGCCCAGGTTGTGCCTATTGTCATTGTCCTCTGAGCTGTGCTGGCTTTCTCTTTGGCACAAAGTATCCAAGCATTCCTTGTGGGAGGCCCTGCCTCTGGCTCCCACTTTAGAGAACAATTTGGAGGTTACTTCCTATTTCCCAGAAGTATCTAGATAAAGCTGAGCATGTTCCCCTTAGCTACCTTAAACCATAGGTCGCTATCCCATATGGGGTCATTTAACAATGTGGCAACAGTAAAACATTTCTGAACACATAATGACTAACAATTAACTCAAAGTCAAATGTGCAATCTGAGATGTTCGTGGCAGCACTCACCCATGTTGCACCACAAAACTTCACTATGGCCTTGTTTCTGAGCGCCAAACATGTGCACTTTGCACTGCACATGCCACCAGTGCCAACAAGTGCTGCTCAAAACACCTCATCTCAGATCTGAGACCATTGTATGTTATAAACTGCAGTGCTTTCAGGTACACATAAAGTTTTATGCTCTTATAAAAACGTAATAGTGAGCTGGAGAGATTGCTTAGTGGTTAAGGTGTTTGCCTGCAAAGCCAAAGGACCTTGGTTCAATTCCTCGGGACCCACATAAGCCAGATGCACAAGGTGGCACATCTGTCTGGAGTTTCTTTGCAGTGACTGGAGGCCCTGGCATGCCCATTCTCTTTCTCTTTCTCTCTGTCTCTCTCTGCCTCTTTCTCTTGCTCTCTCAAATAAATAAATAAGTAAAAATTTAAAAAAACATAATGGTTAAATTATGGAAAACAGAGTTTTCATATTTTCCTACCATCAAGCCTCAGCATGTATGGAATTAGTCTTTGATTAGACTGTATCAAAATGATCTCAAACTCCCAGTGATCCTCCTATCTCAGCCTCCTGAGTGCTGGAATTAAGGGCATACTCTACCATGCCCAGAAAAGAGAATGAATGGGTGTACCAGGACCTCTAGCCACTGAAAAAACATTTCAGATGCATGTGCCATTTGTGCATCTGGCTTTACTGGGTACTGGGGAATAGAATTTATGTCATTAGGCTTTATGGGAAAGCACCCCACACACACACTGAACAATCTCTCCAGCCCAATTTTATTTTACTTTTTTGTGAGACAAGTCCAACAGACTGGCCTTTTTATATGTGAGAGGATGGTGGAGGGAGAAAATTGGTGCAGCAGGGCCTCCAGCCACAGCAATTGAACTCCAAATGTGTGCACCCCCTTGTGCGCAGGTGCAACATTGTGTGCTTTTGTCACTGTGTGTCTGGCTTAGTGGGACCTGGAGAATTGACCATAAGCTATTAGGTTTTGCAGGCAAGTGCCTAACCTTTAAGCCACCTTTCCAGCCCCAGTTTTATTTTTTAATATTTATTTATTTGACAGAGAGATAAGGAGAAAGACAGAGGGTGTTACAGTCAGGTTTGCATTGCTGGCAGAAAACTCCCAAACTAAAGCAGGCTATGGGGAAAAAAAGGTTTATTTTGGCTTACAAACTTGAGGGGAAGCTCCATAATGGCAGGGGAAAATGATGCATTAGTAGAGGGTGGACATCAATTCTTTACCAACATCAGATAGACAACAGCAACAGGAGAGTATGCCAAACACTGGCAAGAGGAAGCTGGCTATAACACCCATAAGCCCACCCCCAATACTTCCTGCCTCTAGGAGGGTTTGATTCCCAAATTCCCATCAGCTGGGGACATGGCATTCTGAACACCTAAGTTTATGGAGAACATCTGAATCAAACTACCACATTCCACCCCTGATCCCCCATAAACTGATAACCATATATGATGTAAAATGCAATGCATTCAGTCCAACTTTAAAAGTCCCTGTAGTTTTTACCAATCCCAGTGATGTTCAAACATCCCCATAGTCCAAAGTCATTTAACTGGGCCATAATACAAAAGAGAGAGAGAGAGAGAAGAAAAGACCATAATGGCGCAGAATAAACATTCACACTGCAAAAGATGGCATTGGGCAAAGCAAAGAAATATTCAACCAGTACAAGATTTAAAGAGGGCAAACATCAAACTCTGTAGCTTTAAGTCCAACAACTCTAATCAATTACAAGTGTCCAAGTCCAGTAATTCTAACCACTGACAAGTCTCTGGAGTTCCAATTCCACCCTTCCAGTTAGGCTATTCACAATCCCAGAAAACTTCATCTGGTGCCAGCAACTCTACTTGGCAGCCATCTCATAGTCCTGGAATTTCCATTAGGTCTCCACTACAACCCACGGTTCATCTCCTGCCTTCATTGGGTCTCCATACAGGTAATCCAACAAGCCTGCTTCACACTACCCATGGCCATTTCCAAAAACAAAACAAACCAAAACAAAACAAAACAAATTCAATGTCTCTCGCTTTCCTGCATTTGTTACACTCCATAGTACCAGGTAGGGTGCCAATTAGTTAAGATATGGAAGAATAAAGCAGTCTTTGAAGAATGGGACACTCCTTAAGTACTCAGACCCCTTCCAAAGAGTATGCATTCTTCCTGTTGTCCCAATGCAGGCCAGCTGGCCCAATCTCAATGGTTGTAATCTCTCATACAATTGCAGCTGAATGGCAGCATTTGGCCCAAAGATTTCATTTTTTCTGTGCCATATCCCTCTGTTCACACCAGTCCATTTCTATGCAATGCAACCTTGAACAACTTCTCAGGACATGGCCATAACAGCAAGCCTCTCACATAAACTGCTTCTAGTCCAGTACAGGCAAAGCTCTTTCTCACCCTCACAAGCCAAATATCATAGTCCATAGCTCTTATGGCATTCAGGTCTTTCCACTCGGACCAGAATAGTCCAACAAATTGTACTTCCAGCACTGCAAGGTATTCCTTAGGCCAAGGTTTCAAATCCTTCCACATTCCTCTTGAAAATCAGCTCCAAAAGGCCAAAAGCCACACAGCCAGGTGTCTAGCAGTAATGGGCCATCTTTACTGTTGCAGTCAGGTTCACATTGCTGGCAGAAAACACCAAACCTAAAGCAGCTTGTGGGGAAAAAAGGGTTTTTATTTTGGCTCATACAGTTGATGGGAAGTTCCATGACGAGAGGGGGAAACAATGGAATGAGCAGAATATGGACATCACCTCCTGGCCAACATCAGATGGACAATAGCAACAGGAGAGTGTGCCAAACAATGGTAAAAGGAAACTGACTATAACACTTATAAGCTCACCCTCAACAATACACTGACTCCGGGAGGGTATAATTCCCAAGTTGCCATCAGCTGGGGACATGGCATTCCGAACATCTAAGTTTATGAGGGACACCTGAATCAAACCACGACAGAGGGAGAAAAAGAGAACAGGAGAGAGAGAGAGAGTGCCTAGGGCCTCTTGCCACTGCAAATGAAACTTCAGATACATGCTCCACTTTGTGCATCTGGCTTTACATGGGTACTGGGGAATCAAATCCAGGAACATAGGCTTTACAAGCAAGTGCCTTTACCTTCTGAATCATCTCCCTAGCCCATATATTTAATTTTAAAAATTGATGTTTGATTTGACTTGAACTTCACTAAAAAAAAAAAAAAAAAGTCATTAAAGCTGGGCATGGTGGTGCACACCTTTAATCCCAGTACTTGGGAGGCAAAGGTAGGAGGATTGCCAAGAGTTTGAGGCCACCCTGAGACTACATAGTGAATTCCAGGTCAGCCTGGGCTAGAGTGACCCTACCTCAAGAAACCAAAAAAAAAAAAAAAAAATCACTTAACAAATTTTGGTTTGGGGTTAGGACAAAATTTCCAACAATTTCTGAATTGGTGTTAAGCATACTTTTGCCATTTGTATTATATATTTATGGGAAGTGGTGTTCTTAGCACTGACAATTATAAAATCAAATTGCAGTGGACTAGGGAAAGATTCAGCAGGTAAGAATGCTTGTTGCACAAACACAAGGGCCTAAGAGGGTCTGATTTTCCATGTATTCAATTCCCCAACACCCACATAAGCAGCTGAGTGTGACCAAGCACATCTGAAACTCCAGGCCTGTGGGAATCTGAGACCAGAGAATCACTGGAGCTCACCAGCCAGCCAGCCTGACTAAAAAAGAAAAAAAGAAAAAACCCGCAGCTCCAGGTCCTCTGGTCTCCACATACATGTGCATGGGGTACATACATCTTCACCTACATGTGCATACACCACAGCACACATGAAGAAAATAAATATATGGATCAATTCTGAAAAATATCAAAAGCTGTTCTGTATCTTGCAATATCAAATATTTTCTTAGCTAGTGTTTATTCTTTATATAAAAATAAATGAGAGGGGAGGAAAGGTAAAGTTGTATGGTGGGAATATGCTCAATGTACCATGTATACTTGTATGAACTGTCCTTCTGTAAAACAGTTCTATGTACAATGAATATATGAAACATATGTAAATATAATATTAAGAAAAAACAAGCACATCCATCTTATTACTATGCACATTCTTTTATCTTAATAAATGGTGAAACCATATTATAACAAAGAATTGTTTTAAAGTAAATTCATTTACAAGTTATTGTCAGTGAATATTTTATTTGTGTACCTATTTAATGTCTATATACCCAGGGTCTCAGTCTTTGATGAAAGGGGCCATGAGCGGGAAGTTTCCGAAGTCCTGCCCTATAGCACTACCATCTCTGATCGTCTTGTCTATCTGTTGCCACACTGGGGACCCAGCTCAAGAGCATCTTGGCATCTTCTCATCCCCATTGCCCAACCCTCCAGACTAGTGTCCTGGGACAAGCATGAGCTTTGAGAGCAAGCAGATGTTAACTCGAGGCCTGGTTTTGGCAGCTGCCAACTTAGGAATTTAAGAAAGCCACTTCTCGGGCTGGAGAGATGGCTTAGCGGTTAAGCGCTTGCCTGTGAAGCCTAAGGACCCCGGTTCGAGGCTCGGTTCCCCAGGTCCCACATTAGCCAGATGCACAAGGGGGCGCACGCGTCTGGAGTTCGTTTGCAGAGGCTGGAAGCCCTGGCGCGCCCACTCTCTCTCTCTCCCTCTATCTGTCTTTCTCTCTGTGTCTGTCTCTCTCAAATAAATAAATAAATAAATAAAAATTAAAAAAAAAAAAAGAAAAAAAAAAGAAAGCCACTTCTCCCCTCCAGACCTCAGTTTTCCTCATCAGTGACAGACTGTGACTAGAAAAGCTGAGCTGATGTGTGAGGTCCTGGAGCACTTTGCCCAGCCCAGAGCATGTGTCAGCAAGTTTAGCTGTCATGCCCAGGGTTGTCGGTTGGTCATGAACAAGACTGAAGGAAGTGAAGCCTCCTCCAAGGGTGGAGGGCATTCAGAACACTTCTGAGCAGAAGGATAGATAAGGAAAGATTCTAGGTTGGCCAAACCAAAATCCTCACCTCTCTAAGGTTTATCTTCACTTAAATTTCCTATCTTAATTCAGAGTCACAGGTACAAGAGGAAATATACGTTTATGGACATCACTGCACTGGTCCTTTGGCTTGCCTTTGGTGATTGTAGGATAAATAGTGATAAAGCTCCCACCTGAATAAAGAAATATCCACCTCCTGGAACCTGTGAATGAGGCCTCATTTGGAAAAATGGTCTTTTCAGTTGTAACAAAGTTAAGGATCTCTTGAGGGGATCTCCAAGCTACAAATCTGATAACAAACACTCTTATCAGAGAAAGATGGGGAGACCCAGGCACAGCATGAGCAAGGCCTGGCACTAAAGGGGAAAAATAATCTTCCTTTGAGGCCTACAGCATACAGCCCCATGAAACCCTGATTTTGGATTCCTGGTCACCAGAGCTATGAGAAAATACACTTTTTTGTTGTTTCAAGCCCTGTGTTTGTGTGAAGGGCTATAGCAGACCTCCACTTTGCCTGTTCTTTTAATAATCTTTGGAGTGGCCCTCCAGCCTCAGCAATGGCCTTATGTCTCAGAGCTTGCTCCACCAGCCCCTCTGCTTCACAGGGTGGCAGCCAGAGCAATGTTACTAAAACACACAACCATATCAGGCTCCTGTCTGATGCTTGTATCCACTAGAACTCTTCTGTTCCAAGTGACAGAAAACCCAAACTAAACTGGCTGGAGCAAAAAGGAATTTATTGGCTCATGAAACCCAAAAGGCCAGGGGCTGGAGCTGCCTTCATCTTGACTGAATTTGGAGCTCAAACGATACTGTTGGAACGCCTTTTGCTCCATTATGCTGCCTTCTGGTGTGCTGGCTTTAGTCTCAGAATCCCCATGGTTGTGAAATGGTGACAAGAGCCCCAGAGCCTAAATCCTGTCAGATTAGAGACCAGCAGAGAGGATTAAAGACTTCTCCCAGGTCCTCAAACCAGAGCCCTGGATCAACTTCCACTGGGCAGGATTGCCCCTTTTCTAACCAATCACTGTGGACAATGGAATGGGATGCAGTGATTGGCTTAGGTTGGGTCACGTGTTTTCTCCTCTGGCATCTTGGGGTAGTGTGGCCGTCAGAACAATGTGGACTAAGAGTGATGAAGGGAAGAAAAAGAGTAAGATACAGTCCAAAAAAATGAGTAGTCCCCTGCCCCCACAATGACTGACTGCTGCTCTCACAACTCATCAACCACAACTCCATGGTGAACACCAGTAATCCCACAAAGGGGGGGGGGTGTCTCCAGTGGAGTGGGGGCTGGGAGGAGAGAAATGATGGTACCAACACTTGATGGATCTGTACAAAGTTTCAACTTAAAAATAAAAATAAAATATTTTTAAAAAGAGAGTAGTAGAGGCCTGAGAGCAGCGATAATAGTGGTGATGAAGTTGAGTTTTTCAAAATTCAGTAACTGTCTACTCGAATGTTTTCCAGTGGCCTGTGCCAAAGAGATCAAGATGCAAGGCTCGGCCTCTAGCCCCACCTCCACATCACAGGCATGTTGTGCTGTGTGTTGCCCGCATGCCAGTGACATGTGTTCCCCTTTGCCTATACTGTTTTCTCCTTTTTCCTCCCCCTTATCTGACTAACTTTATCTTTCGTGACCTATTTATTGACTTGAACTTGACTAGTAGTGACTCAGCCTCTTCTACTGAATTCTGCACTGGTGAGAATCATTTAATTTTTATTTAGCAAACACGTAAGTCCTATTCCAAAGGCTGACCACCATTCTAAGTCTTTACAAACATTATCTCATTTAAACCAGGCATGGTGACATATGCTTAAACCCCAGCTCTCAGAAGATTGAGGCAGAAGGGTTGAAAGTTCAGCCTGGGCTATATATTAAGGCCTTATCTCAAAAGATAATGTTCAATCCTCATAATAAACATCTGAAGTCCACTCCGTTGTTAACTGTGCTTTAAAGATGAAGAAACTTGGGTATGGAGAGTCATATCTAATTAATACTTTTTCCCATGATGAATCCAGGGCTCAGGTACTCAAAAAGTATGTGGAGCTGGAGAGATGGTTTTAGCAGTTAAGGTGCATGTCTGTGAAGCCTACTTGAATCTCCAGGTTCCACAAAAGCTAGATACACAGTGACACAAGTGTGTAATGTCACATATGCATGCAAGGGGGTGTATCTGGAGTTTGATTGTAGTGGTTGGAGGCCCTGGCATGCCAATTCTCTCTCTCTCATTAAAAAAAGGCTGGTCTGTTGGGCTTGCTTCAAAAAAAAAGTATGTGTCTCGGGTCTGGAGAAGTAGACACTGTCTAGCATGCCCAGAACCCTGAGTTTGATCCCCAGCACCATAAATTTTTGTTGTTGGTGTTGTTTCTTGGAGGTAGGGTCTCCCTCTAACCCAAGCTGATCTGGAATTTGTTCTGTAGTCCCAGGCTGGCCTTGAACTAACAGTGATCCTCCCACCTCTGCCTCCTAAATGCTGGGATTAAAGGTGTGCACCATTTTAAGTGTCTTTCAGTCTGTCTCTTTTGTCTCTATTCCCATTCTTACCAAGGTGGCCACAACCTTAATTTTTTCTATTTCCCAAGGTGGCTCACTTTCTGGAAGAGAAGGTGCTGCTGAGGCAGCCCCAGCTGGAGCAATACCATGCTTGCTAGCTCCGCAGCTGGGGTCCACATGCCCTTGAGGAAGGAGCCTCAACATGAACCTGTCAGCCTGAGATTCTTGTAGATGGAGGAAGAGCTCAAGAGACACCCAGGTGGCCTGCTGCCTCTTCCACTTGGGGCTCCTTATCAACCCCTGTGTTCCAGAGCCAGGTCCACTAATAATACCCCCATGGGTCATCTACCTAGACTCCAGAGTATCCCACAGGTTTTTTTGTTTTGTTTTGTTTTGTTTTTGTTTTTCGAGGTAGGGTCTCACTGTAGCCCAGGCTGACCTGGAATTCACTATGGAGTCTCAGGGTGGCCTTGAACTCACAGCAATCCTCCCACCTCTGCCTCCCAAGTGCTGGGATTAAAGGCGTGAGCCACCACGCCTGGTTTACCCCACAGTTTTAACTTGACACTTCCTGAACTTGAACTGCACATTTTTGTCTTTGCTTCCTTGCCTCACCTTCCTTTCCTTTCCCTTCCCCCTTCCTGTCTCCTTCCATCTGGCTTTCTCTGTGGCTCTGTCTGCATACTCTCTTTTGCTACATCATCTCCTGGGATGTGTCTGCCTATTTATGTCCCACAGATAGCCATCAACCTTCCAGCCTCATTTGCTCCATTCATGGTTACCTGGGATGTCCAGAAATGAGCCTAGGACCTCTTGCTGCCTCATTGCAGTGAAGGAACTCCTCAGTGGCAGAGCAGCCTCGGGGTCCCCACCTATGACTACCTTATCCTCTAAATTGCCCACTAACTCCCCCTTGCTCCTCAGGGCTCCTTAGCCCAACCCAGGAGGCAGGAACCCTCAGGGCCACATGGACAGGGTGGCTGCCTGCTGCCCCAAGGACCAGGTCTCTGTGGTTTCTCTTAATGAGTATGCCTTCAGTGACACATTCATTATTCCTGTTCGGTCGCTTTGAGTCAAAACTGATTAGTTACACTTACCGCTGCAAAGATGTAATGATTTTATTGTTTATCTTCAATTTATTTTGATTAACATCTCCGTTCTTTTCATTGCAAGTGCAATTAGGTGCAATCTAACAGCGACTACTTTAATTTTGTTGAAATTAAGATGAATAAGTGACGGCTTATGGTGCTTTGTTTAACAAATAAATCATAGTTAAGAGGAGTGTATTAGTAATAAATGAAAAAAGACAGCTTAATTAAAATGCGTGGAGCCAGCCTCTTGATATACATCCAAAATCTCAATCTGAATTCCAAAAATCGGAGGGATCTCAGGGTTAGAAAGACCCTGGCTGCCTCTGGATATGGCAATGACAGGACAGACCATGTGACCTGGCTTTGAGCTACTACACAGAGAGGAGCAAGCAGAACATGGTCATACCTTGTCAACAAAAGCCACCAGGGGAACCCAGGAAAAAGAAGATATGAGCCCCAGAAGAGACGCCTCATTCCCCTAGGAGAGACCAGCGACAGCCTTCTTCATGTAGGAGACAGGTTCCTCCATCCCTGCCTCTGGGGAGGAGCCCCCTCGCCAATCCTAGACCCCAGGGCAGTGTCTCAGTGAGCTCTCCTCCCCGCTGGGCTGAGAGGGACTTCCCCATCTCTTGATTTGGAAACAAAGTGCACAAAGTCAGCCCTGGAAAGTTTCCCCGTGTGAAGTTTAAAAGCGCCTGTGCTGGAGAGGCCGGCTTTGAAGCAGCTCGTGGGCCCCTCGGCAGGCTCCTGCGAGTCAGAGGCCGGGCCTCGCCTCAGATCCACCGCGCCTGCCTCCGCAGGGCTGGGAAATGGGAATTGTTTTTAAGTTGAAAAATTACTTGTGGAGCTGACTCCTTTACCACCACTCTGCTTTTGTTCTCAGGTGTCTCTATCCTTTCTCTGCTTTCTCCTCTTCTTCTGTGTCCTCCTTTTTGTAAAGAGGAACAAGCAGGCTTGAGTTCAGACCCTACTGCAGGCTGTGTGACCCTGGGCCAAGAACTTAACCTTTCTGGACTCTAGCAGTTTATCAAAAAGGGGAGGACAATGATGCCCAAGAGGCAGGGGCGCTATGAAGGCAGGAGGAGGTACTGTACAAAAGTGCTTGGCACCTGCCTTGCTAGTCAGAGCAACTCAATTAACACTAGCTCCCATGCTTTCTAAAGACCCTCATGCCTCCTCTTGGTTACATCTTCATAGGCAAACCTCCTCCTAGGCTCGCTTTAGTGCTGCTTCCCCTTCAAGCTTCTGCACGTTAACATCACCTTGTTTCCGTCCTTTCAATAAGTGTTACCGAGTGCTCACCTTGTGCCAGGCACTGGGACACACCCTGGGAACTAGTAGGTGAAATAAACTTCAAGATGGTCCCACCGTCATCATTCAAGTCCTCTGTGGGACTCCCTTTTACTGGTCATTGTGTGCCAAAATGTCTTCCCCACAAGCTGGGTGCTTTGCAAGGTCAGGGACAATGCCCAGCACAGAGCCTGGCACACAACAGATGCTTGATGGCTACCAGCAGAGAGGATTAGAAACCTCTGCAACGCCCACAAATGCTGGTTAAGGAGAGCTCATATCTTGCCTGTCTTAACAGGCAAGAGAAGAAGTAAGCCTGGATATGAGCTCTTCAGAAGGATAGTTGAGTAGGGAAAGAAATGTCAAGTTAGGCAATGGCACTTTGACGTGGGCAGTGTTGGGAGACAAGAGATAGGAACCTCCCAAAAGACCAAAGAGCAGGTGATATGTCTAGAAGCTGGGCTTGATTTCTTGCTTTTGGTACACAAAAAAGTAAGCTAGGACTCATGTGATTGAGGGTTAAACAGAGCATTTCTCTCACAGCTAAGGTGTAGGTTCCTGCACAGGATGGGTAAGATCTGCCCTTTCCTATCTGGGCCAGCCCACTTTTCCAGCCTTATTCTCCTTCCCACATACACTCCAGGCCATTGGGCTTCCTACTGGCCCCACTACCTTTGAAAGGATACGGCTTTCATCACCCATTTTAGCAGACTCTTCCTACTTCTAGCCAACTGTACTCCCTGGGTCCACACACTCAGGTCTCTTCTTTAATGACACCACACCTTGAGAAAGCCCTTCCTGACCCCGCTCCCGTTCCCAGTCAGTTTTCCTGGATGCCTGCTGCAGTCCCCACCCCATGGCACTTGGATAGTGTCATGAAGTAATATGCCATTCCACTTCAGCTAACTAAGATGCAAGTATATAAAAGGCAGAGAACATGCCTGCCTTGTGAATTAGTGTCCCCTCAGTGACAAGCACAGAGCCTGAATAAAAATTAGACAAAATGAAAACCTTCTATCAGCTGGTACATGGTGCACACCTCCAACAATCCAAACCACAGTTCTTTAAAAAAAAAAATGGTAATTGTTTCCATTGCATAGATGAGGAAACAAGCTTGGAATGGCGTGCTTTGCCCAAATGAAGGGTCTTGAACTTGCATCTGTTTGACTCTGAAGCCACATTCCAACTAGGAACCGCTGATGCTTAGAAGTCAATCACGGGGTGTGGTGGGGATAAAGTGGGAAGGAATAGTTTCTCCTGCTTGTGTCTAAGGACAAAAGAGTCCTGCCCTTCTGCTTGGTGTCAGCCAGGGAGCAACCAGGAGGTGACAGGGCCCGAGATGTCAAATCTAGCTCTAGGGGTGCCCAGCCAAAAGCTGGGGGACAGTAGGCAAGGAGCACAGTCAGTTCTCAGGGAGGGTTTTGGAGACCCCAGAAGAAGCCACCTTGGACTTTTCTTGTTTGAACTACCCTTTGATTCTTGTATCTGAGGCCAAGAAAAAGGCTCTTGAGAAGCACCCAGTGTGCCTTGGTGGAGAAGTGAACCAGAGTTCATTGGTTCATCCTGTCTCCCTACCCCCTTCAACATCGCCTTACCTCGGTGCTTATTAGCTTGTTTTAAAGATAACGAAAAGGCAGCTGGGAGGGAAGTGACTTGTCCGAGGTCCCAGAGCACGGAAACGTCTTAAAACTGGATTCTGGGGGACCACTGTTGCAATCAGAGGGGAGGGATCACGAGTCCTCCAGAGCAGAGGTAGAAAGGGGAGGTAGAAAGAGTTTAGAGGGAGGGTGGGGGAAATGGTGAGGGCCAGCGAGGGGTAAAGAGCGTCAGCCCCACCAAGAGAAAGAGAGGCGCAGTGAGGGAGAGCTGGGGATTCGAGGAGGGAACTGGGACGCGGAAGAGACTGGGGATGGAGAGAGACCGAGGGAGGCGGGCCGAGCTGGACCGAGAGTCGGGCCAGCGGAGCCCGTGACAGTGTGGGCGCGGGGGCGGGGGGCGGCGAGGAGCGGCGAGCGGCGAGCGCGAGCGGGACGCCGGCGGGCGGGCGGGCGGGCGGGGCGCCGAGGCCAGGGACGCTGCGGTGCCGCTGCCACCTCCTCCGGGCTCTCGGCCGCCACCGCCGCCGCCCCCGCGACTCGGCCCGGCCACCGCCCCCGCCCGCGACCGCACGCGCCCGAAGCCTAATGACCGCGGCCAGCCCGCGCCGCCCGCCCGCGCCCACTCGAGGCGATCGGGGACGTCGCGCCGCAGCCCGGGTGGCAGCTCCCCTGAGCTCCACGGGGCCCTGATTGATTTGTCAGCTCCGGCGAGAAAAACCACCCCCCTCTGATCCACGCGCCTGCCCCGGCTCCCCGGCTGGCCCCGCAGGCTGGAGCTCCCGGCCGGCCCCAGGAGAGAGTCTCCTGTCCAGCGGCCCGGGCCCCGGCGCTCCTCTCCGGCCCTGGGGCTGCCCACGGCCCCGTCGCCACCCCTGGGCACCGTGCCAGCCTCACCGACCCTCACCCTGCCGCTCCCTCCTAGCCCGGCACCTCCGCCTCTGGCCCCCCGGCCCTGGCCCCGGGCCGCCCGCAGAGCCGGCCACACCCGCTGCCGAGGGCTCGTGAAGGTAAGTGGAGCCACAGCGCGCCCCGGGGCCCGGGAGGGATGCGCCTGGGGCGAGGGCTGAGCGGCGGCCGGACACCCGCGGACCGGAGCCTCGCAGCGGCCGCTGTCGTCACCTAGTTGAGAGCCCGGGAGGGTTTCGGGCGAGTTGAGAAAACCTGCTGGGAACTGGGTGATAGTGACTGGTCTTCCTGTCCTGGAAGTGGGGACTCCGGATCTCTCTAGGGTACCAAGCTCATCTGTCCATCTTTTAAGGAATTCTCTTCCTCTCACAAGGTCCTCTCTCGGTCTTCCAAGGCATCATTTTCCAATGTCTCTTTTAAGGACTCACCTCCACCTCATTGCGTCTGTTTTTCGCAACCAAGAAGGGAATCTCTGCCTCTTCCCAACTATGCACATTTTCCTCCCTTCCCCAATTTAGAAGGATTTCCTCCCTCTCTTTCTCACTCCCCAATTTAAAAAGAATTTCTCCCCCCCCCCCAATTTACAATGGTCTTCACCCGGTGCTCTCTCCCATGCTGAAAGCTAGACCCACTTCTCTGTGGCCCCCTTTACCCCACTTAATTAGTGCACATTCGATTTGAGTCTTCATTTGGGAGTGGGGAAACCTAGTTTTTTTGTGGGGGGAGTGTACGGGGAACTCGGAAGGCTGGGCACCCAAAGCAGGGTACCAGTATTCCATCTCTGCCAACAGGAAGAGGGCAGCTCCCACCCTCAGCCAGGTGCATGGGCATTAGTTTCTAAGGGATAAGAAGGGCAGAGTTTCCCTTGTAACAAAGAATTAAGGCCAAGGGAGACTGTCTCACCCTCTTCCACGAGAAAAGAATCCCAGCTTCTGGACAAGGGGCCACATCTAGCCCCCCTCTTGTACCATCTTAACTTTAAAATAGTTTAATGAACACACAGAGAGAAATCATTTTTCCCCCTGCGTGGTGAGCAGTCTACAAAGAGAAATGGGAACGAAGGGAATGAGCTTTAAGTCTGATCCCTGCAATTAGTTCCCTGGGATGGTGGGTGGGGGGGGACCTGGGAGCCTCAGTTCTTCAGATACAAAAGCATTTAGATCGCTTTAGACCGGTTAATCCTGAGTCTGGCTCGGGTCTCTTTTGTTTCCCAACTCCATTGTGGGTTTTGTGCAGTTTCTCTCTGTTCGCGTGATTGACTAGCCAATGGATGGTAATTATCCAAATGTCCCCTCTGTCCTTTGACTGACTTTTCTGTATTATGGGCAACTGTCATGCATTCTGTCATTCCATATCATATTACACGTATTATCATATGAAGTCCCCCCTCCTTTAAAGGAGGGAGCCTTGGCCCAGATGCTGCTGCTTTTAGAAGGAAGGGCCAGCACGATTTGGAATACAGATCAGGGGACGCTGGAGATGGGAGGTTGTGAAGGTAACTGGATTTTGCTGGCCAAGGGTGGGGTGGTCTCTGGGGTCGAGGTTATAAGGACTTGTGCTGGGAGCTACCAGTAGGTTTGCCAGGTGTATTCTTCTAGTCAGATCCCTGCAATGGTTTGAATAGGTCTGGGAAACCTTATGGAGGAACTTGGAAACAGTTTTTTTTTAATATCAGAAAAATCTGCATGATGGGTTCTTCTTGGTGTTTTGGGACAGCAGCCTTTGAGATCCCCAAATACACCTTATACCTGTGGCCCTTTATAGGACAAGTCCTTGGACTCTTGCCCTCGTTTGATGGAGGAGCCAGCTGTGTCTATTTCAATGTCCACCCTCCCCCTCTACAAGCTGATGTTAAAGCTCTGAGAAGGGACCAGCTTTTCCAAGGATGCTTTTGCTCAGTAAACTTAGTGCCCCTTGGTGCAATTGTGCATGCCATCACTTAAGAGGGAGGCAGGATTTATAACAAGGAGGCTTTGCAGACAGAGACTCTGGGGTCCTCTGAATCTGTGGGCAAGGCTAGCCTTTCTTCGCTAAAATGTGAGGGAAAAAGTGCTTCATGATTGCAATGGATATGAAGTGCCACCCAGTGTACAGCCCCACACTTAATTACTTTGTTCTTCATCAAATATATGAGCAATAAATTCTCCAGGAAGAGTGGTGGTGGTGGTAGTAGTATGTGGATAAATAGATGGATAGATGAATGCAGAGGAGAGAAAAAGCTCACACTCTTTTTTAAGACCACAGAAAAGACAGACTATTTTATGGGAAGCTTGATATACTGCGGCAAGATGCTTTGAATTTTTCAATGATCAAATATACATGATCAAGCTGTGCATGTTAGGGTGCGAGGTGCACTGACGGTCAATGGCTATTGATCAGGCTGTTAAGTATTTCTGCTCAGTTTTATAAATATAGATAGATCCCAGATGATTTAAAGAAATGGATAGCTGAGAAACTAGATTCTATGTTTCTTTGGAGAAGGGCAAATGGCTGGTCAATTGAAAAACACCTCAACCATTGTTTACCCTCACCCTGAAAATAAATAGCTTGGAAAATGTAAAATCCATTAGGAGACCTGATCAAGAATAGAGTGAAAATATTCTAAATGTCTTGTTTAGCCTGCCCAGAGAAATCATTTTACCTGGCCCAGCCATGTTCACAAGTTGAGAATTCACTACTGTTTGTGTCTGTGTGTCTGTCTTTCAAGCACATGCACAAACATACAGGTAATTTTGCAGACACAGTTTTGACCCAGATTGACACACTGCTGAAGGGATGGGGAGAGAGCCATTTCTGGGAGTGGGATCTGAGGTCTTTGAAGCCCTTCTGGTTAAGAACTGGTAAACCAGACACATGGATTTACCCAATTAACTAATTTCTCACTAATCTAAAGATCTATTTAGAAAGGTGTGGAGGAGGTGGAGGATGGAGATTTAAAGATAATCTCTAATTGGTCTGGAAAAATTCAGCCCATGATACCTAGAAACACTCTTTTTCTCTTTCATTCTCTCTCCTCATCTCCTATCTTCTTTCCTCTCTCTTCTCCCTTCCCTCTCTCTTCTCTCTCTCTTTCTTTCCCCCTCTCCCTAATAGAAATTAAAAGACTTGAAAGGAAGAGGCCATGTAAAACACGTAGGGAGAGGAGGGACTGAAAGTGAACTTTTAAATTTTTATTGTGCTGCATAGCAATCTCATTTGCAACCACTCAATTAGCTATTTTGTAAAAGAATCACATACATGGAAAATCAGCTTTCCCCCAGATTGTAAAAGAAGAATACAAACGATTGATAGTTATGATTTGTTTTCATACCTTCAAAAGACAGAGTGTAGATTTTTAGATTTTTCCAATCTGTAGAAGAATCTTCCCCAGTTATGTCCCCCTCACCGGAGGAACCCTATTGACAAATCTGCTTCGAAATGGAACCGAAATTGGCATCTCTCAAAAAAGTTGATCCACCCTGAAAAAGGATGAATCAGTCCTGATTGGGTGGACATGCCCTTTCACCTCCCCACGACTGACCTATCACTTAATTAATCTCTCCCAGACGCGGGGCTGTTGACAATGCCAAAGATAAGCGGTATTTGGAACAAAGCAGGAAGCTTTTAAAAGAACAAGCCACAGTGAGGCTTGAGGCTCTTAAAACAGTATAAATTGTCAGCATTTGGATGTAGGGTTTGTTATAAACTAGCTGAATGTCAGAGATGGTCCCATCTTTGCTAGAAACTTTCTGTCTTTCTCTAAGCACTGATGTCTCTGTCTCTCCCCTCTCTGCCTCTGCCCCCCCCTTTATTCTGCCTTTCCCTCTCAGACCATTCCTAACTGGCTTCTTGAAAATGGCCCTGTCTTGGGCTCCTCAGATTAAAAAAAAAAAAAAAATAGACTGAGGACCATTGAGATGGTCAGCTCTGGGTGACAAAATATTGGCTGCATTACCTAGTACCTATGAGGAAGCACATTTGTGTTGGAGGTACCTTGGTGACATACAGGGAATAGTTCATTAATTAAAAGACTTATTAATTGCTGCCCAAATTACTATAGAAAAAGAATCTGAGAGTTTATAAAAGATGACAATTCGTTTGTTGAAAACATTTTCATAAACAGGTCCTAGAAAATGTGTTCCTTTTATTCATGCCTCTATCGTCAACTATTCAATTGAGCTTCAATTAATGGTAATATATGGTCTGGGATCCTTAGCTGGGCCGACTGATGGAAGAGCTTTGTTGAATCTGGTGCAGGTGGCACTGTTTAATAAGCACAGGAAGGAGTGAATAATGTAGTGCCTGCAAAGAGAAGTAGATGCAAAATAGATCGCTCTAATTATGGCTGCCCCCAGAAATGGAGATGCAAGCTGAAATGGCCAACTAGCTGGGAAATTCCAAGTCCACTGCTTTTTTTTTTTTAACTTTTGAGGGCTGACACAGTAGCTTAAAAGTCAGCATGGATGAGCTCATCTGATTCAAAACAAGCACAATTTCAAAACCTGCGTGTGAAATGTGATGACCTATCAATGTCTGCCTTAACTGTAGAGTACCCTTTACTAGAGAGTCAAATTCATTTCTAGCACAGGGCATCTGGACATTCACTTCTTCCTCCCAGAGACCCACACAAGCTCATTACAATGAGTTTTCATGTTTCATTGTAAAGTGTCAGGAGATTTGTTTGTGTTGTTTATGTTGTTTTGTTTGAATTTCTTTATGCTTGAGAAAGTGAGTCTATAGGAAATCAAAGTGTGGATACTTAAACAAACAGAATTTCCCATATACCTGCAAGGGTTCTAATGATTTTCATTCATGCAAAGATAATCGATGGGACATTAGTTGTTTTAATTAATGGAAGAATAAAAATGTTGGGGGAGGGGGTGCCAAGGGGCTGGGCTTCAGCTGAAGCATGAGTGGGCAATGACTCATTCCTCACCTAAAGAGACAATGGCAATTCCCAAACCACAGTAAAAATTTGCTCATCTATCCAAGCTGTGGACATTTGGGCTAGGGCAGGGATAGAGGAAGGGTCTTGCTCAGACTGCAAGGTGAAAAATGGTAGACATGTTGGCCTTTTCCACTTCCATCCTCACTGTGCCCCTTGGCAAGGAACTGGGTCTTAGACTCCAATATAGAAGATGAAGCCTCTTACTTCCCAAGAAGGTGCAATTTGTGTCGGAGCACCAGTGCACTTACTGATGGTGAAATAATGGCAAGAGCTGGGTAGCCAAAAGCAATATCTTTCAGTTTGGATGGCGGGAAGACTGGTGTTGAAAGGATGTGCTAGGGATAGGATGATTTGTATGGCAATGACTCCAGCAAGTGGTTGCAGATATTCTCTTCCGATGGGAGATCCAAAGAGGAACCAAGCCCAGCCCTTCAGGTAGCCCTCCCCTCACTTTGTTCTATGGAAATGTTTATCAAATCCACCTCCAGGATAGGGAGCATTGGCTGGGCAGCTGAGTCTATTAATGCTGGTGCATATGAAATTCATAAAAGATGTACTGAGAAATTTGGGCTTCAATATGGAGTTTAAGGTGTACTGCATTCAGAGAGGAAGAGTAGAGATGTCTCTGAGTGAAGAAAAATGGTGGTGGGAAAATTTTCCAGTATCAACTGTCAACTACCCAGGGATTCATCTACTTCCTTCTCTACCTCCACCTCCACTCCCCACCTTTTCCCAGAACCCTTTTGATTCTCATTTAAGCAAATGTGGTTCCCTGCATGAGGAAATTTATTGCTGGTGTGTGTGTGTGTGTGTGTGTGTGTGTGTGTGTGTATTTCAGTATGGAAGACTTCAAGAGCAGGGGTTAGCAAAATATCCTTTCCAGGACTGGCTATCATTCTAGACTAGTTTA
Source organism: Jaculus jaculus (assembly GCF_020740685.1). Lineage (NCBI taxonomy): Eukaryota > Metazoa > Chordata > Mammalia > Rodentia > Dipodidae > Jaculus > Jaculus jaculus. The sequence goes on along the minus strand of NC_059102.1, from coordinate 129,600,076 downwards.
AAAAGAAATTCTCTTCAAGATACAACTATAGTTAACACTGTTCTACCAGATGAAATAAAATGGCCTCTTGTTGCAGTATTTACTTTTGTTTTTCTTGCATGTCAATGTATATCTTTGTGTGGGAATTAGTTGTGGAAGGACACGATTAACTATTGTGTGTTTGTTACAGTTGGTCTTTAAGAATAATCTGATCTAGCACATTTATATTGTTGACAATGTGATTTGAGGAGGGTCCAGATACAAACTTTCCACACCCTCATCAATAATGGTAAATTGTTTTGTTGAGGTGAACAATCTCTGACCTAGTATTCATATTTCTTTTTACCAATTCCCTGTAATAAAATTGAACATTTTGTCACCACTTTGAGAAACACTGCCAAACACCTTAAAACACATGTCACATGCCAGCAGCCCCTCATTTCCCTCCTTCGGGAGTTTCTACATCTGGAATCATAATCACAGATAAAAACCTTGACAAAATTGCATCTGAGCACATTCCCTTCCACAGCCCTTACTTTCTCATAACATTTAATACAATATTAATACCTGCTACCGAAGGCAGGAGGGAGGAAAAGGGCTGCCAACCTCCACGTTTCCTGATGCATCATGTTCAAACCTGAAATTCACACTTCGTGTTTCATTTTAAGTTCAGTGCATTTAACAGGGCCCTAGAGAGAGATCCCTGGTTAGTTCCCCAACCTGCTCAGCTGACGCCCAGGGAGGCAGTTTCAGAATTGTTCAGATCGCTGCAGGGAGAAGAGGAGGAGGAACTGGGCTCCTGTCTGCCTGAAACAGGCTAAGCCACTTCTCTGTTCTCATGTCACAGACATGGGGCTCCTCTTGAAAATAATGAAGGCCCCACTGATTTTTATTGTCAATAGTGGTGATCAGCAGACTCTCTGTATGGTGTGACCAAAGCAATGAGCTGATTTCATAAAGAAAGAGCCATGCCCGCTCAGATTTGCCTCTGATGGACACCCTCTCACATCAGTATAAAACAATTCCTCCCCCACCCCAATTGCTGAACCAGGCCCACAAGCCAGGAAATAGGGAGGGTTCTTGTTGGAGGTACAGGGCTTTTTGCCATCCCCTGGTACCCTCACCTCACCTTTTCTTGGAGATGTCCCCCGCCCCCTTCATGCTTGCATGGTCTGGAATCACCATTTCTCTGTTAGAAACAGAAGTTACAGATAGGGAGAAAGTGCAGGAAGCAAACTCCACTGAGGGAGACTGGAGGGGAGGGGGTCTTCCTAGGAATAACCTAGGAATGGACTTTCAAATGTTGGTGGCTTTGTTCAGCTGAAGCTGTTTTGTCATCAAAATCAGGATCAAAACAGACCAAGTATACCCCTCCCCCTTTTAAATGTAAGCATCTGGGTTTATAGAATGAGTAACTAGTACTAGTGTCCTCAACAGCAACCCCAATTGGAGTGGGAGGAAGGGGAGGGAGAGAAGGAGAGAGGGAGAAGGAGAGGGAGAGAGAGATAGAGAAGAGATCCCTGAGCAAGACCCACTTTTGTAAGCAAGGAGTGTAATTTGTTGAGAGCACGCAAGCTTCAAGCACAGAAGACATTATACTTTACTCAGAGAAAAGAAGCAACAGAGGCAGGCAACTGGCCCTGCGACTGCAACCAAAGGCTTTAAGAAAACAGTTCTTTCTGCTTCAAGACAGGTTAGAAATGTTGCTGTGGCCCTTTCCTTCCCCACTGTTGTTACTCAAGAGGTTTACCCCACCCCAAGCCCCAGCACCAGCCTTAGAGTTTGAGAGTATCCATTGGTAGAAACAAAAGTGGGGACCCAAACAGGAGAGTCAGGGGCTAAGGAAGGCGGCTCCCCATCACCGAGCCCTTCTAGGATGGCTCCCCAAACCCGCGTTTCCCCAGCCTGCCTTCTCCCTCTGGGGAGACTCCCGGAAGGCTGCAGAAATCTGGGCGCCCGTTCGCTCGCTTGTCAAGAAGCAAACTGTCTTCACATTCCCCAAGCGCAACATCCCTGCCTAGGAAGAGGAAGGAAAGAGGCAAAATAAATAAAACCAGTTAATGTTGTAGTTAACTTGCAAATCAAGTAAATCTGTTGGTGCCGTATTTGAGAAATAAACCATCAGAGCGTCACAGCAAACACACACTTCTGAGCGTCTTCATTTTGATTTAATGGTATATCAGCGTCAAGTATCGCTTCCTCTGCTGGTATACTCGGCCTGATGCCGCGGGAGGAGGGTGCCCATGTTTATCACCGAGTGAGATGACTAATTACACCTTGTCAATCACCGGCTATGAAGACATAAAACCAGCGCGCACAATGAAGTAGTTGCCTGCAGCGTCAATTAGTTGGTGATTCCGAGGTTATTGCGTGGCCCTGCTTTGGCCGCCTCTAATAACGGGACAGAGCGCCGGGAACCGCGCGCTGATCAATCACCCTCCTTCCGCGGCTCCCCCGCGCCCTCCTCCCCTCCTCTCCCTCCTCCCCCAGCACCCCCCCCCCCCGCCCCTCGCCGCCCCGGTCCGGCCCGGCCCAGCCTCACTTTCTCGGGGAGGGAGCCGCGCACTTCCTCCCTCCGTGGCCCCGGCTGGCTCGGTGGCGCCGGCAGCCCCGGGAGCCACGGGAAGTTTGCGCGCGGCAGCTCCGCAGCCGGCAGCCGAGAGCCGCGCGAAGCCTTCGGGGAGCGCCCGGGCTGGTGGCCCCTTTGTTGGAGGAGGCGTAGAGGGAAGCGCTTTTGTTCTGAGTTAGTCACGGTGGCCGGCTGGAGGCTGCTACCTCATTATGCGCCGGGTCTGCTTGTCTGCGACGGAGCAGATGGTGGGGAGGTAGGGAGCGGCAACAGTGGCCAGACCTGAATTCCCTTCACCTGTCACCTTGCACAAAAGGCAGGTTTGGGGGGGGAGAACCTAAGGGTTCTTCCCCCCTCCACCCCATCAGGAGAGAGGGTCGAGGGGCCCGCCCTTTCCGCCGCCAGCAAATATGCCAGTTACCTGTTCATGCCTGCGCCCCCAAGCCCCTTGTGTTTCCCTCAGCTGCGGCACCTCTCACAGTGTAAATGTCACTCACGTGTCAGGATATGTGTTTACAGCCTGTTCCTAGCCTTGCTCAGTCTCCGAGGACAGGGCTCAGTGGTTGCGCGACGTCCCCAGGCCACTGGGGGAGATTAGCAAAGTTATGGGTCCTCTGCACCTTGGGGTCAGGGTGTCCAGATGCCTCCCTGAGGCGGGAGATGCGCTGAGCCTCTAATAGACAGCAGCGCAGCATCCCAGCCCGACGCAGAGCGATACAGGAGAGCGCTGGTTAGGAACCCCCGACTGCCAGGGAATTCAGCAGGGCCTGTCCAACCACGGATGGGAGCTGGCGGTCAGAGAGGTGGCACTGGAATCCTGTACAACTATGTATGGGATGAAGTGAAGAGCCCCAGGGTATGTTTCTGTGTTTCTAGGAAGCCCCCCGCCCCTCCAGCTCCTAAACTAGCCCCTCAAGCCTAGTCACCACTATGGACAAATACTCCAACGTGACACCCCCCCCCCCTTAGGCGACCTCAGAATGAACTCTGGCAACTCGCACATTAGATGTTCATTCCCTACTTTTTTTTTTTTAAAGTGCCCCCAGATGAATCAGTATAACATGACTGTGTGTTCGTGTAGGTGTTAGTGTACTTGAATGCTGGACATGTGCTGGACATGTGCAGGTGTTGTGTGTGAAAATCGGCAAGACTGGTTCTTCCCCGGGGTAGGACATTTGAGCACGGTCAGAGTTTACACTCATTCTTGTAACTTCAAGAGTTTTTACAAATATTTCTGGTGGAAGTGCACGCAGGGATTAAGTAGCTGTGCCTGAGCCAGTACACAACTGTTACCGTTCGGATGTGTGTGTCCTGCCGGGCACTGGCCACTTCTACGTGATGCATCCATGTAGGCTCTAGCCATGCATTAGTGCCAGCCGTGGTTTTGCCAACAAATTTGTGCTGACTGTATTTTTGCCTAGAGAGGTGAACGTGAGCATTTGCACACACAATCACAAATGCATGTGCATTTGCACACATGCTTGCACATCGCAAGCACATTGTATGCTTATGTGTGTAAGTTTTGTACAGTTTGTGGAAAGTATGACTTCACGCTATCTCAACTGTAAGGTACACTGCAGGACTCTTGCCTTTGTCGGTGCCTGTGCTTGGGGCAAGTAGATTGACACGTCAGGCCAGCATCCCACTCCCATCACACGAAGGCAGTGAAACCCACCTCCAAAATGGACCCAGGAAATTGAGTCCTTTAACTACTAACTTGCTCATTTCAGTTTTTCCTCCACAATCACTTTTTACTTCCAAAATCTTTGCTCCATTAGACACCTGACAATTGCAAGGATTTTCCCTAAGAGACTCCAGCCAGAGGTATTTGCTGTGCAGACCAGATTATTTTTGATTCATTGTAGCTAGGTGGCTGAGTGAACCCCCGATATCACAGGGCTGGGGGTGTCAGTGGCATGGTGTGACCATAGACTATGGTCTTTAAGAACCTCGGTGGTGACGAATAGATCTTAGAGTTTGGTTTTGAATAGGAGAGGATTAAGGAATTTGTTTAGCGTCAACTATATTCCAGGCATTTTACGTACAGTTTCATTCATGATCATCAGGTCCACGTGGAGGGGAACCTTATTGATCTCCATTGAACAAGTCAGAAACAGGCTATGGGAAATTGACTCAGTTGTTTAAGATTACACTGCACAGAAATGGAAGAGCGGGGACTCGAACTTCTTGCTTTTCTTAATTCCCAAAGATCTACTTGCCCCACTTTTCCACACTGGAGACACAAGGGAAGAGCCAGAAGGAATTACATGTTTGGCCATATTTTGGACCCTAACTCGCTTCATGAAGTAAGGATACGCTGGCAGCTCTCGCGGCTCTGGCCTTTCTGGCTAGGCCAGGACCCCAGGAGGCCCATGCCACTGGCCCAGGTGAAGGCTGGCCAGAGCTGGGCGGGAAAGCGGCCCAGGACTCTCACAACTCTGCCCCAGGCCTTCCTTCCAGGGTCTCCCTAGACGGTTCTCGAGGCTAAGGGGTATAATGAAATGAGACCTCCTCGAGCATCCTTTGGCTGAGCCAGTTTGGGATGGAGACAGCTTGGAAAGAGGGTTTTTCTTCCAGAAGAAACACAGGAAACTGTTCGTAGCTTAAAAACTCCAAACCCCCGCGCTCACCCTCCTCCCTCCCGCCCGCCTCCTCCTCCAGCCTCGCCCACCAGCTCCCACCACCTCCTCTCGGTCTCTCCTCTCGCCTCTCCCCTCCCTCTCGGGTCTCCCGCCTTCCCGGAGCACGCGCTGCCAGGGCCTGGGGCGCCGGGCGGCCAATGGCACGGCGGCAGGACGTGATGTCAGGCGCGGCTGTAGAAAAGGCGCGGAGGCTTGCGCTGGCGCGGACTGCAGAGTCGGGGCTGGGCTCGGCGCGCGCTCGGAGAGCCTTGCGCGCTGCAGGGCCAGCGGTCGCCGGCTCCTCCTCCCACTCTGCTCCTCCTCCTTTTTCTCCTCCTCCACCTCCTTTTCCACCGCCTCCTCCTCCTCTTCCTCCTCCTCCTCTTCAATTCTCCCGGTGGCTCGGCTCGGCTCGCTGGCTTCGGAGAAACCCCTACTCCAATCGCCGACTCAGAGCCCAAGAGGGTCGCCTTTGGCTGAGGGTACACCCTAGGGAGAAGAGGGGTCCAGGCAGCTGAGCCGCCGCGGGCACCTAGCCGCTACTGGGCGAACCCCGACTGCAGCCGTAGCCGCCCGGGGCAGAGTTTGCGCCCCTGCTTTGCGCCCAGGGCGCTGAAGCCAGGCGGGCGATGCCCGCGGCGTGAAAGCGCCCGAGGCGGGCGCCGACCTCTGCCCTCATCTCCCTCTCCCCTTTCACCCTCTGCCCTTGTGACCCTGGCTTTGGCGCCGCCGCCCAGGCGCCCAGCGATGTAGCTGCCCTCACGCCTCGGCGGGAGGCGTCCTGGCCCGCGGGCGCCCGGTGCCCGGAGCCCGGCCTGGGGGCGCAGCCGAGCTCGGGCGGGGCCGGGGCCGTGGTGGCGATGCACTGGGCCCGTTAACGCCGGGAGCGCCAGGCAGCTGAGGCGAGGGGCAAGCCCTTCCCCGGAGAAGCCGCGCCCCCGGCCCCGCCGGTCCCGCCGCGATGCTGTTCCACAGTCTGTCGGGCCCCGAAGTGCACGGGGTCATCGACGAGATGGACCGCAGGGCCAAGAGCGAGGCTCCTGCCATCAGCTCCGCCATCGACCGCGGCGACACGGAGACGGTAGGCGCGCGGCTGTGGAGTTGGGACTGAGAGCTGGGACCCGGCCGGGCTGGTCAGCGCCTCGGTTCCCCAAAGTTTGGGGAGAGTCTTTCGTGCCGCACGGGACTGAGCGCTGGGGATTCTAGGACTGGATGCAAGGCCCATAGCTCCAGGTTTGGGGGAGATCAGGCCACTGAGGCGGAGGAGGGACTCAAGATTGAAAGCTAGATCCCGGACCCCGAGAGTGGAGGAGGACTGGAGAAGTGGAAGCGAGGTCCCACCCGCTTCCCGGGTGGCTTCCTTCTCACCTCGCCCGGCGCTCGGGTTGTTAGCGCTCCTTCTCCCCTACACGGATCCCGGCTGCTGGCGCCACTGCCCCGCCTCGCCTCGCCTCGCCTCGCCTGGCCTCGGGAGCCTTGGAGCTCCAGCGGGTTTGGGTCGCTCCCAGTCTGCTGGCAGTGGGGGCTTGCTTTTGAGCACAGTTCTGGGCCCTGAGACTTCTGGGCCATCACTTTTCGATGATCCTGGTCGCTGCTCCTGTGGCCGGTCGGACTTGGCCTGGCCTTGTCTTGGAGTTCAGGCTCCGGCCTGGCTGTCGCGGAAGGAGACTCCATTCGATTCTTTATACCTGGCTCCGTCGTCCCAGTTCCACATAGCCAGCTCCTGGCCCCAGACCTCCCCCGGGGCTAGACAAGCAGACGCTGCCCAAACAGCGGGGCTCAGAGTGACCTTTTGAGACCAAAGACGTTGGGTTTCTTCTGGCCGAAGCTTCTCCTTGTGAGAGCTAGAGCTGCAGGCCAGTGGCCTCCTGCTCTCTCGAGTCCTTCTTCTTGGCGAAACCTCCTCTGATCAGATCCTTAGTTTGGTTAGGGGAGGATCCAGGTTGGGCCTGCCTTGCACCCAGAGACTTTGAGGGTGCTGCTGTACCTCACTAACCATCTCACCAGACCCAAGACGGCCCCAGCTGTTGTGGCAGAGGACCAAAGGTTGCTGGACCTGCCCTAGCCTACACCTTTGGTCTAAAGATCCAGAGATCACCAGGGCCAGGTACCACAAAACCTGCTGCCTCTCTGAAGAGGAGCATGTTAAGAGGGTGACTGAATGATCACCTTATCTTACTCCTTGACCCTGTTTTGGGCCCAACTCTTTTAAGAAACAGTTTGGAGAATACTTTTAGAGGGTTTGGCTAGAAGAGCTCCCAGCTCCAAAACATTGCTGAGCATTTCTTGGACAAGGTGCGGGGCTGGGTGTGGGGGTGCCGCAGGAATGGAGATACATAAGGCCTGAAAACATGTAGAACTAAAGCTTGAGGCTGGGGCTTGGGCCTGTGTTGCCTAGGGGTGAACTGTGGGACCTCAGCCCTTGGCCTTTAGATTTGAACCTTTTGGGAGTGGAAAGAGCAGGTTACCACCCTCCCAAGCTACCTCTTAGGCATTTGGGGGTAGCCAACACCACCCAGGGAGCTGGAGGGAGGCTGGTTTCTTTGGTGGTAATGCAGTTGCTGACTGATGCTAGCACGGTGGTCTCCCGCCATCCTCCCTTTGCAGACCATGCCGTCCATCAGCAGTGACCGGGCGGCACTGTGTGCTGGCTGTGGGGGCAAGATCTCTGACCGCTACTACCTGCTGGCGGTGGACAAGCAGTGGCACATGCGCTGCCTCAAGTGCTGTGAATGCAAGCTCAACCTGGAGTCCGAACTCACCTGCTTCAGCAAGGATGGCAGCATCTACTGCAAAGAGGACTACTACAGGTAGCCCCTACCCAAGTCTCCCACCCCCACAAGCTTTCCCTCTCCTTTTCCTCCACTCCCAGTAGAGGCTATTTTACCAGGACTGCCCTTCTCCAAGCCAGCATAAATTGAGTGACAACTTTTTAAAACAGCAATTTGAAGCACACTTGGAAAGATACATGAAGCATAGGGACCAGGAAAAAAAAAAAGCTGAAATTGCCCTCCCCTGTGAGCTTAGATCATAAGAAAATTTGAGTGGGGGTTCTCATGTCATTTTCCCTTTGAAGTTTCTTGAGTCAAACAGAGGGGTTAGAAGTAGGCATCCCCATACCAGGTCAGCTTGGCTGATGTGAAAGAAAGTTGGAGGGAGGGCTAGGGTAGCCCAGCGTTTTTGGGTCTTTTGGAGAGATGGGAGTGAAAGCTATCTAGGATTAATGAGTAAGAATCATTTAGAGGCTCCACGACTCCCCTTTCTCCTCCTCCTTGGTTTTAGGATCTGGTTATGTATGTGTCCCCTTCTTCTTCTTTTTATTTTTTTTCTCCCCTTCCCTGTCTCTGTGTTTCTTTCAAATTACAATGGGTGTATAGGATTCCCAAGCGCTGGTCTAGTGGGCAGGGCAAAGATTGAGAAAATGGGTAAGCGGAAGAGTTTCTTCCTCTTCTAAGTGCAGGTTTTCCTAAGACTTGATCAGATTTTGGGTAAGACAGAAGCGCCTGTAGGCGTGAAAATGGTTAGGGAAACTTTCAGGAGAAGGCCAGGCCTGGGTTAAGGTCGAATTTCCTCTCCATTTATCCTCCCAATGCCAGAAAGGCTGTCCAGCTTGAGATGGGGACTTTTCCCAGGGGCAGCAGCGTTACTTAGATGAGGGATATTGGGGGGGGGATACCCAACCATTTGTCCCCACAGCCCCTCCCTCCATGGTCCCTACAGGCGGTTCTCTGTGCAGCGCTGCGCCCGCTGTCACCTGGGCATCTCGGCCTCGGAGATGGTAATGCGTGCTCGGGACTTGGTTTACCACCTCAACTGCTTCACGTGCACCACGTGTAACAAGATGCTGACTACAGGCGACCACTTTGGCATGAAGGACAGCCTGGTCTACTGCCGCTTGCATTTCGAGGCTCTGCTGCAGGGCGAGTACCCTTCACACTTCAACCACGCCGACGTGGCGGCGGCGGCAGCGGCAGCCGCGGCGGCCAAGAGTGCGGGATTGGGTGCAGCTGGAGCCAACCCGCTAGGTCTACCCTACTACAACGGCGTGGGCACTGTGCAGAAAGGGAGGCCGAGGAAGCGCAAGAGTCCAGGCCCAGGGGCGGATCTGGCAGCCTACAATGCTGGTGAGTGCGAGGCGCACCGAGCGCCCCCGTCGGGTTGGGGGGAAAGTGCGCGACGTAAACATCTGAGAGAGACTTTAAGTGTACGAGGCATACAAGGGGGTACGCTGGTCCTCCACTTCCCTGGCCCTAAGTACTCAGCGACCTGACAGAAGGATCATTAGATTATCCCCCTAGGCTCCAGCCCACGCGCCCTCGGCTAGAGCGATAGGAGAGTTCATGGTTAGTTCCTCGCTGACCCAGGTGCAGGATCTCTTCGCGGAGAAATTGTGGTGCTTTTTTTTTTCTTTTTTTCTTTTTTTTTTTGGAGGCTGCTTTTTGGTTTGGCTCTTTCCGCCAGCTTTGCTGGGCAGAAATCACGGGGAGAGAAAGCCAGGCGACGCCGACACCAAACAGGCTCTGGGGGTGGCACGGCGGAGGGCCGGGAACTGGAGCGACAGCCCAGCAAAGCTGGGCAGAGAGGGTCCCAAGAGAAAAGGCTGGCTGTGGCCGAGGGCGCCGAGTTGAGTTTGGCATAGAGCCGGGTCCTGTGAAATGTCCCAAGGGCTTGCAGTCTTTGGGAGCTCGGGCTTCGGAGCCTTTACTGAGCAGACTATGGATCCGGGTGCCTGGCCCAAGCCTCTGACACCGCTGGGTTTTCTCGAGACTCCTTCCGAGTTCCCGACCCTTTAAGGCCGGCTGCGCTGACCGAATAAACCCGAGCAGGCCCGACTTCGCGCAGAGGTGGAGTGTGGGGTGTGGGGAAGGCCCCTTTCGCATTTCCGGAATCTTTGAACCCTGGGCTTTTCTGGGAGAAGTTCTGCCCCCTCCGCTCCCTCCTGGCTCAGGACAGCTGCGGAGGTTCTGAGACCCAGCCACATCAGCCAGAAGTCTGCAGGGCCAGGAAAGGTTTATGACTCCGGGCTTCCGAACTAGAGGTCATTTGCAATTATTTTTCCTCTCCGTTTGAGACATGAGATCCAGAGATTTTTGTTTTTGTCCTCCTTTTCCCCTTACTCTAATTCGCAAGGGTCTAGGGGAGAGAAACAAAACCAAAACAAGCCTAAGGTGGCTAGGGGTTGAGGTGGAAAAGGAAGAAGTCAAGATTATTTTGTTCTTGATTTAAAAATCGAATCTGTTTCGAGGGAAATGGGGAGGGAGTGAGGTGGGCCCTCTTTTTATTTCGGTTCAACGAAATTGCTTGTTAGAGGATCCTGGGACCCATGTGGAATGGGGGAAATACAGTCCCAGTTTGGTAAATAAATGGTTGAAGTGGCGGTTGGCTCAGCGATTTTTGTTGAGAGCACTTCCATCCTCACCGCCCACCGTCTCGAAAATAGACTAAATCCGACCCCCCTGGCCTTGCTTTCCCTAAACCAAGTGGCCTCAGTTTATCAAGTGAGGTTAGCTACCTTCGGCAGCAGCGTGGGGGAAGGGTCTACTCCAAGACACCTAGTGTGTGGGGAGTGGTCTGATGTTACCCTGGGAACGCCAGGTTAGCACCCAGTTTGGCAATGTGGAACAAAAAGAGGGTTTCAAAAAATTTTTTTTTCCTTCTCCTCAACCTTGGCCTTTCCAGAAGGCAGAGAAATGTAGCTGGAGACTTGAGTTCCTGGAGGAGCTGGTTTTTACTCTGCCACCTTATTTTTTCTTTGGCCTCTCTCTTTTCTTTCTTCCTTTCTGGTCTGGTGGTGGGGAGAGACCCTCTCTCTACCCCACCTCTGTGTGTGTGTGTGTGTGTGTGCGTGTGTGTGTGTGCTTGTGTGCTTGTGTGTGTGTGTGTGTGTCTTAGTTTTTTCTGTTGTCTTGCCTGCCTCTCTGGCTTGGCCCGCCTGGAGTCCCAGCCCAGGGAGGAATGGCGCTCAGCCCACCGGCACTGGCTTTGCTGCTGGTTTATTTGGGGCCCCTGGGACAAGGTTGGGAAGAGACGGTGACTCCTCGTCCTTGTGGGATCTAGCCGGGCCCCCTTAGGTCTGTCTTTCGCTGCTCTCTTCCCTCCCGTCACTGGCAGGCGGGAAGTGGTAGCAGTGTGGGCTGGGGTGGGGGGTGGGCAGCCCGGACTGAAGCGCGGGGACGTGGAGGGTGCTGTGTGTAACGACAAGAGTCCGTGTGCTTGCTTCTAATTGTGGGGACACACTCTTGCTTGTGAAAGTGTCCCGCATCCGAGGCCAGCCGCACTGACCCCGTGCAAAGCCGGTCCCTCTGGGGGACAGCCCGGCTGAGGACTGTGGGACTGGGCACTGCGTGGAAAGGGACGCCGCGTATTGCCCCTGGTCCTGGGCTTCTGGAAGGACGCCGCGGATCAAAAAGTCCTTCCGGGGCGGGGAACGCGGCAGCCCTGATCCAGCGGCCCTTCTATGTCCCTGCACGCTGCCCCTGCCTGGGAAGCCCGACGGAAAACGGCCCCTGATCCCCGAGCCTGGGCTGCGGGTCCTCCCGGGGCGTACGATTGGCCGCCGAAGCGGGCGAGGCACCCCGGGCCCCCGCACTGCGCTCCGCGGTTCGCGCGCCACGGCCGCGGGAGTCGTGCAACGATCGGCCGGCGGGCTCGGCCTCCCCCAGCCCCAGCTTTTTGTGTGTGTGCCTGGCGGCGTAATTACTGATTTGATTCCAATCCATTATTTAGACAATTGAACCTACAGTCTCGTCTTTAGTAAAATGAGGCGAAGTCAGATTTGATTACAGGTTCAGTCCCAGCGACAAGAGCTCGAAACCCGATGGGTTAATAACAGATCACGAGTAAATTATTCATGATTTTACGAGCTCTTTAGCTCCATTGAATCGGCCTAATTGAGAGGAAAAGGAAAAAAAAAAAAAAAGAGGAGAGAGAAAGCCCCGGTTCTCCTCCTCCCTTCAGCTCCTCGCTCCTCCCCGGATCTGATCTTGGGGAATCTCGACCTGACCCCCAGGCTTTGGGGATGAGGGGGCTCCGGGGTCCCCGCGCCTCCCCCGCCACCCTGGCTCCCGCCGCGCAAATCCCGGCCTCGGTCACCCGGGCCAGGCCTCGGTCCCGCCGGTGGCTCCGCTCCCTGGCCAGAAACGGCTTTTGGAAAAGTCCTGTCCCCTAGGGCCACGATCTCCTGGAGTCTGGAATACAGTTCACTCACCCGGACCCCCACCACATATCCCCCTTATTTCCGGGACTTGTTTTCCTCTTGGCTCTAGTTTTGTATTTTTTTTTTTTTCAGTCTTTGTCGCTCTCTCCTCAGTTTTCCCATTCTCCACAGCTTTCTCCCTCTATTTCTTGTTCCTTTTTTCCCTGGCCCTGCCTGTCTTCCCTCCCTACCCCCCACCTTTTCTCTCTCCATTCTCGGGCTACCTCCCTTTCTGCCTATCTGGGCTCTTTCTCTTTCTTCTGTACCCTCCCCCCAAGGTAGGCGGCTCTCAGGGCACATCCCTTGGGCCTATGGGGCGCCAGGGTCCCCATGGAGCTCATTAACTGCAGTGAGGCCCAGGTGGGGGCTGGGCGAAGGGATGAGCCCAGAGATCCCCGTGGGGAGACCTGTCCCACCCCAGCGGTGCTGGGGACTGGTGGGGGGGGGGAGAGGAAGGTCCATTCCTTTAGCGCATTTGTTGCAGCTTCTTAGGATGAGGCCCCCAGTCATCCTGAAATTCTAAACTCTGAGTGTTCTGGATGGAGTGAGAGACGGGGACTTGGATGTCCAGTACCCGTGAGAATGGATCCTGACATGGTGTACCACTGTGTACAACTCCAAGGTTTGGTACAGGACCTGAATTTTGTAAATTCTTTCTGCAGGGCAAGGACACTTGGGGAGTGAGAAAGGGAGGTCACCCCAGCACTAAGAGCAGTGTTCCCAAATTAAATAATTAATTTTGAATTTTGGGCAAACTGTGAATATACTTTAATATGAGTATTGCTGTGCAATGTTTGAATTTTAGATAATGCTTAAAATTTTAGTGTAAGTATATCCTGTGTAATATTTGAATTTTAGATAAATAACCAATACATTTTTGTATGGATGTATTCTGTGTGCATTTGAACTTTAGAGAAATAACAGATTAGTATAGGTAGGTCCCATGAAATATTTCGGACATACTGACAGTAAAAAAAAGTATTTCTTGTTTATCTGAAATTCAAATCTAACTGGACAACGTGCACATTTATTTGCTAAACCCAGCACTTTGATTATAGGCATGTGCTATGGGGCAAGATGTCTTCCTAGTTCCCCACTTTATGAAGTCTGAATTTGAGCTTCTGTGAAGCTTGCCTCAAAGTAAGACTTTAAAGAAGGATGGATTGGGACAAAGCCAGGGGTCTTGAGAGGGATCCTGCAAGGCCCCACCAACTGCCAGGTGGTTGAACAATTACTTGAGACCTGAGGTTTAGACCTCTCCACCCCCACCACCACATTCCCGCCTCCCCAGGCCCAGTTCCAGGGCCCTTCAGGATGGAGAGGGGCTCCCTAGAATCTTGCTTCATCCTGCCGCCTCTTTTTGCAGTGCACCTGAAGGAAACTGGGGGGACTGTAGTGTTGATTCTAGGCACAACTGTGTGCAAGTGGTTTCATTGTCCTTGACTTTCCATTCTTTACCTCTAAAATGGGAACAGTGATAGTCAGCTCTCAGAGCAGTAATGATGGGACATTGAGTCATATAAAGCCAAAGCCTAAGACAGGAGTCTAATGTCTGTTAATTTCTTTTTCCAATTTTCTTCCCTTTCCAGTAAGACTCTTCAGCTCTCCCCCCCACCTTCCACCCCAGACTGCCAGGGAAAACAAACCCCTCATGGGGCAGTGATGAGGATTAAACTCTAAAATGCAATTTCCAATTTCCTTAGGCCCAATGCAGTATGCCCAGGGGTCACTCAGTATTTGGGGATGTGGGAATTGATGAAAATGAAGCTTCAGTCAGTAACTTCTGAGTGCCAGTGCCAGACACTGTAAGGGGAGGTGGAGACAGCTGTCTGTTCCTTAGAGAGTGCCTGGGAAACGGAGTGTGAACCCTCGGACTTGGGCAGTCAGGTCTGCAGTCCAGTGACTTCTCTCTCTGAGTTCCAGTTCCAGTGTCTGTAAAAGGGGGGAATAATTCTTGACTCGGAGGATTGCAGTGAGTGTCCAATGGTGTGTTCGTATAACTACAGCCTTTTAGCACATCATGTGGAATGCAGTAAGCCATCAACAAGTTGGAGCTGCTGCGCTGCTATTGCTACTACTGCTGTTGATATTATTCTTGCAAAGCGGTAGCTCAGAATGGTTTTTGGATTCTCCCAGAGCTTAGATTGCATCCAGTAATTCCTAGCTCAGAAATCCTGGGCAGGTCACACTCTTTGACCTTCATTTTCTCCTAGTTTAAAATGGAGGTAAAATCCCCCATCTCAGCGTGGTGCGCCCAGCATAAGACCTGGATTCCCAGAGTAGACAGCTGTGTTTGGCAGGCGGGTGGAGAGGGTGGGGACTTGGACCTGGCCAGTCAGGCTGGGTCAGGAAATTCACCTGCCACTTCTGCGTCCCTTCCCCAGCGCTGAGCTGCAATGAGAACGATGCAGAGCATCTGGACCGGGATCAGCCCTACCCGAGCAGCCAAAAAACGAAGCGCATGCGCACCTCCTTCAAGCACCACCAGCTTCGGACCATGAAGTCTTACTTTGCCATTAACCACAACCCCGATGCCAAGGACTTGAAGCAGCTCGCGCAAAAGACAGGCCTCACCAAACGGGTCCTCCAGGTCAGCCAGGGCTGGGGTTGCGGGAGGGGCATCTGTAGCTGACAGGGCCTGGGTGGAACCTCACACTGACCAGGGCTTTGGAAGACCCTCCTATCCCACATCTCCACCCTCACCTTGATCTTTCTCCACCTCTTCAGACGTATTTGAATTCCAACCTTTCCCCTCCTCACTTTACTTATTCCCTCACTACTTAAATGTTCAGTTTTTCTGTGTGGCCCTCTGTCTGTTAAGTCTTCATACATGATTGCCTTTCTTCCTTGTAAACATTCTTAGTTACACTTTTCTTAAAATTAATTAATTAATTTGCAAGGAGAGAGGAGAGAGAGAGAGAATGGTTGTACCAGGGCCTCTTACACTGCAACCGAACTTCAGACACATATGCCACTTTGTATGCATCTGGCTTTGCATAGGTAATGAGGAATCGAACCCCAGGACATCAGACTTTGCAAGCAAGCGCCTTTTAACTGCTGAGCCATTTCTGTAGCCCCTTAGTTAATGTATATTGCTGAAGTGATTCTCAGACATGTTTGTGTGGTAAGAAGTTCAAGCATGTCATGTGAACACACTGCTCCTGCTTCACCCTCTTCCAAGGCACTGCTGTTACTACTTTGCTTGCTTTCTTGGTGGTTCTTCTGTTTTCTTCTGATAGCTCTCTAACATATCTCCTACTCCGCTTTCCCTCCTGTCTCTCAGACTCTCCAGGAAGCATGGTTTGGTGGTAGTGTGTGGTATGCCCACAGATCTGTGGAGTGTGGTGGTGGTGTGCTAACCTAATGAGATAGAGCTGGAGTGTTGTGAGACTAAACAGAATAGTTCTTATAAAAGAGGTTCTTGATAGATAGGATTCAAAATTTTCACCATATTTCCACAACCCTGAAGACACTGAGAACTCTGGAGGTGGAAGGGTGAAAAAGGAGAAACACTTTCAAGTTTCCTTATGGCCCTGTGGCTTCGCCTTGGGCCAGCAAATCTCAAATCTTTGCTTCTCTCTGCCTCTCTCTCACTGTCTTATTTTGTGGTCCTAAGCAATCACAACATGAGTCTTCTGAGCCCCAGTTTCTTCTGTGTGAAATGCAGACAAGGGGTCACCCATGCCCCAGGGAGGTGCCATTGAGATGATGTAGTGTCACCTTTGATGCCTGACACTTGTTCGGTGGATGTCTACTGTAGTATTGGGTCAACTAATTAGCTGAAAATATTTCACATGAATTTTTATATTTATATTTATTTATTTGAGAGAACGAGACAGAGAAAAAAATAGGTGCACCAGGGCCTTCAGCCATTGCAAACGAATTCCAGATGCATGTGCCATCTTGTGCATCTACCTTATGTGAGTCCTGGGGAATCAAATCCTTTGGCTTTGCAGGCAATTGCCTTAACCACTAAACCATCTCCCAGCCCTCATATGAATTATTCTTATGGTTGCTAGTCCTCAGTTTCTCCTTCATACTGCGCAAGAGAACACCACTATTTAATGCAGTTTCCTCTTCAGGACGGTTGGTCATAATGCTAGGTAGTGATGCCATGTTTAGGTTTCAATCCCACCACTCATGAGGCTCAAGTAGAAGGATCACAGTGAGTTCAAAGCCAACCTGGGCTACAGAGTGAATTACAGAATAACCTAGGTTAGAGTGTGACCCTGCTGCAAATAAGTAAATAAATAAAATAAAATGAAAGAAGAGAGAAGAAAGAAAGAAAAGGGAAGAAAAGAAGACTGGATGGGAGTGAGGGAGTAAAAGAAAAACCACGAGATAAAGTGAGCGGACCCGTGGTGTCATCATAGGGAGAGGTGCTGGCGGCTGAGATGCGATCTTTAGCCCCCAGGACGGGGATTGAGGGCTGCAAGGTGCTGTAGAGGGGCTGATCTGATGAATCTGGAGGGTTGCACGGTGGTTGCGTCAAGAAAGTTGCTGCGACTGCCAGGAAGTAAAGAAAAACAAAATGAAACCAAACTTTTGTGGCGTGTCAGCTGTGGCAGGTCGGGACTGTGATGTGGACATTAGTGTTGATCTGATCTAGGAGATGCCTTGAGTAAGGGTTAGTTGGTGGAGCAGGCGCTAAGCAACCGAAGGGTACCCTCCTTCCTGGGACTGAATGACGTGGGGAGGGAAGCGAAGGCGGGCCAATGGGATGCTGGTGCGCCTCTCTGGTCCCGCCCCTTGCCTGGAAGGCTGTGAGCTGTGGCCCTTAGTCCCCCTGGCGGGGCTGTAGGATAGGCATTGCAGTCCTTTCCTTAAAATGGCCTTCTTGAAGCTAGGGGTCCTCTTAGTGCCCTCCTCTGCCCTTTAGCGTTGGGCTAGCCTTTTTGTCTGGGTAGTACGGTATTTCCTCAGTATCCGTATCCAGACTCTGTTCTGAGGGAGGAGCGGAATTTGAAAGATTTTATTTATTTTATTTACTTATTAGAGAAACACACACACGCACACACACACAGAGAGAGAGAGAGAGAGAGAGGGAGGGAGGAATGGGCACGCCAGGGCCTCTAGCCACTGCAAACGAACTCCAGATGCATGTGCTACCTTGTGCATCTGCCTTATGTGGGACCTGGAGAATCAAACCTGGGTCCTTAGGCTTTGTAGGTATGCGGGAGGGGAGGAACTTGAGTCAAAGCCAGAGAACAGGTAGGGGTATAAGCAGACAGATCTGACATTCAGGAAGAGCTAGGCTCAGAAAGACCCCCGGATCATTTCACTGGCTGTGTGTGTTGGACAAATCAGTTACCCTCTCATCTGTAAAAAGGTCACCATGAGGACGCATCCTTCTTCTAGCTGTCTAGATTAAATGAGTACTCATCATTGTGTCTTTTATCTTCTTTCTTTTCTTTTTGAGGCAGAGTCTCATTCTAGCCCAGGCTGACCTGGAACACATTCTGTAGCCAGTCTGGCCTTGAACTCACAGCAGTCCTACTAGTCAGCCTCCTTAGTGCTGGGATTATAGGCAGTGAGCCACCATGATGGGGTCATTGTTCTTGTCTTACAAGTAGGAGCTTGTCTCTGCTGGTCTTGGTTGGCCGGGGGGAGGGAGGGTGATAAGGGGTGAGATTGCAACCCTGGCTTAGGAATACATCCAATTTTCAACACAGTTTGTCTCTTATTTTTTTCATCTTACTGAATATCTATTGGTCCTGGAGGACAGTGATACATGTTCATCTGGTTTTGGTCATGGTCCTGGAGAAATTCCCCTGCTGGGTATACTGAGAACCACATAAGCAGTTAGTTTCCCCATAGTTGGTCAGTCGGGGTGCTGGTGAAGAAACCAGGTTCTATGTCAAGCTTTAGGTCCCCCCTCACTACTGTGCAGATGGGCACATGATTTCTGTTTGTTTATGACTTTGACAATTGACTAGCCAGCAGCAGAGCTGTCTGGTCAGCGGACAGAGTACTTTCTCTTCTGGGCCAACCCAGCCCTGATGTCTGAGAGGATGAGCATCCCTTAGGGCCTATGAGTTCTCTGGGTCTTCCGCACAAATCCTTCCTGTTCCCTGACAGTATAGCTACTCATGATTGTGTAGCAGTTTGCAAGGCATCTTTCTGGCCACACATCTATCTCACTTTTATCTTCTCCTGCCTGTTTTACAGATGAGAAGCCTAAGACCTAGCAAGATGAAGTGGTTTCCTGTAGGTTACAGGAGCCGGGCACTGGCAGGATGGGGCTTGCTCCAAGTTGCCCTGGCTGCTTATAGGACATATGGAAGACCTGGTCTGGGAGTGGCTCGGGGTGAGGCAGCTGGTGGTAGAGCTTTGGAAGGTGATAGACTAGTTCAAATCCTTGCTGAGTTACTAGCAATGTGGCCTGGGTGCTTTAATTCTTTCTCTCTGAATCTGATTCCTGATTTACTTGTGAAATGAGGAGAACCATCTGTACACTGGGGACTCTAACCATGAATGGGAAGGCTTCAGGATGGTCCCTGCTAGTACACAGTAGTTTTCCATTAAACTGTTCCTCAGTAAGGGTGGGCTAGCTAGCCTATGACTGGAATGCCAGCATTTGGGAGGCAGAGGCAGGAGTAGCTTGAGTTTCAGGCCAGGTAGGTGAGACTGCATAGCAAAAACTTGGACTGAGAAAGTGCCTTCATGGTAGAGAGTTTAATTAGTTAATTAGCACATTGCCAGTACCTAAGGGAAACCCATTGTCTCACCACTGGTCCACACCAGTTTAATGGTACTAACTATATCGTTGTTCCTCCTATAGGTTCTCCCTCCAAGGTCATGGTCTGCTTTCAACTCTTTTGCATGACAAGGAAGGCTGAAATTGAACTGGGTTCCTAGAGGTGGATGGTGTAGGATGTGTGGGGGGTGGGAAAAGTGCCACAAACATGGTAGGCTTGGGATGCAGCACCTCTTTTTTGTTTTGTTTTTTTCTCGGTAGGGTTTCACTCTAGCTCAGGCCCTCCTGGAATTCACTATCAAGTCTCAGGGTGGCCTCGAACTCATGGTGATACTCCCACCTCTGCCTCCCGAGTGCTGGGATTAAAGGTGTGCGCCACCACGCCCGGCTTACACCCTTGGCGGAATTTGGAGTTAGCTCCAGTGAGGTCCTAGCTCAGGTCTCCAACTCACACACTGAGTGACCTTAAGTGACTTAATGGCTCCAGCCTCAGTGGCCTCAGCTATAAAGTGGAGATGATAATAAAACTGACCTTACTGAGTTGTGGCAAAGAGTAAATGAGATGGCATAATATACCATGTATACACTAGGGACTCAATTCATGCTAATGCCACAGAGAGGGTTCACTTTGCTTACACCTTTTGCACACATTTAAACTTTTTTGATCTTCATTTTCAGATGAGGAAACAGGGTCCGAGAACCCAGGACCCTTCCCCTGAGCCTCATAGTTAGTAAGTGATGAAGCCAGAAGTCAAGCCCAGCGTGGTCTGAATCCAAAGGTCTTCCCAAGGTCTCACAGCGTCACCATTGTGATCGCACTGCAGAATGCAGCAGTACAGATAAGAGCGGGAAGTAGCAGGTCACAGGCGCCGTGGCTTGTTAGGAAAGCAGAGGCAGGGAGCAAAGCCCTTGTCACATCCCAGGTGCTACTTACCACCACCAGCAGCCAGACAGCCGTGACACTCACGCTCTGTTGCTGAGAAAGGCAACTGGGAGACGGAGTGACCCCTGGACAAAGGTCTGTTGTGATATGAAGCCTTGACAATGTATGCAGAACTTTCTGAGCACACGCATGCCAGGAAGGAGGATATGCTGATGCCTTGAGCTTGGGGAGAGTTCGTGAATTGATTGATAGCAAGGGTAAAGGTCTCCTTAGGGATTCCTGGTGTGACTTAAAAAAAAAAACAAACTTCCACTTTAGCCTCCAACAGCTTAAAAAAAAACAAAAACAAACATTTTTCATATCACTAACTAGTTCCATTAACCCAGGGGAGAATGCAGGAAGTGAGAACACCAATTTCCTTCCATCCATTCACCCATGCTAAGTATACTGAGTGATTTGTGCCCTGTGCCAGGAGGGCAGAAGGCTCTGAACTCAGGGGTGACCCAGACAGTGAAGAGGCCTCTCTAGAACATGTGACCTAGAGGAGATGTATATAGCAGAGTGTTGAATAAATGAATGAGATGATGATCAGGTTAATCTCTTTCTGCATATTTGATTTTACAACTTCATTCCCTCACCCCCCCCACCCCATGTGTGCGTGTGTACAGGGTCTCATGTGGCCCAGTCTAGCCTCAGACTAGCTATATAACAGAGGATGGACTTGAACTCTTAATCCTCCTGCCTTCACATCCTGAGTGCTGGGATTATACACTTGCTTCACCATGACTGGTTCATGCAGTGCTGGGGACTGAACCCAGGGCCTTGTGCATGCTAAATAAGTACTCTACCAACTGAGTTACATCCCCAGTCCTCATTTTTCAGTATAGTTGAAAGAGTGCATAGTAAAAATATCTTTTAAATGATTTCAGGATTAAGTCAGTTTGGGAAATGCTAAAGATTGGGGCTTTCTCTTGGGCCCTGTTAGCATTACTACAGGAACTTAGAAATCTTGAAAACTTAATTTTGTCTAGTCTAACATTTCCCAAATTTTGTTTGGTCACAGAACTTTTGTTTAACTCTTTTTAAATTTTTAAAAATATTATTTATGAGACACACACACACACACACAGAGAAAGAGAGAGAGAGAGAAAGAGAGAGAGAGAGAGGGAGAGAGAGAGAGAGAGAATGAGTACACCATGGCCTCCTTCACTGCAAACTAACCCCAGACACATGTGTCACTTTGTGCATCTGGCTTATCTGGGCCCTCGAGAATAAAACCCAGGCTGTCAGGCTTTGCAAGCAAGTGCCTTTAACTGCTGAGTTATCTCCCCAGCCCTCGTTTAACTCTTGTTTGTGTGTTTGCTTTGGTGCTGGAGATTGAATATTGAACTCTTGGCAATAAAAACAGTGAGAAAGTACTAGATAAGAGGCAGAGTGCAGGGGTGTAGTGACAGCGTGTAACTTAGGGACTTGAGCTGGTGGCGCAGGAGGCAGGGAAGGCTTCACCAGAAAGGGAGTTACTTCATCTCCTCGAGCCTTATTTTCCACCTATAAAATGGTCATTGTCGTGCCTATTATTTATGCAGGATGGTGTGAGTGATGTAGTCATAGGCAGGTTTCACAGGTTACTTTCTTTCCTTTTATTTTCTTGTGGCATGGGACTCTTAACTCAGGGCCTTACACATGCTAGGCAAATGCTCTACCACCAAGCTATGACTCTCTGATTTTAACGGAAAGGAAAACACAGTCCAGAGACATGGAGTGACCCACCCAAGGTCTTACAGCAAAACAGCTACAGGCCTGGGGCTTGATTCTAATCCAGGGTTCATTATTATTATTATTATTGTTATTGTTATTATTATTTTTGGTCTTTCAAGAAAACTTTTTGAAAAAGTTTACAAAATAGTAGAGTCACCATATAGACAGGTTAGACAAACTGGAAGGACATGCCTGGTAAGAGCCCAGAAGCCCAGGAATTCAAATTCATGATTTCAATGCTAAGTAGTGATTCAGCTTTCCAGGAGCCACATCTTAGATCTGCCTCTTTCTGGATTGCCTCAGTCTCCACACCTGTAAACTGGCAATAATATTGTAGCAGACTTGGGCCTACTCTTCAGATAAGTATAACGGCTCAGAGAGCAAATGTGGCACGGTGCTTGGAGCTTTGCTCAGGTGTGCCTGGTCCTAAGTGAAGAGAAGTTACCACAATTATGTTCATCATGACCTGCAATATCATAAATTGTAGTTGTTTCCAAAACCTTATTTTTTATTTTGTTTTTCAAGGTAGGGTCTCACTCTAACCCACGCTGACCTGGAATTCACTATGGAGACTCAGGGTGGCCTCGAACTCCTAGTGATCCTCCTACCTCTGCCTCCTGAGTGCTGGGATTAAAGCTGTGCGCCACCGTGCCTGGCCAGAACTTTTATTTTTGAGACAGGCTCACTAGCCTGGGCTATCCTTGAACTCCTGATCCTCCTGCCTCCATCATGCCAGGTTCCTGTGGTGCTGGTGATTAGACCTAGGCTTTGTGCATGCTAAGCAAGTACTGTGCTAAGCTCTGTACTGGGAGCTACATTTCCAGTCCTTTTATTTACTTTTTATGATTTAGACAGGGTCTCATTCTATAGCTCTTGATGGCCTTAAACTCATGACACTCCTTATACCTCAGCCATCTGAGTGATAAGATGACAGGTGTGGGTCTCCACACCAAGTTACAGAGGATAACTTTAATTTTTTTTTAAAATTTATTTCAGAGAGAGGGAAAGAGATTGAGAGAGAGAAAGAGAGAATGAATGAGCATGCCAGGGTCTTCAGCTGCTGTAAATAAAGTCCAGATGCATGCACCACCTTTTGTACCTGGTTTACATGGATCCTGGGGAATTGAACCTGGGTCCTGTGGCTTCACAGGCAAATGCCTCAACTGCTAAGCCATCTCTCCAGGCCAGAGGATAACTTTTGACCCTTTCTTTTTCACTTAACAATCATTGTAAGATATTTTCCTTGATGCTTCATGGAGTAGCTGGGTCGTACTTTCTCTTGCTTGCCTGGTTGACCCTGGATGCAGCCACTGCTCTGATGTGATTAAACAAATACCATGATGGGTATGGCATCTTGGGGCATCATGCTACAGCTTCTGGCTAGTTCCTTGGTGTCCTAGGAGACTTGCTGTGTCCAATAGGTTTCCCCAGGACTGTGCTTTTTTTTTTTTTTTAATGAGAGAGAGAGAGAGAGAGAGAGAGAGAGAATTGGCATGCCAGAGCCTCCAGCCACTGCTCTCAACCTTGAACATGTGTCACCTTGTGTATCTGGTTTATATGGGATCTGGGGAGTCAAATGTGTCCTTAGGCTTCAAAGGCAAGCATCTTAACTGCTAAGCCATCTCTCCAGCCCTTTTATTTTCTGTTTTTTACTATGTTGCCCATGCTGGCCCCGAACTTGTGATCTCATAGTCCTCTGGCTTCCACTTCTTGAATGTAGGGATTATGGGTCATGCACCATCATGCCTGTTTCTCCCTGCCCTTCCTGTGACAGCATTCTGCAGAAGGAGGTAAAAACACAGCTTGCATAGCCAATTGGAGCACAAGGAGGGGGCACATCCTGATAGTGCATCGCCATGCACTCGGAACTCACCAGGATCCACTCTGCACCAGATGGAGCACTCTTGGCATGGCCTCAGTGTGTCCTGGTAGTTCTATGCCTCAGTTTGGCCTTGTTGTCCCAAACACACAGCTCTAGACCTGCTCCAAGTAGAACAGAGCTTAGGGCAGCTGGCTAGTGAGGGCTATGGGTTTAGGAAGATGGGGATGGTAGGGCAGATGAGCTCTGTGCCTCTCGAAGCTTCCCCAGAATCCCAGCCCATCACAACCTCAAGAAGTCACAGAGATCATGTGGCATGTTCCAGCACTCTTTCGGTACAAGTGAGGAAATGGGGGCAGGCCCAGAGGAAAGGCATATGGCTAGTTAGGGCAGAACCAAGACTGGAAGGTATGCCTAGTGTTCATTATACTCCTCATAATTTTCATTTATTCTTCCACTTACTTGCTGACTTAGTCGGGGTCACATGGTGGGAACAGCATGGATTTACAGCAAACAGTCCTGATTCCAATCAGCTTGGCCTCTGTGTAACCTTGAGTTAAGTACCTTCACCTCTCTGAGTCTCTGTGGATTTCAAAAGTATAAAATAGGAATAACAATGTAGCCCACGTACCTGGCTCGTCACAAGGTTAGCCAGTATTGGTGTGTGTTCCAGGGTGGCATGGTGCCTGACACACAGAAAAAGGCACATGCGTGTTAACATCACCATTGCCCACATGACCCATGGCATCGGCATTATTCGTATCCCTGGAATCATGAAGACGACTTGGACAGGGTCCTTGCCCCAACAGTTTTTTTTTTTTAGGAGGGGGCTTTTTGAAATACCTAGGAGAGAATTCTGGCAAAGCCCAGTGCAGATCCTCAGAGCAGCCTGGCTTAAAGTTGAGATTTTAGATTTCCAAAGAGTAGATTGCCAGCTCCTGGAACCCTGTAAAGCCCAAAAGGCAGTTGTGGAAGATGGTGTCATTGTTTACACACGCACTGTTAGGGCAACGCCTGGGAAATAGCAAACAGCCGGCAGCTAACTGCTTCCAGCCTTTCTAAGGTCCTGGAGCCCCTTGAGGATGAGTAGCAAGACAACCCCGGGACCCAGACAACTCCCTGCTCAGGCTTCCACTCACAGTCACATGCACACAGGCCAGGACAGTGGCCAGGGTGTGGCACCAGGGCTCTGGACTTTCTCATCGCTGACCTGCATGTGACTGCGAGGAAGTCATGTCCTCTTTCTGGACACTTTCCATCCATCTCCACCAGTCCAGGGCCAGATGGACATTGTCTCCTTCCCACAACTTCAATAGCCTACAGGGAAGGACGTGCCTACCCCAGAGTGAGCATGCCGGGGGTGGTCTCAGAAGCCCCATAAGTATCTGCAAACCCACAGAAGGGCTGGTAGGCTTCCTTTGGGCAGGGAGCTGGACAAATGTGCTTTTTCTCTGGGAGAATTTGGCATTCTGGGAGCCAGCTTTGTTCCCACTTCACAGGGCCTGCGTCTCCTTCGTGACTTCCAGGCTTGTGGCTATGCTTCTAATTGAGCCCAAATTGTGTCAGGACATCAGAAAGAGGGGCTTGGGCCACAGGCCTCTTGAAGCTGGGGTGGTCCTGAGGGGAGGGTGGAGCCAGAGCTTGGCCCATCCCACTACTGCTTGAGACACTAGGAAGACAGGCAGATGCAGACACATCTGGAAACAAGCAACTGGACACCCTGGAGTCTGCAGAACTCCCCAAGGCCCTTCACTTTATGAGGAGGCTTCTGGCTGGGGGGGATTCCCTCATGCAGAGTGAAGTGAAGGGGCCCTGCCTTTTGGTCTGTCTTCCTTTAGAAGGTAAGCCTTCCTGAAGCACTGTGTGGCAGCCTGAGTGGAGCAGGATCTCTGTGTTGGCATGGTCAGTGGAATCAGGGGGCACTTGGTAGGTGTGTTTCATGCCCATCTTTACCTATGTTTACAGGTGTGTGTGTGTGTGTGTGTGTGTGTGTGTGTATGTAGGTTTGGGTATGGATGTTACCAAGGAGGAAGGAAAGCGAACATGCAGTCTGTCCCTCTGGTGTTTCTTTCACACCATGCTCAGTTCTCACTCTGTGCCCTCCCCTATAGATAGATCCTGGGCCATAATGGCAGGTGGGAGGGAATCTGGGTAGTGCCACCTGCTTGGCCCTGGGTCCATTTGGTAGCGGTCTTGTCTCATTCTGCCTACCGCCACCCTGACACTGGTACCCTGATGGCCCAGAGTGCTTGGGCTTCTCCTGCTGAGCGGGGAGTAGAATCCAGGCCCTCTTCTATAGGATTCATTCATGGCTCGTTCTTGCATGCTCTCTCATTCTAGGATTCCCCACCTGATTAACCATGAAACACCAAAAACAAAAACAGAAACAAAACAATGTACCTGCAAGAACTTTGGTATACAGTTTAAAGGTGTCTGCCAAAATAAAACAAAAGCGAATCTCTCAAACATTGTGGAAGATGGTCAAAATATGTTTGGTTTTTTGGAAACAAGAAAAATATAATAAAAGCTAGGGATACATTTAAATCTAAAAATTTTAAATTTTACAGTAGCCACATTGAAATAAAAATAGATAAATGATTTTAATAATAATATATCTAACCCAGTATGTCTTTAAATATTATCATTTCAACATGAAATCAGTAGAAAGATAGATCTTTTTCCTTTTTTATGCTTTCTAAATATTCACATATATTATGTACTGTCCCCCACTTCCCACTGGCTGCATTTGGCTAGTGATGTTTCAAGGTCTCACTTTCAGTACTGTGGCTCAGCTCTGAATCCTCCTCAAAGAAAAGAGTAACCCAGCCTTAGCCTACAAAGGAACATGAAATTTTTATTTTATTTTTGCAAGAAAATATGGCCACATGTGAGACTCTCTGGACCCATCTGGGTCAAAGACGGATTAGCATCTCACAGAACAGCAGAGCCGAGTCTAACCAGCCCTTCCCTGTCTTCCCACGCAGGTCTGGTTTCAGAATGCCCGGGCCAAGTTCAGGCGCAACCTCTTACGGCAGGAAAACACGGGCGTGGACAAGACTTCGGACGCAGCGCTGCAGACAGGGACGCCATCTGGGCCAGCTTCGGAGCTGTCCAACGCTTCTCTCAGCCCTTCCAGCACGCCCACCACCCTCACAGACTTGACTAGCCCCACCCTGCCGACTGTGACGTCCGTCTTAACTTCTGTGCCTGGTAACCTGGAGGGCCATGAGCCCCACAGCCCCTCACAAACAACTCTTACCAATCTTTTCTAATGACTCGGCCCCCACCCCCCAGCCCCATGATTTCTTTAAAAAAGAAATTATCTTTAGTTGAATTCCAAGTGTATTTTAAAATAGAGGCTTTGAGCAACTAACTAACCACGTTTTAGGATCTCGCCTGGAAACAGAGGAAGAAAAATAAGTAATTGCGTGTCCGGCTAACGCAGTGGTGTGCACTGAGGAATTACTTGGAAGATCTATCCGCCACACAACATTTGTGTCCCTGTACAGTTTTGTGGACTGAGCGAGGAAAAACAACAGATAATTTAAGTTGGCTAAGAGCTTCTGTATTTTCAAAGACTGCCACGTGCCTTAGGAATACTGTTTTATCTCCATACTTTGGATGACTTGTTCATTTTTCTCTCCCTCTTTTTCTCTCTGTATATTTATGACCAGAGCAAAAATGTAAAAAACAAAAAACAACAAAAAAATTTGTTACTTTGAATAGTTCTAAAAAGAAAAAGAAAAAAAAAGGAAAAAAAATCAAATCCCCTCCAACGGTCGCTTTGTTGTTTTAGAATTTTAAGGTGGAAGTCTGTTCGAATATCAGAATTTGTAAAATCTAACCAGTAATAAAACCACTTATCGAAACTACTTGGACCTGTTACTGTTTGGTGGGCCATAGTCCTAGAGATGGAGAGTTGTTCTGAAGCTCAGAGACCAATACCAGAGCATTCACCTACCTGTCAAATATTTGTGGGGTTCCTTCTCTATGACAGGCTCTGGGCTGATGGCAAAAAGGCAGAAACACCGAGTGTCTGCTCTAAGAGAATTGATAATAGAGATAGACAAGACATCTTAATATGGTGTGATTGATATGTGCTTAAGTGGAAGGTCAGTCACTAGAGTACCATTTATTTACTGCTTCACTGAGTCTACTTGATGAGTATGTACTGCGGTGGAAGGGTCAGAGGCTCTCACACCTGCTCTTCTGCCTCTGGCTGGTCTGGAAGTGTGTCTGGTACAGAGGGAGTCCTCTTGAAAGAATGCAGCTTTTCCCTCTGACAAGTGTGCATTGTTACCCAGGAGCAACCCAAGCCCAGATTTCCCAATGACACACAAAATGAAAAACAAAAAAAAATTCCCAAGAGGTCAAAAACAAAATGAACTTGGTTTCTTTATTAAAGCTTCAGGGAATGTCAAAAGTCCAGTGAAAATGCACCTAGAAGGATGGAAGTTTGTAGCCAGGCAGAACAAGGCTAGAATGCCTACTGCTGAGGGATGTAGCTTGGTGCCTGCCCAGCATGCATGAAGCCCTGGGCTTGATTCCTAGCACTACATCAATGAGGTATGGTGGCTCCAGCAAGGGGTCAGAAGTTAAGGACCACCTTTGGCTACGTAGTGAGTCTGACGCCAGCCTAGACTATAGGAGAACACTGAGCTGTATAATGTGAGGGACATTGATTTCACCACTTTGAGCCTCAGTTCCCCCCAGTCTGAGTTGAAGGTATCGGCCCTCATGGTGGTTGAGTGAAGCAGTGTTGAAAGGCCCAGCTGACGGTGTGGCTGTATCAGGTCTCAGTATATTTTCTGGAATGTGAAATGACAGGAGAGGGAGAGTTTGCAGATGGACAGCAGGAACATGTTGCAGAATGCCTCAAGCATCCCTGCTGTGGGACCTGCTGAAGAGGACTGACTGGAGGTCAGCAATCACCCACCAGCACCTCCTCAGAGTCCCACGCATCAGAAAGTCCAATGGGAAAATCATGGTCTCCTTGGAGAGAAGACAGCTGGAGAAGATCAAGCAGGCCTGGGTGTTTGTCCTTCCTCCTGTCATGATGGTGGGAACAGGACAAAGAGAGGAGGGAATGGGGCAGCAATGGACTGAGTATGTGAAGTCTGGGCTGAGTCACTTTGGAAATTTTTTTTTTGTTGTTGTTGATTTTAAAAAAAAAAAAACAAAGACACACATACCATGATTTTTATTGCTATTTAATATCCAGCAAATAGTAGGAGTCCAATAAAGTTTTAGAAACACGTATAGAAATATAATGTGCTCACACCTGAACAAAAGCACTTGATGAATGTTTTCCACATGGACACGCCCATGTAGCTACCACCCAAACCAAGACATAGGATGTCACCACACCCAAAAGCCTCCCTTGGTCCCCTCCCTGGCTCCTATTCCCACTTCTCACACTTAAGCTTAGTTTTATCTGATTTTGATCAATATAGGTTGCTCAATGAATTAGGGAGACTCAGCAAGATTGGTCATCTTACTTGAGGTCCCACAGCTAGCTCCCAGGCCCCA
The DNA here is from genome assembly GCF_020740685.1 of Jaculus jaculus. NCBI lineage: Eukaryota > Metazoa > Chordata > Mammalia > Rodentia > Dipodidae > Jaculus > Jaculus jaculus. Next base: position 129,571,026 of record NC_059102.1, on the reverse strand, counting down.
GGCTTTGGATGCGTGTCCATGGTCACACATCCCTGAAAGTGCCTGAGGGATCAAGGCTTTGACTTTCCTACCTGTGCAATGGGGCAGTGAAATCCTATACCATTCACCACTGTGTGAGAATGCCAACAGAAGTGCCCTGCGGGTGGTCACACAGACACAGCAACTCTGATCACCCCCAAATACTCATTCATGTACCCATACCCATATAACCTTGTACATGTTCTGAGGTCACCCTTGGAGGGACAGACCCGCAGACTAACATAACACCTTAAATTCAGACCAGATGCTCACAGACAGACATAAACAGGCCCAGACGCTCCCACATAGACCCAGACATACATCAGACCACCCCACATGGGGAGACCTGCACACAGCCCCAGACGTGCATGCATGCAAGTGTTCGCAGCACCCAAGACGCCCCCGCGTAGCCCGGCTGTGCCCCTTGCTCAGGCCTGGGCAAAGCCGAGCCTGATTGCTATCTTGTCTGTCAGTACTGCCACCCAGATGGAGAGGGCCCAGGAATGATGCCTGGGGGTCCCCCGCCCCTCTGCAGGAGCAGGCTTAGAAGGCAGGCCTGCTGTTAAGCCAGAGATAAAGACACTGGGATGGGGTGTAGGAGGCACTCCTCTTTCCAGATCTAGAAACCGAGACGCAGATTTAGACAGTGGCAGAGACAGAGGGAGAGAGGGTGACCCATAGTAAGGCAGGAAGGAATGGTGACAGAGATGCTTGGAGGCAGAGACAGAGACTCTGGGGTGGAAGAAGAGGGAAAAACCAACAGGGAGAAAAGATGGCAGTGACCGGTAGCAGAGAGAAAGAGGCAGATAAAAAAGACTGTGTGGGCTGGAGAGATGGCTTAGCGGTTAAGCGCTTGCCTGTGAAGCCTAAGGACCCCAGTTCGAGGCTCGGTTCCCCAGGTCCCACGTTAGCCAGATGCACAAGGGGGCACACGCATCTGGAGTTCGTTTGCAGAGGCTGGTAGCCCTGGCGCGCCCATTCTCTCTCTCTCCCTCTATCTGTCTTTCTCTCTGTGTCTGTCACTCTCAATCTGTGTGAGAGAGACAGGGAGATTGGGACTGAGGAGGGCAGAGTCAGAGATAGAAGGAGAACCTGGCACAGCCTCAGAGGCCAAGAGAGACCATACCAAAGGATGGAGCAGGAGGTCTGAGTCCCATGGGGCTGGTGAAGATACCAGTGAGAATGTAAAAGGGAGGCCAGAGAATTGCCACAGAAGAACTAGGAAAGGTGCTCTCACCCATCAGCCATTCTGCGAGCACACTACACGCTCTGACACTGCGGGGCCTTCCTTGTCCCAGAACCCAGAGCCAGGCCCAGTGCTAGGCAGTCTCCAGGGGCTAAAGTCTTGGGCATAGCCCTACCCCACCTTGCCAAGTGTCCCTGTGCCCAAAGTGGCAAGGTCAGGGGCCAATGGAAGATACTCCCTGCCATCTTCTCAGCCTGGAATGCGGTGGTCAAGGTCCTTAGCCATCTTCACCTGTAAATGGGCTAAGGGATATGGCCAGAGAGTACTCAATGAGAGAACATGCCCTTAATTTAATGGTGGTCAGTGAAGTCTGAGGAAGCCACAGTGACTGTGGGAATCGCCTGGAGAAATTGTAAAGACTTGAAGGAGGAGATGTTTCGAATGAGCAGAAAGTAACTAGTGGAGAAGGGAAGGCAGGTGGTCTACCCGGCAAAGGAAAGGGTGGAGTGTAGGCCAGGGGGCAGAGAGGCTCAGAGCAGAGAGCAGGTGGATGGCCCTGGATAGCAGGCCCAAGGAGGACCCTACCCCAGGGGCCACTGTGAAGGAACTCCTCTGACCACTGGGATGGAGAGGGTAAGGCAGGGAGAGCACCAGAGCCTGGGCAATGGGCATGAGGAGGCCAGAGTGACCCAGCCTGAGTCCCTTCCTGGGGTACAGTCCCACCCTTCTCCCTCCCTCCTTCTCATGCTGGAGTCTCTACTGTGGCCTGTGGGTTGGGTGATGGACACCTCTGGGCTCCATTGATAGCTGAGGCCCCAAGGAGGATCTCCCTGCCTTACCAGGACCCTGGAGACTCTAGGAGTCAGCAAGACTTCAAACCTTTCCCATCTTCCCATATTCCTTTCCTCTTTTCTTGGTCTCAGTGATAGGGGAGTGGGACACAAATATAATTAAAAAAAAAAAAAAACCACCAAGATCTCATTTAGCCCAAGCTGGCCTTAAACTTGCTATGTAGCTAAAGATGGCCTTGAACTTCTGATTCTCCTGTCTCTACTCCCCCACTGCTGAGGTGACAGGTGTGCACCATCACACCCAGTTTCTGTGGCGCTGGGAATGAGACCCAGGACTTCATGCGTGCTAAGTAAGCACTCTGCCACCCGAGCTACATCTCCAGCCCATGGAGACAATTTGGCTCATGAAGACTCCCTTAGGCATCTGGGCTCTCTGGGAGACAAACATAGCAATAGCCAGTCAGTGGCCCGCCCTAGGGAAACCACCCCCTCTCACAGCACAGGGAGCTGAGGAGAAGTCATCTGCCCAGCCTAGCCGGGCCACAGGGATTTTTGCAGCAAGTACCTGGGTGGCAGGGGCTGTGTGTTCACGATGTGAGGGAGATGGAAAATACTGCTTACCCAGGCTGGCCTGAGTTGACCACAATGTGCCTGAGGTGGCAAGAAGGGCGGGAAAGAAGGCTGGCTTGATGGGAGGCATTTTTCTGCAGTCTACAGGAGAGGGGAGCTGCCCAGGAGCACCTCCATTTCCAACTTTTCCAAATCACTCTCCACTGTTTCCTGAAGAGGAGTGGGCAGAAACCTGAAGAAAAAGAAAATGCCAGGCTGGAGAGATGGCTTAGCGGTTAAGGCACTTGCTTGCAAAGCCAAAGGACCCAGGTTTGATTCCCCAGTACCCACGAAAGTCAGATGCACAAGGGGTCCCATGCATCTGGAGTTTGTTTGCAATGGCTGGAGGCACTGGCACACCCATTCTCTCTCTTTCTCTCTCTCTCTCTCTTTCCCTCTCTCTCTGTACCTGCCTATTTCTGTATCTCTCTCTCAAATGAATAAATAAAAATAAAATATAAAAAAGAGAAAATACCAAGATGGTGAAGTAATCCTAGAGTATAGCAAACCACTTCCCAGGTCCTTACTGCTCGCATCCCACAGCTGCCCACATTTTCTCATTCTTTTTTTTTCCTCCTCTCTCTCTATCTCTGTAAGGTAGAGTCTTGCTCTAGTCCAGGCTGACCTGGAATTTATTCTGTAGTCTCAGGCTATCCTTGAACTCATAGGGACCCGCCTACCTCAGGCTCCTGAATGCTGGGATTAAAGGAATATGCCACCACGCCTGATCATTTGCTCATTCTTGTAGCAGATCCATCTATTCCCCTGCCCATCCATAATTGTGTCAAGGACAGTGACCTCCCCAGGGTCTCTGACAGGCAGTGTGAATTGGCAACCACTGTCATTTCAGGAAGCTCAAGTAGGGAAGACACCACCTGTCACCTTTTCATCTTGCTGAAGGATAGTTATTGAGTACCAGGTCTTGTGCTGGGTACTGGGGATAGCAGGGACTATGAAACATCAAACCATCTCAAAAGTATCTACTGGGGACTTGAAAGATTGCTCAGCAGTTAAAGGCACTTGCTTACAAAACCTGATGACCAGGTTTAATTCCCCAGCATGTAAAGCCAGATGCACAAAGTGATGCAAGCATCTGTAATTCATTTTCAGTGGCTAGAGGCCCTGATGTGTCTATTCTCTCCCTCCCTCCCTCCCTCCCTCTTTCTCTTTTCAAATAAATATCAAAAATCACCTATTGAACAATGTCTTTGCTGACTCCTGTATGGAATCCCACACAGACAGAGGCTAGGGAAAAGGCAGCCTTGTGGAGAAAGAACTCCCTGAGAGACTGGATAAAGGGATGGGAATCAACTTTTCAAGCAGGCGGTCAAAAGAAGCAACAGCATGTGCAAAGGCCCTGAGGCCCAGAAAGTTCAAGGTGCTGAAAAATGGCCAGTGTGGCTAGAGCTCTCAGAGTAAGGGCCAGGGCAGTAGAAGGTGGGGCAGAAGGTATGGCAGGATATGTGTGTGTGTGTGTGTGTGTGTGTGTGTGTGTGTATGCAGTCATAACTCCAAAAGCATCAAGGCAGGGGAGAGAGGTAGATGGTGAGGGCTGGGGAGGGCTCTCAAAATCAGCCAGGTCATGGGACATCTGACCAGTGGAAAAAAGGGGATGGTCTTACCGTGGGAGGAGAGAGATCTAAAAGGGTGCAGGATCACACGTAGTTGGCTCATGGAACCCTCCTGGGAAAAGGTGTGGGTGGGTGGGGGAGGTAAATGATCAGAGCATCAGGCTTGAGACCTTTCACCCTCTGTTGCAGTCTGGTTCGCACTGCTGGTAGAAATCACCCAACCAAGAGCAGCTTCTGGGAAAAAGAGATTTATTTTGGCTTACAGGCTCGCGGGGAAGCTCCATGATAGCAGGGGAAAACGATGGCATGAGCAGAGGGTGGACATCACCCTCTGGCCAACAGAAGGTGGACCACAGCAACAGGAGGGTGTGCCAAACACTGGCACAGGGAAACTGGCTATAAAGCCCATAAGCCCGCCCCCAACAATACACTCCCTCCAGGAGGCATTAATTCCCAAATCTCCATCAGCTGGGAACCTAGCATTCAGAACACCTAAGTTTATGGGGGACACCTGAATCAAACCACCACACCCTCAAAGCAATGGCCCAGCCCTTTCCCTCAAGGGGCTCACAGTCCAATACATGAAAGGGAGCTGGGACACTTCCCCATGATTACTCAACCTTCGGGAGCAAGTTGGTCATAGGATGGCATTTGAGACCTCATCACAGCTGGTCCCTGACCACCTCTCCAGTGCAAGACTTAAGTCTGTCTTAGGCTTGTGCCACACTCCAGGGCCGCCTGCTGGGTGGACTTTTCCAGAAGGTCTTACCCTTCCTCTCCTCTCCTAAACACTAGTCCACATGCACCTCTTCACTGAAAACTTTGGGGCTATATTCTACCTTCCTATCTGCCCCCACCCCAACTGAAGCTAGGGAGATGGCTCAGTTGGTAAAGTGTTTGAAATACAAGTATGAGGATGAGAGTTCAGACCCTGAGCACCCATGTAAAAGCCAGGCGTGGTTGTGGAGGCTTATAGTCCCTGTGCTGGGGAGGCAGAGACACAAGGATCACTAGGGCTTACTGGCTAGGTAGTCTAACCAAATGAGTAACCTTTAGGTTCAGTGAGAAATCCTGTCTGAAAAAATAAGGTGGAGAAGGCTGGAGAGAGGGTTTAGTGGTTAAGGCCTGCCAAGCCTAAGGACTCAGGTTCGATTCTCCAGAACCCATGTAAGCTAGATGAATAGGGTGGCACATGCATCTGGAGTTTGTTTGCAGTGGCTGGAGGCCCTGGCAAGCCTATTCTCTCTCTCTCTCTCTCTATCTTAAATCCATAAATAAAAGTTTTGTTTTTTTTTTAATAAGGTGAAGAGTGACTGAGGAAGACTCTGGGCTTGGACCTGGCCTCTACACACACATGTGTGCACATGCTACTGCATACACACATGCACACACACACATACATACACACACCACAGAATGCTTATGCTAATTCATTTGTTCATCTTCACCATCCTCTCTAACATGTGTCTGCCAGCTTCCTAGGACTTGCATGTCGCTTGGCACAGTCTTGGAAACTTCTGTTTCAGTAAGGGAACAGTTAAAGATGTACCCACAGGAGTGATTCAACTCCTTCCTGCAGCTGAAAACTCCCTAGTAACCTAGTGTCTCTCTTCCTGACACCTGCCAGACCCTTAATAAACATGTCCTAAAGTCCTGGAGAGAATTAATGTTACCATGGGCATCCACTATTTTAGAGCCTAGTCCTTAGGGCTTTGAGGCCAGACTCTCCTGTCAGTTACTCCTGTGCTATCCTGGGTAAAATTACTTAACCTTTCTGAACTTCTGGTATTTGTAACCAGTTTATGTGAAACCTGGGTAATAACACCTACTTCACAGAGCTTGCCCTCGAAGGGTGTAATTCCTGTAGCCACAGCGTTGAGCCGAGTCCCAGGCACTAGGAAGGGCTCTGGTCCGAGACCTATGGCTGTTTGACGCATTTTCCAACTCTGCATTGATGGCTTGGGAGGCTAAATCCAGAGCCTGGCACGTCCTGGGCAAGCGCATTACCCCCGAGCTAACTCCTCAAATCCCATCAACTCCGAAGCCAGTTCGCATCTTTGCAACGTGGTCAGAGACCAGGGAGGTGGCCCCACTGTAGGATGGGCTCGTGGTTTTTCAGAGTCCCGGCTGTGGGTGAGCTCTGGGACTGGTCCAGGTAAGAGGAGGTGGCTGGAGGCCTGGAGCTGTCCCAGAAGGCAGAGCCCAGGGGATTAGGGAGAGGGCGGAATCCGGAGCCGAGGTGGGATCCCCGGGGGAGAGGTGAAGAACACAGACATCCTGCGGGGGCACCGCCACCGGACCTAGGCAAGCTCCGGGGTAGGCATCCGAGGGGGGCAACAGTCAGGCCCCGAGGCCCCGCAGCCTGGCGGAGGGCGCCCCCTGGCGGCGCACCTCGATAGTGTCCCGGGTCTGCGGCTGAAATTCTGCAGGGACATCCCAGTGACTGGGGATCATTTATTCCAGGTTCAGCAAGGCTGGGGTGATCATGCTGGGTGCCTGGGTGTGCCCACTTCTGCAATAGGTGGCGTGGAGTGGTTGGGACAGGCCGTAGGCCAGGCTACCTGCACTGGCACCTAGATCCCTCAATAATCGTCTTTCCTTTAGACCTCTTCTTTGGGCCTCTGAGCAGAGGTGCTAGGTTCCAACCTGAGGGGTTCCCTAAGAATGAGAGTGGTGGAGATCTGCAAGCCCAGGGCCCCATCCTGGGCCCCGAGAAGTTTATTCTGCTCTAGCGGCCTCCTTGCTGATTGTAGCTAGCCTGGAGGTGACTGCAGTGATGGGGTGAGGCGCAGGTGTGTGGAGTGTGTGTGTGTGTGTGTGTGTGTGTTGGGTTGCCTGTGTTTGCTCAGATGCATGCAGGGGTGTGTTTTCCCGAGTAGGAGCGTGAGGCTAAGGGTCTGAGTGTGTGTGCACGTGCCCCTGTGTTCTGGGCAGGGTGTCCCTGCAAACTTCTGCTCAGCTTATTTTTGTGGCAAGTCTGTTTTGATACCTAGCTGGAGAGCTCAGGTGTGGTTAATGGTCCAGAGGTTGGGCTGGGGGTGCTGAAGCCAAGAGGGGGTAATGAACCTCATCACCTTCAACCCAGCAGAGGTGGCTGACACCCTGTCCTATGCCTGACTCCAGACCACACCCCCTGAGGACCAATGACCCCTTCTCCCTCCCCATAGTGTTCCTATGCTCTGGTCTTCCTTTGATAGATGAGAAAGAAAGGCCTAAAGCCAGAGACCAACTAGTTCAAGGACATTTGACCGGGAAGGTTGGACTCCTGGCTCCAGTCTGAATTCTTTCCTCTCCCAGGAGGGCCCTGGACACCCTCTGCCCAGCCTGAGGCGGGGGTGGGGACAGGTTTCTGGGCTGGGCTGTGGGATGAGCAGGATGCAAAATGCCTAGTGTCTGCCCTGCCTCCACCTCTACTGGTCCTGCCCCACTTGCTTGGGGAGGCATGAGGGTGTCCAGTGCCACACTGGACAGACAGGCAAGGGACACTCCTGTGCACCAGGGGTGTGTCTGGGGATGCTGGTCTCACCCGTTCACAACAGCTTGTGACTTACTCTTACTGGGCGCGATGAGGAAATAAACCTCCGCCTGAATTTGGGTTTCTAGTGCCAGTTATTGCTGGCACCTGCCCAGGCTGAAAACGCTTCAGCTTGCCCTACTCCAAGGAGGAACGGATGAGTAATTAAGATCACCATGATACCAGCACAGTACTAATAGGAGCATGTTAGTGGCCACTGTTTGCTGAGATCTGACTGTGTGCCCTTGCTAGGTTTCTTATATAGGTGCCAGGAGGCTGGGTTCCTCAATGGTTAGGGCATTGGCTGCAAGGCAGCCAGTTTTCCAACTGTGTGACCTTGGGCCAGCTACTTAAACGTCTCTCTGCTTCAATGTCCTCCAGCTGTAAAATCATAGCAGATGAGATACTACATTGAAAAAATTCAAGCCCTTGCCATATACAACAAGTAAGTACACATCAAGCAAGCATTCACTTTTCTTTCTGGGTCCTCCTTGTCTCCTTGTGACAACCCGGGTGGTTGTGTTACCCCCATTTTACAGACGAGGAAACTGAGGCTGAGCCATTTGTCATAGATCTCAAAACAAAGAACCATCCAAGCTGGGTCATGAACAGCCTGCCACTGAAGCTTTGTTCCAGGCTGATCTCCTGTGTCTAACATTGATAGAACAGTTCGTAGCTGGCAGGATTAACCGGCTCAGAGGCCAGGAAGGGTTTCCATGTGAATCAATTTGTTTTGAATCTCACCAGGGCCTTAAGAAGAGTATTTAGGAGCTGGGGAGATGGCTCAGCCCTTAAAGGCACTTGCTTGCCTGCCAAGTTTGCTGGGCAGGGTATGAGTCTCCAGTGCCCACATAAAACTAGATGCACAAAGTGGTGCACGTGCCTGGTGTTCATTTTGCAGTGGCAAGAGGCCCTGGTGTGCCCATACTCTCATGAATAAATAAAAATAGTTTTTGAAAAGAAAAGTATTTAACATTAGCATGTGCTGTGGATGGATGGAGAAATTGAAGCCCAGAGACAATGCCTTGCCCAAGGATGCACAGCAAGCAACAGGGTCAACATTTGATTCCAGATCTACCAATAAATAGCATCATTTCGTGTCATTACAGCTTGGGGGAGGGTGTGTCTATTGTGAGCCTGGCTGCTGGCTAACATCGTGCCCCGCCCTCTTTGTAGCTCTCCTAGAGAGTCTGAACTCTCTGGGTTTCTCCCTGGTGTCGGCGCTCTTCTCCCTTCCTGGCTTGCGCCCCCTAGAGGACAGTGTCAGAAAGTGACTCCCCTCTGGGTATACCAGACCAAGCGCAGCCTGGCACACGGTGGGCAAGGAAGACCTGGCTCCTCAGGACAAGGGCTTCCAACAGAATTGAATTAATGGAAATTTGTGAGGAAATGTCCCTGGGCATCTGACCCAGGATGAAAAGGCTAGGAGAAGTTGCCTCGAGAGGCAGATGTCTGTGCTGAGACAGAAGGGCAGGTGAGACATACATATATGAAATCTACATCATATAATTTATATCTACAGCGACAAGTTCTGAGCACTAGACAAGGTTGGGTATGATTAAGGGTTTTGTATTTATCTCTTTTAATCCTCACAATGTCTCATCTGATTCTCAAAAACTTGTTTGGAACAAGTATTCGGATAAGGAGCTTTGGGCACTAGGCCACGAGGTAAACGCAGCTAGCTGGTTGAGGCGGGACTCGAACTCTGGTCATCCCCGTCCCTCCTGCAGGGGACAGGTGAGGTGCATCCTTAAAGACTGCAAGCTCAGGAGAGATTGGGGGGGTATTCCTTCATTTCTGAAACCAAGAAAGAAGGTTCCAGGTGGCGCTGAGCCGGCCCCCCACTCTCCGGGTTCCCACAGCTCCTCACCCCCGCTGCCCGGAGCAGGGCCGGGCACGCCGCCGCTGACGGGATGCCCGGGCTGCAGGCCGGGGTGGGCGGCAGGAGAGGCCTGGCCAGAGGTGCCACCTGCAGGGTGGCCTAGTCTCCCGGCTGTGGGGGACCCCCGGCGTCAGCCCGAGCCCCGGGGGAGCTGTCGGGGCGCAGTCTCCCTGGGGCGCGCGGCGTCTGGGGCCCGCGGCTCCCTCCCTCGGAGCAGGCCAGGAACCGCCTGGTGGTGCGTTTGTTTTTCCATCAACAAGCGGCTTACGTAAACTCCTCGCCGCCTCCCAGGACTGCCAGCGCGGGGGAGGCGCCCTATCTGATCGGGGTGTCGCCAGCTCCGCCAGCTCCGGGGTGCCCTGCGTGCCCAGGCACGGGCCTGCCAGCGCCCTGCGGGGAGGGGCCTGGCGCCGGGGCTCCTCAGGGCTAAGGCGGGACAGCGGGGGTCCTCATCTCCTAGACCCACCCAGAGGAACCCCATGCAGCGAAAGGTCCCCTTGGCCTGCGCCCAGGAGTGGGGAGAGGCACGAGTTCGGGGAGATGCAGTGTGGCCAGTCACCAGGTCACTTGCTCTGCACTCCATTACAGGTGGTTCTCAGAGAACAGTGAGTCTCGGGATTGAAGGGAATGCCACCAGCCTCACCTGGCCTGAGGCCCAGGAACCAGCAATCAATTCAAAACCCAAACCAAACCACCTTCTATTTGGAAAACTTTTCAAAAAAAAAAAAAAATCACAGAAAAGTGGGCTGGAGAGATGGCGGTTAAAGACACTTGCTTGTAAAACCTTGCAGTCTGGGTTGGAGTCTCCAGTACTCATGTGATACCAGAGGCACAAAGTGGTGCATGTATCTGGAATTCTTTTTGTTGTTGCTTCGAGGTATCCCAGGCTGACTTGGAATTCACTATGTAGTCTCAGGGTGGCCTCCAACTCACAGTTATCCTCCTACCTCTGTCTCCCAAGTGCTGGGATTAAAGGTATGCCAACCACACCTGGCCATCTGGAATTCTTCAGCACTGGCAAGCGGGCCTTCCCGGCCCATACTCTGTCATAAATGGGTGAAAATATTATTTTAAAGGCACAGAAAAGGCACGTTAGAACGAATGTCACCTACCCTTCCTAGATTCCCCAACTATTAATCTTTTGCCACTTCTGCACCCCTTCCCTCAACATGCCTTTTATTTTACAGATGGGGAAATTGAGGCTGAGGCCTGAAATAGGTTCTCTAATAGATTGTTGGAGGTGATATTTAAAGTTAGATCTCAGCTGAAAACGTTTTGCTTTTTTGCTTTCTATGTGACTTTAGAAAAAAAGTTACATTTTGGCTCCCTAACCTTGAATGGTTACCTTGTATACACACGAAGCATATGTCCTTCTGCAATTCTATGGCTGTGTATGCGTGTCCCTAAGATATGTTTCATGTTTTCACATTGAGTGCCTTTGTATCCTGCACTCTGTTCTCTTGTTTACTTTCCTCCCTCCCATAGCTACATACCATAAAGGCTTTTTCTATATTGAAAATCCAAGACTCCTCTATGCTTTTAGACCAGAGTATAGTATTCCTCGGAATAGATGCAAATTGATTTCACTAGTTCCCCACGAGTGAGAAATGAGGTTTCCAACCTATTGTTATTCTAACCAGAGCTGTGATAAATAACCACACGCAGACATCAATTTGCACACGTGCAAGGATATTTGCATGGTGAATTCCTAGAAGTGAAAATTCTGGGTTAAAGGGTATGTGGATTTTTTTTAATTTACTCAGATAGTGCCAAATCACTCCTCAGGGAGGTTGTACCAATTTGCCCTCCCACTTACGATGAATGAAAATGCCTGCTTCCCACACCCTTGCCAGCACAGCATGTTATCAAACTTTCTGATCTTTGTCAATCTGTTAGATATAAAATGATATCTCATAGCTGTAATTTCATTTCTCCCGCTACAAGGGAGGTTGACCGTGTTTTCATATGACTAAGAGTCATTTACATTTCCTTTCCTGGGAACTGTTTGTTTATAGTCTTTGCCTATCTTTTAATTAGGTGTTTTTTTTCTTCCTAATATGTAGGAGCTCTTAAAATAACAAGGATATCAGCCCTTTGTCAATAGCATATGATACGTCTGTAACGTATGTGCATTTTGACTTTGTTTATGTTATTTTTCATGCAGAAATAAGCATAACTTTGTGTGGCCAAATACATTCATTTTTTCATTTATGGATTCAATTTTTAAGACATTTATACCTTAAAAGGCTTTTACTATAAGATTAATTATGAATTACTATAAGATTGCCTTTGAAGGTATTCTTGGGTTTTCTTCATTCCAGAACTTGTTTTGGTGTAAGGTGTAAGGTAGGGATTCAGCCCTTTTCTTTGGATGGCTCTGTAGTTTTCCCTTGCAGGGTTTCTGATTGGTGTGGTGGTTTGAATGTAAGATGTTCCCCCACAGCCTCATGTGTTTGAATGCTTAATCACCAGCTGTTGGAGCTGTTCAAGAAAGTTGTGAAGCCTTTGGGAGGTGGAGCTTTGCTGGAGGAAATGTGTCACTGGGGAGGGCTTAGCTGACTTTCTTCTTCTTCCTTCATGCTGATGCGAAGATGTGACACTGTCTATCAGCTCCTGCCATGCTTTCACTGCCGCAAAGAAACATCTCCAAACTATAAGCTGGAAATAAATGCTTTCCTTCCATAAGCTGCTCTGTTGGTATTTTGTTCCAGCATTGAGAAGGTAACTGACACAATTAGCAATGTTACTTACACAATTCCTGAAGGCACTGGGTACCCTATCAGTTTCCCAGGGCAGTCCTGACAAAGTAGAGTCTTCTCCCTAATCCTCAGGAGACCCCTTGCAAGACCTCAGTGGGTACCTAAAACCACAGACAGTAATGAAACCTATGTAGCATATGCATATATGCTATGTCTTTTTCTATACGTTCAAATCTATGATGAGGTTTAATTTATAAATTAGGCACAGTGAGAAATTATCAGGCTGATTAATAGTGAAATTGGATAATTGTCACAATGTGCTATATACAGTAAAAGATATTTAAAACTTATGAGTTAGCCAGGTGTGGTGGTGCATGCCTTTAATCCCAGCACTTGGGAGGCAGAGGTAGGAGGATCACTGTGAGTTTGAGGCCAACCTGACACTATATAGTGAATTCCAGGACAACCTGGACTAGAGTGAGACCCTACCTTAACACAACAACAAAAAGTTATGAATTATTTGTTTCTAGAATTTTGCACTTAACATTTTTAGACCTCTACTAACTGTGAGTAGCTGAAATTGGAGAAAGAACATCAGCAGGTGATGGGAATTACTGTGTACTCAATTGGGTGAGATACTGGATTCTTGGCGCTAATGCTGGAAAAGTTGTGATAAAATGGAGCAAGCAGTGGAGCCATAAGCCACTAACTTCCTCAGAGTGTGTGTAAGGACTGTCACCCACCTACAGGGGAGAAGCAGCCCAGGTGGGTTGTGGGATCCCCATCATGGGAGGCTTGTAAGCTCTCTTCACCTCTGTGAGATTGCTGGTGGCTTTAAGTAGGTATGTGAACTCCCTGCTTCCTTCTGTGCCATAGGGTTCCCCAAAACAGCAGAGGTAGACTGGAGTTCCAAGTTGCTTTTCAGTGGCAGAATGGGCCTCCAAAGGGCTTAAGAGGTGAAAACCAGTTATGTGACTGGCAGATCTCACAGACCCCTGGGCAGGGTCTCTAGGGACCTCAAGAGCCAAAGGCAGGATCTACCCTTTTTTCTCATCCTTTTGTCTCATGAATGGCCCTTCATACCTGAAGTGGCCTCAGGGCTCTGGAGTCGCCTGTGAGGTCACAATAGTGGCTCAGGCTGTTCCAGGAGCCAGCTGAGGGTGGTGTTAGGTCCTTAGTGGGGTTCAAAGTCTCTCCAGGTTGTGGCCATGCCAGGACCTTATAGAGATAAGGAGAGAGCAATGGCTGGCATTGGGACTGAGAAAGCTGGATTCCATTAAACACTTCTGTACTTGTCCACACTTGGCAATGGACTATTTTCTGAGAGGAGGAGGAGTTACATGGACCTTAAATTTTTAACTTTTTTCCTTTTATACAAATATATTTTCATTGATTTATTTGAGAGAGAGAGACAGAGGGAGAGAGAGAGAGAGAAAATGGGCACACGAGGGCCTTCAGTCAGTTCAAACAAACTCCAGACACATATGCCACCTTGTGCATCTGCCTTACATGGGTCCCGGGGAATTGAACCTGCATCCTTTGGCTTTTCAATCAAGTACCTTAACTGCTAATCCATCTCTCCAGCCCCTGTTTTTTTTTGGGGGTGGGGGTAGGGTTTCACTTTAGCCCAGGCTAACCTGGAACTCACTCTATAGTTCCAGAATGGCCTTGAACTCACAAATCCTCCTACCTCTGCCTCCTGAGTACTGGGATTATAGACATGTGCCACCATGTCATGCCTATAATTTAAAAAAAATTTGTTTTTTTTTTTTTTTTGAGGTAGGTCTCACTCTAGCCCAGGCAGACCTGGAAATCACTATGTAATCTAAGGGTGGCTTCCAACTCACAGTGATCCTCCTACCTCTGCCTCCCAAGTGCTGGGATTAAAGGCATGAGCCACCATGCCCAGCTAATTTTTAATTTTTTGGAATGAGGCATTACACACTCAGTAAAGTATGTGCACAAATATATACTTGGAATTTTTTTTAAAACATAAACATATATAGTAATACACCCCAGGAAGTTCCCTTCTCTTCCTCCCATTCTATAGGGGCTCCCAGAAGCAGTCATGGACCTGTCTTCTAGTCTTTTTTTAGTTAATTTTTTTTTCAAAGTAGGGTCTCACTCTAGCTCAGGCTGACCTGACATTCACTGTGTAGTCTCAGGGTGGCCTCAAACTCATGGCAATTCTCCTACCTCTGCCTTCCGAGTGCTTGGATTAAAGGCATGTGCCACCACTCTGGGCTTATTCTAGTTTTTTAAAATATTTATTTATTTTTTTAAGATTTTTTAAAATTTTATTTATTTATTTATTTATTTGAGAGTGACAGACACAGAGAGAAAGACAGATAGAGGGAGAGAGAGAGAGAATGGGCGCGGCAGGGCTTCCAGCCTCTGCAAACGAACTCCAGATGCATGCGCCCCCTTGTGCATCTGGCTAACATGGGACCTGGGGAACCAAGCCTCAAACTGGGGTCCTTAGGCTTCACAGGCAAGCGCTTAACCGCTTATTAGAGACAGAGAGAGAATGGCAGAATGGGCATTCCAGGGCCTCTAGCCACTGCAAATGAACTCCAGATGCATGAGCCCCCTTGTGCATCTGGCTTACATGGGACCTAGAGAATCAAACCTGGATCCTTAGGCTTTGCAGGCAAGTGCCTTAACTGCTAAGCCATCTCTCCAGTTTTTATTCTAGTTTTAAGTAGGGTTGCTTCCTGTTCTTTTCTTTTTGCTCCCTCGATTCCTTTCTCTATCCTTTCTTCCCTTCTTCCCTCTTTCCCTTCCTCCATCCCTTCCTTCCTTCCTTTCTTCTTTCTTCCCTTCCCCCTTCCCTTCCTTCTTTTCTCCCTCCCTACTTCCCATCTTTCCTTCACTTTTCCCTTCCTTTCTTCCTTCTTCCTTCCCTTCTTTCCTTTCTTTTTTTCTCCAGTTTTCCGAGAAGAGAATGTGTTATGTTATGTAGCCCAGGCTGCCTCCAACTTGCTATGAAGTCCACAGTAGCCTCAAACTTCCAACCCTCCTGCCTCAACTTCCCATGTGCTGAGGTTACACTATTCACATCCACTTTGTCTGTCCTTAAACACTGAATGGCTTCTTGCTCAACCTAGTATGGTGTGATTCACCTGCATTGTTTCTTTTGCTGGTGCGTCATTACCTTTCTTTGCTGCCTAGAACCTCACTACAGAAGTCTACCACAATTCACTATCCTGTCTCTTGTCATGAGTTTTGGGGTTGTTTCAAGTCTTGGGTCTTTAGGAACAAGTTATTGTGAGCATGTGAAGAGTCTTTTGGTAGCAGTGTGCACTTATGCCTTGGGCCTATATTTAGCTTTGGCATTACTGGGTCATAGGTCATGTTTATGTATAAGAAAGTATTCTTACTACCTTTTTATATAAACTTGGAAAAACTGACAAGTGATTTTGAAAAACAGAACTGTAAGAGCAATAGTAGAAAAAGTTGCATGGGAAGTGAATCCAGAGCATTCCCAGTTCCAGTTTCTGGAGGGCGTGGCTTGGACTGCAGAGGAGAAAGAAGGGACTGTCCAGGACAGGCTTTGGGGGTGGGGCACAGGGCACGACTGTGCCTGGGACTGCCTAGGCCCTTTCCAGGGAAGGCAGGGAAAGAGAGGGTCTGTCTTGGAGGGCAGATCTGTCAGGCTATCCTGTATAGAGCCAGATCTGGAGCCTCAGTCTCTTCACTCCAACAGTGGGCTGGTACATGGTCCATAGTTTGAATGTCTGCCTGGAAGCTCCTGTCCTCAATCTGCTGGGATGATCTGTGCTAATATACACTCAGGCAGGTTCTATGAGTTGGGGGAAGGCCTCTCAGCTCTAGAGATTCTCTGGGGTGAATCTGTGGTCAGGGACCAGCAGCCTCCTCCCACTCCCATGCCAGCCTCAGCAGTGCCTGGGGCTCCCTGGGAACCAGGGGAGGAGAGGTGTGCTCAGCTGTTTCCATGAAGTCACCACAGCTGCTGCCCAGAGTTTGGGAAGTTGTTGTGATCTCAGAGCCAGGGCTGGCCAAGTCTGGTGACCAAATCAACCTCAGATGAGCTCAGGCCTGCACTCATTTCCAGCAGAGGAGCAGTGGTGGTAACCAGCTTAAATCTCCACGGTGGCTTACATGGTGGTGGGCAGCCCAAAGTCATTGATTTGGGGGGGGGCAAAGAAAAATGGATTTAAACCCTTTACAGCATACAGTCCTCTTGGTAGGGATGCCGGTGCCCTTCGTGGTTTGTTTTGGCTTTTGGGGAATCAACAAGATCGTGTCTATAAGGCACAGCTTGTGGTGCTAGCAACTGGGGGGCAGAATTATCTGTTGCAGGACTAGACTGTGTCCGATCCCACTGTGGCAACTGCTGTGATCCTCCGTGGCAAGGCAGTGCAAGCAGACCAGGCTCTGGCCAGGGAGAGTACCTGTGGTCTCCATTCACCGCCTGAATGATGTATAAGCCTCGAGGGTTTTTTTTTCAGGGCACTTTCTGGTCCCCCTTTGTCCGTGGGTCACAAATGCTGACTCACACCTGGCCCTATGCCCTTGCTGTTTTTCTCTTCCCTTATCAATTGCACCCACTGTGAGTTCTCTGGGCACTGGACTTGGGCTGTGTGTACACAGGTGATTGGAGTGTATTCCGAATCCTACTGGAACGACTCATCATGTAAATACAATTAGGTTTCTGTCTGCCAGTTTTCCTGTTTCCCCATCAGGAGCCAGTAGCTGTATGAATCGTTTGGAAAGTATGCTTGGCGTGGTCTGACTTGGGGACCACAACCTCATTCAGAGTGGTTCAGGACATGGGGACAAAGGAATGGTGTCACAGACATAGGCAGGTGTCTTTCTGTGTTCTCAAGCCAATGGTCAATGACTGGCCATGAGTTTGCTAGTTGGGAGGTTGTGTGTTTTAAAGTGGTGTTGAAAAATAAATAAATAAAAATTAAGGGTTGATGACAGAGCAGTACAGCTTTAGATGTGAGCTTCGGGCTAGCAGTCACTGGGACAGATGTTTACTATGCGTGCCAGTTTGTGTCCAAACTGCCTTGCGCCCTGACAGCTTTGCCCAGCTTTGCCATGATAACAGAGGTGCAAATTGCTTTCCAGTACTAAGGACCTCCCCAGCAATGCAGGGGAGTTAATAGGGCCAGCTAATAAAAATTAAAGAACTAGTATTGGGGCTGGAGAGATGGCTCAGCAGTTAAGTGTTTGCCTGCAAAGCCAAAGGACCCAGGTTCAGTTCCCCAGTACCCATGTAAAGCCAGATGTACAAGGTGACACATGCATCTGGACTTTGTTTGCAGCCTCATAAATAATTAGATGAAATAAAATAAATTTAAAAATTGTTTAAAAAAGAGCATGGGTACTGGGGAATCACACCCAGGCCATCAGGCATTTCCTACAAGTACCTTTAACCACTTAACCATCTCTCTAGCTCCCAGCTTTTTTTTTTTAAATGTGTGTGTGATGTATATATGTGTGGATGTGGATGATGTTCATGTGTGTTTGTGTGTATGTGCAAGTGCACACACATGTCACAGTACACATGTGGAGGGATGAGAATAACTTTTAGGTTGGTCCCCACTTGCCCACTTCATTTGAGTGACATAAGATTTATATTTTAAAATATTTTCATTTATATTTATGTGAAAGAAAGACAAGCAGACACTATGGGCACACTAGGGCCTCTTGTCATTGCAAGCAGATGTATATACCATTTTGTACATCTGGCTTTATGTGAGTACTGGGGAATCCAACTTGAGCTGGCAGGCTTTGCAACTAAGCACCTTTAACGACTGAGGCATCTCCCTAGTCCCAGAGGCAAGGTTTCTTGCTCTGCAATCTCCCTCTGCTATTTCATGTGCTCATAGCGAGCTTCCAGAAATTCTCCCATCTCTGCCTCCCATTGTGCCATGAATATGCTGGGACAATGGCCAGCCAACCTCCGGCATTGTTATGTGGGCTCTGGGGAGGATGGAGCTCAGGAACTCCAGCTTGAGTGGTGAGCACCTTATCCATGGAGCCACCTCTCCAGCCCCAGATTAGCACTTTTCATGGTACCAGACTCTTGTACATGTTTCCTCTCCCCAACTCTTCACAATAACCCAGGCAAGGCGGGTGTGAGCATTACCTCAGAGAAGTTAAGTAACCTATGCATCTAGGGATTGGTTGATACAGGGTCCAAACTCAGGTTTACCTGTCTGATGGTGTGTCCATGCTCCAAGTATGGAGCTGACATTGCATTTTACCCTGAGTTTTTACAAAGTCAACTCCTCCTTCTGATTGAAACTAAAAAGTGAGGAAATCAGAGATTTTGAACATGAGATTGAGATAGCAAATCCAGTGTGCTTCAATGCCAGCAATGACCAATTAGAAAATATCAGTGTGCCAAAAAAAAAAAAAAAAAAAAAAAAAAGGGCTATGGGAACTATCAGAACTTGGGAATCAACTAAGCAAGGATGTGTAATCACTCTATGGAGAAAATACAAAACTATTATATGCACACAAGAATAAGTAAAGGCATATACCATACTCATGGAAATGGAGAGTCAATATCATAAATACCATGGTTCCTCCCTAAATTTATTCATAAAATCAGTATAATTCCAGTTCCAATGAAATTTCTCATTGAGTTTGTTAAACTGACTCTACCATTTGCACAGAGGAGGGATAAACATGTAAAACAGCTCAGAACAATCTGAGGTCAAACAAAAGAAAGGGTTTTGCCTAGTAAACATCATGATGTGTCATAGAGCCCTGATATATAGAGCCCTGATACTGGCCATTGGCATAGGGATGTACAGATGAACCATCTGGAAGGTCACAGAGAGCTCACACATGGGCTCAGATAACATGGGATACTGGTCTATGATCAAAGGCATTGTGGATTTGTTGAGGGTCAGGTACAGAAGCATGTACCTGTAATCCCAGCATCTGGAAGACTGATTGCCTGAGCTCAGGAGTTGGAGATTAGCCCAGGCAACATAATCATTTTCTGTCTCAAAAAATAATAGTCTGGTTGGAGAGATTGCTTAGTGGTTAAGGCACTTGCCTGTAAAGCCTAAGGGCCCAGGTTTGATTCCACAGTATCTACATCAACCACAAAGTGCCACATAAATCTGGAGTCCATTTGAAGTAACTAGAGGGCTTGGTATGCCCATTGGTGAGAGACAGACTATTTAAAAATAGAGTTTTGGGGGCCGAATAAAGGTCACTTTCTTACAAAGCCTGATGGTCCAGGTTCAATTCCCTACTATCCACAGAAAGCCAGATGCACAAAGTAGCACACATATTTGGAGTTTGAAGTGGCAGGTCTTGACATGTTCATTCTTTCTCTTTGTCTGCTTCTTTCTCTCTCTCTCTCAAAAAAAAAAAAAAAAAGGTAGGATTTGGGTGAGTAGCTTTTCCTGTGGGAAATAAAGTCAGACCCTATGTCATGCCATACATAACTCAGATGGCCTAAACATGAGTGAGTCTTAAAAACATGTGGAACGGAGCCCAGCATGGTGATACATGCCTTTAGTCCCAATACTTGGGAAGCTGAAGTAGGATTGCTATGAGTTTCAGGCCATCCTGGAGCTACTGAGTGAGTTTCAGGTCAGCCTGGGCTAGAGTGAGAACCTTCCTCAAACAAAAAAACAAAAACAAAAACATAGGGCTGGAGAGATGGTTTATCAGTTAAAGGCATTTGCTTGCAAAGCTGATGGCCTGGTTTAGTTCCCCAGTACCCATGTAAATCCAGATGCACAAAGTGGCACATGCATTTGGAGTTTGTTTGAGTTGCAAAAGGCCCTGGCATGCTCATTTTCATTTTCTCTTTATCTCTCCTTATAAATACATAATAACAATTAAAAGTTAAAAAACATAAAAAGCCTATAGAAGGAAAGTAAGTGTTATGGCTTGGATGGTGGGTCCTTAAGTCACAAAATTAGTATTACCAGGCATGGTGGCACATGCCTTTAATTCCAGCACTCCAGAGGCTGAGGTAGGAGGATCACTGTGAGTTTGAGGCCAGCTTAAGACTAATTCCAGGTCAGCCTAGAATAGAGCAAGATCCTTACCTTGGGGAGGGGGGAAGAAAACCACCCACAATATTGCTAACTGGAAGCTTGACCAAAGCAAGCACATCTATATAATAGTTTCATTTCTCAAGGTAATATTTGAAGACTGGGTTTGGTAGCACATGTCTATAATTTTAGCACTTGGTAGGCTGAGGCAAGAGGGGTGCCACAAGTTCAAGGCCAGCCTGCACTATATAACAAGATACTGCCTTAAGAGAAAACAAGTGGAGGGGCTGGAGAGATGGCTTAGCAGTTAAGGTGCTTGCCTGAAAAGCCTAAGGATCCAGGTTTGATTCCCTAGTACCCACGTAAAGCCAGATGCACAAGGTGGCACATGTATCTGGAGTTCATTTGCAGTGGCTAGAGGCAGTGTGCTCCTATTCTGTCTTTCTATCTGCCTCTCTCTCTCTCTCTCTCTCTCTCTCTCATATGTAAATAAATAATATTTTTCAAGAAAAAAAAAACAAGTGGAATCAAGTTAGTATTTGAGCAAGTCTATAAGAAGACATTTGCAATTTATCTAACAGGTAGAAGGTTACTATCCAGCATAAATAATTTCCTTAAATCAGTATGAAAAGACAACTCAGTAGAAAAAAAAAAATGGGCATAAAAGCTGGGCATGGTGGCAGATCCCTTTAATCCCAGCACTTGGGAGGCAGAGGTAGAAGGAGCGCCATGAGTTCAAGGCCACCTTGAGACTACATAGAGAATTCCAGGTCAGCCTGGGCTAGAGTGAAATCCTACCTTGAAAAAACAAAAAACAACATAAAAAAGGGGGCATAAAATATTGACAATTCACAACATAGGAAACAAGAAAGAATAGTGTCACTACTGAGCAAAGATATACAATTAAACAACAAAGAGATTCCACTTTCCACCCACTAGAATGGAGCATGTGTGTGCGGGTGGGCGGGGGGAGCTGACACTATTTAATGTTGGTGAGGGTGTTGGGAAAAGTGAAGTCTCAGATACTGCAATCTGGCAATGTCTATAAAAGCTAGAAATATGCATCCATCTTACCAGCACCACTTCTAAGAATGAACCCGAGAGAAACAATTGCACAATGGTTAAAGAAACACCACAGATGTTAAACTTGGGGGAAAAAATGTGTCTATCAATAGAGTAATTAAATAAATCGGTGTTACCTATTGTAAAGTAGAACACTATAAGTAAATGATGTGGACTTAAGTTACCTAGATGAGCACTGGATAAATATACAAAAGTATAATTTTGAATTTTAAGTGTCATGGAAACTGAGACGATGTCTCGGCAGTTAAAGGCAAAGCCTTCTGGCCCAGGTTCAATGCACCAGTAGCTTTGTAAAGCCAGATGCACAAAATGTCATGTATCTGGAGTTCATTTGCAAAGGCAGGAGGCCCTGGAGTACCCTTAGTGTCTCTGCCTTTCCTACCCCTTCTCTTTCAAATAAATAAAATTATATTTTACAAGTGTTATGGTTTGAACTGTGTCCCAATTCCCACACCCCTATAAAGATGTTGAGGTCCCAACCCCAGGACCCATGCATTTGACCTTACTTGGAAATAGTGTCCTTACAGATGAAAGGAAGTCAGTAGCACAAGATCTGATCACTATGACTGTGTCCTGATAAGAAGAGGGATATCTGGATGCTATGGTGGTTTGAATGTGCAATGTCCCCTATAGGCTCATGTGTTTGAACACTTGGTCCCCAGCTGGTGGTGCTATTTGAGAAGGTTGTAGAACCCTTCAGGAGGTGTAGACTTACTGGAGGAAGTAGGTAACTGGGGGCGGGCCTTGAGGTTTTATAACCAGGCCTTACTTCCTGCCTGTCCTCTACTTCCTCACTGTGGATGCAATATGACCAGCCAGCCTCCTACTTCTGCTGCCTCGCCTTCCCTGCCACAATGGACTGCACGCCTGGGACTGTAAACAGAAATAAACCCTTCTGGCTACTTCTTAGGTGTTTTGTCACAGCAGTGAGAAAGTAACTAACAGACACAGGTTCCAATGAGGAGGACGTGGCCACGTGGGGCCACAAGTGGAGATGGATAGAAGCGATGTGGCTGCAAGTCAAGAGCCACTGGCATTGATGACCACTGGAGAGGCCAAGAAGTGAGGATTCTGCCTGGAATCGCAGAGGAAGCCTGGCCCCGCTTGCCATTGGCCATCAGCAACTTCTACCCCAGAGACCTGAGAGAACTAATTTTCATTGTTTGAAGCCATCTAGTTTGGGGAACTTTGACATGGAAGCCCTAGGAAAGGAATATACAAGAAGATAGTACATATAATATGGCATTATGTATGTAAAACTTAACAACATGCAGAAATACTGTGTACTGTTTCTGGATCTCAAAAGACAAAAACTACCTCTAATTGCTACTTCTGCATAAGGAAGGGAAATGAATCTGGGGAAGGTTATAAATGGGACTTCAATGTGAAATCTTCAATGTTTCTTTTTTAAAAAACATTTTTATTTGCTTGACAGAGAGAAAGAGAGAGAATGGGTGTTTCAGGGCCTCCAGCCACTGCAAACAAACTCCAGATGCATGTGCCACCTTGTGTATTTTGCTTATGTGAGTCTTGGGGAGTTGAACAGTCCTTCATTTATTAAAAATGTCTAAGGGGCTGGAGGGATTGCTCAGTGGTTAAAATGCTTGCCTGCAAAGCCTAAGAAACTTGGTTCAATTCCCCAGAACTCACATAAAACCAGATGCACAAGGTGGCACATATATCTGGAGTTTGTTTGCAGTGGCTAGAGGCCCTGGCAAGTCTATTCTTCTTCTATCTACTTCTTTCTACCTCTATCTCAAATAAATAATATTTTTTAAGGTCTAAGCAAAAAATAACCAACCAGTGATGCTTCCTGGTGGCATTGTGGTTAGGATTTGGCACTCTCACCACCAAAGCCAGGACTCCATTCTTGGTCAGGGAGGTCTCTCTTGTTCCTCTGAAGCTGGGGCGATGGCTCAGCAGTTAAAGACCCTTGCTTGCAAAGCCTGCCAGCTCTAGGCCCAGCCAAACTGGTGCACATGTCTAGCATTCATTTATAGCAGCAGGAGACCCTGGCACATGTGTGTGTGCATGCACACACACAGAGTAAATAAATAAATTAATTGAAGTTTTAAAAATAACAAGCCAGCAACCTTTGTTACGTCCAGCAGGTCTTTGCTCTATGGCATTCTCTGGCTTGTTGAGTACATATGTGCGCAAGTATGCATCTGGGCACGTTTATGAGTGTCAGGCTCCCTCAGTGGGTATTGGAATATAGATTTTCAGGGTTCTTTCATGCTCCCGCTGGCTCGCAGCATCTGTGCTGCGTAAATGTGCAGTGTTCCCTGGCAAGGCTGTCTACAGCCCGTGGCCGTGGGTGATAAGCACAACTCCGGGACGTGCCTTCTTCCTGCCTCTCCCTGGTAACTCCTGAGTCCTCTATGGCACAGATATTTCCTCATCTGCACTCGGCAGGGTGGCAAAAGGAACAGGACTGCCTTTCCATAGCTCCGCAGTCAGCTCAGAATGATTCAGTTCCACAAGCAGGGACCACAGAAGGTTGGAGAGGCTGAGTCAATGTCTCCCTAAGAAAAGAGAACTCACTTAGGGGCGGGTGTGTGTGTGTGTGTGTGTGTGTGTGTGTGTGTGTGTGTGTGTGTGTGTAGGGTCCATCTCCATTGTGTGCAAGTGGCTCTGTCTCTAAGCTGGGGTTGGATGAGAACTGGCCAGTGCCACACTTCTGCCTCCGTGGAGGAGTTTGCTGGCTAGTCACAGCATGCCTCAAGGGGTCTGGAGGACCAGCGAGCCTCGGCTGTGTGGAGATGAACCCAGCCTTGGCTTTCTCACTTGAATGGCAGTCTCCAGGTGGTAGTAAGCCCTTGGAAGCGCTTGGGTACCCCATCTGGAAAATGGGGATGAGAATCTCACACCTCTTCAGAGGTCTGCTGTTGAACTAAGGTCAGAGATGTGAAAAGGCTCACAAGGGTCAGAACTGGGCGCATGGAGAAGGACTCACATGGGAGGTTCCCAGCATCTTCATAGTGCCTTCTTCCAACCTTCCCTCTGGTCTGGGAGGGGCAGTTAAGATGTCTAAGGCTCCAGTGGGCACTGTGCCAGATGCAAACCCTGAGTGTTAAAATAACATATAATAAGGATAAAAATAACACATGGAGCACTATGCCTCTTATAAGCTGTACTCTAACTGTTCTATATATATTAACTCATTTAATATTCATAGACACCCTATGTCATAGATACCATTACTCCCACATTTTGTGGAAGAAGGAACTCTCAATGTAGTTAAATCATTTGCCCCCCAAACATAGCTACGTGTCAGAACAAGGGTTTGGATTCAGGTAGTCCACCATTTCCACTTCCCAGGTGAGTGGATGGAGTCTTGGAGAACACAAGTGCCCAAGTTTCCTGCCTTGCCCCCGCCCCCTTCATCCCAATGTACCTTGAGAACGAATTGCTGACTATATAGGAATCCCAGACAGAGAGCACACCCACTGGCCCCTGGGAGAGGTGATACTGGCCTCTGAAAGGTAGAGGGACTGGTGGGGTGCAAACAGACAGTCCCTTGGGGTTGAGAAGGGGCTACCTTCGGGCTTAGGGACTTCAAGGTTTCCCTCTAGCCCCTGAGGCCAGGAGGGCAGATGTGCAAGGTCCTTTCAACGTTGAGTTCTGATGGTCACGTCCAGCCTTCTCCTTGGGGCCTGGGACCTCTGTGGCAATGCCTAGAAATTATTTAGACATGCTTTATCACAGGCAATGGCATGGGTCATGGAGATGGCTGCTGAAAGACAGGGTAGCTTCTGAGCTCCACACTCACACACACCATCTGGGACTCATTCCCATGCAGTGCCCACAGACACACATCACCAGACAACACACCATCCCCACCCCACGCTCACACAGAGCCGTGGGCCCACGTTGGTCCTCATGCAGAACCAGGAGTTGGTGTTAAAAGATTCTTGGGAGCTGCCAAGTCTGAGTTCACTAGGGCCTCTTAGCTGTGAGACTTTGAACAAGATACTCCATCTCTCTCACGCCAGCCCCAACTGCTTCCTCAGCTGTCATCACAGTCCAGCAGAGACCCCTTGGCTGTGTGATGGGGTAAGGACTTAGGGAACCAGAAGGACCTGTGAGGAAGGCACCCCAAAATATGGATCCTCAGAGGCCCAGGACATCTGGCTCAAAACAAAGCCATCAACCTAGGCCAGGGCTGATGATTTGGGTTCAAGGGGGTCTAAGTTTGTCTGTATTGACTGAGCCCACGGAGCGTAGCTAGCCACAAAGGCCTTCTTTCCTTGTGAGACACAAGGAGGCTTGTGAAACAATTTGAATTTGGAATTCTACATTGCTTTCATCCCCTCCCACCCCAAATCTCTCCCAAACCCAAACCAACAGATTTATTTTTAACAACTCATCTTTATTGCATATTTCTAAAGCATTTGATTTAGTTTTTCTCAGAACATTTCTTTTGTTATGCAGTAAGATTTCATTCTTTTTGTTTTATGTAGCCAAATAATGTAATTACCATAAATACAAAACAGCATAAGCTCTCTGGGTACAGAATTTCCTGATTCTTGTAACTTGCAGCTCACTCAGTAAGAGGAGAGGTTAGGCCAGATGGGGGAAGGTTGAGCCACAGCATTTCTGGACAGGACCAACGTGTTTTGACCTGCGATTAGAGAGCAGCTATGAGTCCAGTGAGTTAATTACATTAACTGATGCTGGACCCAGGTCACAAGGTTTCTGGAGGACCAGAAATGACTTAGGTCTCTGGTGCAGCACATGAGGTCTCTCAACGCATGACAGCCCAAGGCCATTGCTCTGCACATTGTCTGGCTATTGTTTGTTTTTTCAGGGCTGGGGAATCAAAGCCAGGGTTTCATCCATGCCAGGTGGTGCTCTGCCACGGAACTATACTCTCAGCCCTTTACACATATTGTCATAGCTCTGTCACCCTGGCCTGCAAGGGTGACTCCCTGCACACACGCATGCGCACACACACCTGTGCAGGTACAGGGATTGAGCAGCTCTGAACAGTACCAAGCAGCCTTCTGGAGACAAGAAATGACCGCTCTGTAAGCGCTTTGCTTCAGGTCCTGCATGGGGATTCTGTGCAGACCTATCTGGCAAGTTCTACTACCCAGGCTGGATGCAGGCAGCATTGGGCCAAGCAGACTTCATGTCCATAGCTATGCTCCTGTCCTGAACTGTGGAAAAGGAGGGTCCAGCCCTCTATGTGAGCACCCTCATGTTGGTCTCTGAGGTTTGTGCCCTGCCCGTGGGAAGACACTCTCTGGGCTCTTGTAAACTGCTCTTGACAAGCACATGCAAAGAGTAATCATTCAGTGCAAATGAAAAACACAATGAGATAGTTGACAGCCACCAGAATGGTTATAATAAATAGACATGATGGCAAGAGATGGGACCTGGAGAGGCAGGAAGCTCAGCAGTGCCAGGACCACTGTGAACTGGGATAGTCACTTGGGAAGACAGTCCAGCAGCTTCTCAAAAAGTTCAATGTAAAACTGTTGTCTGAACCAGCAGGTCCACCACTAGGTATCTCCATCCAAAAGGGAAAAATCTCATGACCACACAAATATTCCCATGTGAATGGTCAGAACAGCATTGTTCAGAATGCCCATCACTGTGAATGGATGGGCAGGACATGGTGGTATGTCCATGCAGTGGAATATAACTCAGCCATGAAAGTTCCCAACCTGGACTTGCACTGCTTGATGGATGAATCTTAGTAATACCATGCTAAGAAAAGATGCCTGGTGCTATAAGATTCCACTTGTAAGAAGTTTCAAGAAAAGACAGAAATGAAAGTTTCCAGAAAAGACATGGGGCTGAAGCAGGTGGGATTAGGAATGTGTAAATAGTAAACAAGTCTGAGTAATCTTTGTAAATGTTTTGTTTTTGAAAAATTATTTATTTGTTAGAAAGAGAGAGAATGGGCATGCCAGAGCCTCTAGCTGTTGTAAACAAACTCCAGGTGTATGTGCCACCTTGTGCATCTGGCTTACATGGGTCTTGGAAAGTTGAACGTGAGTCCTTAGGCTTTGCAGGCAAGTGCCTTGACCACTAAGCCATCTCTCCAGCCCTGAGGAATCTTAGAGGAATGAAAATGTTCTAAAAATGATTATTGGTGATAGTTTCACTGCTCAGGAAAGTTACTAAAAGTCATTAGCTTCTATACTTGAAATGTGTGAATTTTATGATGTGCAAAACATACCTCAGTGGGGGTTGTTTGGAAAGTTAAGATGCATATTGATAATAAAAAGCATCACACTGCTATATATGCCAGTCTCGCATGCCACCATATGCCAGGTGCCACGCTGAGAAGGCAGTTGTATTAATAGGCAGTTACATCAAGTAGTTAAATTTGATCTTGTTTTATGGGTGAGATACACAGAGAGATTCAGAGACTCACCTGAGGCTGCAGAGTGATAGCAGAGAATCTTTCTTATTGGGTCCACCTGGGTCCTAGTAGTGTCACTGACTAGCAGAGTGACATTGATGGGCCATTTGACAAGTGTCAGCCTCCACTTCCGCCTGTGCACAATGGGAATGATGGTAGTTCAGGGGGCAGCGATGCAGAGCCGCAGCGTAGAGGACCTCTCACGCGGACTCGGCTGCCAGTCCTTTGCTAGTCCTACTGCCCTCAAGACATCACAACCTCACAGTAGTCTGTGGGGATTGATAGTGGCCAGGGGAAGAGGGCAGGATCCCCCATCCTGGTTTCTGGGACTCAGTGACATTGGAAGCAGCTTTTCTTGAGCCCAGGGCCCATAGTATCAGATCTCAAATCCAATCCAGTTCCTTCAACCATGTCTCACTTCACACCCAGGGGAACCTCTAGAAGACAGGCATTGATTGCATAAAACTTTTTTAAAATTTTTAATTTTTTTTATCTTTTCACAATTTTTATTAACATTTTCCATGATTATAAAAAATATTCCATGTTAATACCCTCCCTCCCCCAGCCCACACTTTCCCCTTTGAAATTCCATTCTCCATCAAATTACCTCCCCATCTCAATCATTCTACTTTACATATATACAATACCAACCTATTAAGTACCCTCCTCCCTTCCTTTCTCTTCACTTTATATCTCCTTTTTAACTTACTGGCCTCTGCTACTAAGTATTTTCCTTCTCACGCAGAAGCCCAGTCATTTGTAGCTAGGATCCACATATGAGAGAGAACATGTGGCGCTTGGCTTTCTGGGCCTGGCTTACTTCACTTAGTATAATCCTCTCCAGATCCATCCACTTTTCTGCAAATTTCATAACTTCATTTTTCTTTACTGCTGAGTAGAACTCCATTGTATAAATGTGCCACATCTTCATTATCCACTCATCAGTTGAGGGACATCTAGGCTGGTTCTATTTCCCAGGTATTATAAATTGAGCAGCAATAAACATGGTTGAGCACGTACTTCTAAGGAAATGAGATGAGTCCTTCGGATATATGCCTAGGAGTGCTATAGCTGGGTCATATGGTAGATCAATCTTTAGCTGTTTTAGGAACATCCACACTGACTTCCACAATGGCTGGACCAGATTGCATTCCCACCAGCAGTTTAGAAGGGTTCCTCTTTTTCCACATCCCTGCCAACATTTACCATCATTTGTTTTCATGATGGTAGCCAATCTGACAGGAGTGAGATGGAATCTCAATGTAGTTTTAATCTGCATTTCCCTGATGACTAGGGACGTAGAACATTTTTTTAGATGCTTATATGCCATGCATGAAACTTTTTTTTCCCCCGGGGAGATGCAAACACGGAAGTATACATATATTCACTTTTTTTGTTTGTTTTTGATTTTTTGAGGTAGGGCCTTGCTGTAGCCCATGCTGATCTGGAATTCACTATTTAGTCTCAGGTTGGCCTTGAATTTATAGCAATCCTCTACCTCTGCCTTCAAGTATTGGGATTAAAGGCGTGCACCACCACGCTTGGCTTAAACACACACCTATTCACCCTAAATAGGGCACACACAACAGACCAAAGTGTGATTAAGCCAAAACCATCTTGGGTGAACCAGTGAGTTTAATGGAGTTACTTACAGAACAGGGTGAGGGGTTACTTACAATGGCTATAACATCACGAAGTCTCATCCCAGCATGGATGGAGACCTCCCCATAGCTGCTTTGAGAAACTTGTTGTCCCTTGATCTGTTCTCTTCTGTATACTCATCTCCCCCTGAGTCCCTGAGCCCTCATGCATCATTTCATAGAGCTGACACAGGAGGCATCTGAGATTTCAGGTGGGAGTGTGATGACCTTCCTTACCCTTCCCTTCTATGGGTGAATGTCAACAGGGCCAATCTCAAGAGTCTCTCATGAGTTGTTCCAGCTGCTTTTGATAAAGCTGGCAATCATTTACTGCTTTCGGTTTGGAGGAATGTGCCAAACAATAGGACTGTGGCCTCTGGCTCTTCACTTTCTTTAATAATAGACTTACACAGCCGTACCTTTTGTCACCCAACCCAGTAGCATTTCCCAGATCCATGGGGTATCTGTTCCTACTTGATTTGGGGCTGAGCCCTGAGACTTTCTTTGGCCAATGAAAACTTCATCATGATACAAGGGAAGCTGGAAAGGTATCTATGCTGTTTGTCGACCTCTTGGGCATCTGTCATGCATCATGAGAAGAGCACTGGGTAGTCCCTTGTGGTGGTTTGATTCAGGTGTCCCCCATAAACTTAGGTGTTCTGAATGCTAGGTTCCCAGCTGATGGATATTTTGGAATTAATGCCTCCTGGAGCCAGAGTAGTGTTGGGAGCAGGCTTATGGGTGTTATAGCCAGTGTCCCCTTGCCAGTCTTTGGCACAATCTCCTGTTCCTGTTGTCCACCTGATGTTGGCCAGGGGGTGATGTCCACCCTCTGCTCATGCCATCATTTTCCCTGCCATCAAGAAGTTTCTCCTTGAGCCTGTTAGCCAAAATAAACCTCTTTTTTTCCCCCACAAGCCACTCTTGGTTGGGTGATTTCTACCAGCAATGCGAACCTGACTGTAACACCCCTGCTCCTCAAAGATGAGCTATGTGGAATGGACTTGGGCCTGGCCTAAAACCTGGAGCTAAATTCAGGAAGTCCCACAAGAGTCCAGCATAGTTTCAGACTCATTAGTACAAAGCCAGTATGTGGTGCTATTGGTTATCAAACTTGAGGGCTGCATGTTAATGCAGCTTTACTGCAGCCATAGCTGGCTAATACAGGACTCCACACATCCCTTTTGTTGCAAGTTCCATATACCAGGGGTCCTCTTGTCTCTGCCCAAGGTAGGGCCTTGGTTGCAAGGGGCTTCCTCAAGGATTTGTTAACTATGGAAGATATGGCTATAGCTCTGGGCTGCAGCACATGCTGTGAGCTCCCTACCATTTCCCTTCAGCCTCTCCCAAGGTCACCTGCTGAAAGTTCTCTTCCAGTGGGCATTTCTTGTATCTTTCTACCAATGGGGAGAGGATGGCTCTTGAGGCAAGCTCAGTCTATGTTGTGAGCAGTCATAAGTATTGGAGGGTCATTGTCCTCACAGCCATCCTCAAATGGAGAGAAGGATGGGTGAATCAACCCCCCAGCTTCCTTGTTCCTGAGCCCAATGTCTCTGAGGCATATTCCATGTAGTCTCCGTCCACTCCAAGTGAGATTAATCATCAGTTGCCCACAGTAGCCACACCTGAATGAATACTCTTATCAACTTTGTTCCTCCCCCTGTTTTAGCCTCTGCTCTCTCACTGTTTCCTTTATCATCTCCGAAATGAATCAATCACTCCGCATAACAAAGTTATTTTGCCTGAGTAGTGATGAATCAACCTGTTGTTCTAACAAAAAGACATATACTGTTTAATCTTGGGATATATCATCTCCCTCCACCTTCACATATGATAAGGAAACCAGCCTGACTCAAAATCACAAAGTACATTTCAAGTCATTATCACAGGGCAACTTGAAACTGCCAGTGTTTTCAACAAGTGCCTGATTGAGAACCAGTGTGCTCTGCTGGAGAGAAGGCAGATCCCACACTCAGAAAAGCCTGGCTGTGATCTCAACCCTTCACCAGCCCCAGGACCTTGGGTATAGACATCGCTCCTCTCTGAACTTCAATATCCCTCTCTGATCAGACAGGATATAAGTCATCCCAGCCTTACCAGGCTGTGGGGATGAGCAGGGCAGAGATGGATGTAAAAGTGCCTTGAAAGCTGTGAGGTCACATTCCTATACTATTGCGATGACCTGTGCTTGACAAGCCAAGAAGGCAAGAGTGGCAGTGATGATTGTTGTCTGCTCTTAGTAAGAAGTCACTTTGCCTCCCTAAAGCTCAGTTTCTCTGCCTACAGTATGTGACTTCAAAGATAAGCCCTTGTAAGATGAAACCCTTATTATTATCCTACTTAGAAGATAAACCCTTTATGCTCTTTAATTCTGAAAAATTTTATTCCTTATTTGTGCATGCATGTGTATGGGGTGGGGAGAAGAGACCATATGTGTGGAAATCAAAGGACAATTTTTCAGTAGAAGATTTTCCTGTCTCTGCCTCCTATCTCCTATCTCATTAGTGTGCTGTGATTGCACAAACCTACAACCCTACCACTGCTTCTGGATTTTTACATGGGATCTAAGGATCAAACTCAGGTATTCTAGTTTAAGTGCAAAGAGCTTTAATCCACTGAGCCAGCTCCCTAGCCAAGACCCCTTTATGAAATATAACTATGTTTCATTTTGCTTTCCTTTTTTTCTTCTCCTCTTCCTTTTCCTCCTCATCCTCCTCCTTCTTCTACTTTTTGTTTTGTTTTGCGAAGTATGGCTTTTCTCTAGTCCAGGCTGACCTGGAATTCACTATGTAGTCTCAGGCTGGCCTTGAACTCACAGCATTCCTCCTACCTCTGCCTCCCAAGTGCTGAAATTAAAAGCATGCACCACCACACCCATAGAATGTTTTCAAAAGAAAAATTTAAGGAGAAATCAGACATTGCTTTACAATTTGAAAATCTCTCTAGGGTTTGTCTTTGTAAAAGAAAACTAGATTCTCCTACTTGTTTTGGTATTTAACTTTTTAAAATATTATTTATTTGCAAGCAGAGGGGAGGAAGGGGGTGGGGGAGAATGCCAGGGCCTCTAACCCCTGCAAACAAATTCCACATGCATCCATCATTTTGTGCATCTGGCTTTACATAGGTGCTGGGGAATCAAACCCCAGCAAGCACCTTTAACTGCTGAGCCATCTCTCCGGCCCTTAAGGGAATCTTTTGCATGCTTTTGCAATATCATGTACTCAGAAAATACTGGTTGGCTGCATCACTATGTTCCAAACATTGTTTCATATTCCAAATATTGATACATCTCAAAGTACAATATAAAAACAAACCATGGAGCTGGAGAGATGACACATCAGTTGAGGAGCTTGCTTGCAAAGCCTGATGGCCTGGGTTCATTTTCCCAGTACCCATGTAGGCCAGATGCACAAAATGACACATGCATCTGGAGTTGTTTGCAGTGGGAAAAGGTCCTGGAATACCCATTCTCTCTCTCTCTCCCTCCACTTGCAAATACATAAAAATATTTAAAAATAATAAACCAACATCTGTGGTAGTTAATATTGATGTTCAATTGGACAGGATCTAGAATTGCCTAGAAGACAAACCTCTAGGCATGTCTGTAAGGAATTTTCTAGATTAGGCTAATTAGTCAGGTAAGAAGATCCACCTTGAATATGGGTGGTACCATCCCATGGGCTGGGGTCTAGGAGAAAGTGGGGTGGAGAGATGACTTAGTGGCTAAGGCACTTGCCTGAGAAGCCTGAGGACCCATACTCTACTCTCCAGATCCCACATAAGCCAGATACACAAAAGGTGAGGAAAGCATAAGGTTGCATATGCCCACTAAGTGGCGCAAGAGTCTGGAGTTTAATTTCAGTGGCTGAGGCCCTGGCATGCCAACTCTCTCTCCATATCTCTGTCTCTCTTTTTTTAAAAAAGGAGAAAGCGAGCTGGGCATCAGTGCCATCACTCTGCTTCCTGACTGCAGATGTCAGGTGACCAGCTGCCTCACTCTCCTGCTGCCGTATCCTCTCTGTCATGAGGGACCTATCCCCTTGAAATGTACACTGAAATCAACCATTCCCTCCTTACATTGCTTTTGTCAGGTATTTTGTCACACCACGACAGTAACTACTACAGCAACTCATGACAAGAAAGGATCACACTCAGTTTTCCCCCAGAAAGTTCCCATTTTATTAGAGACAACAAACACATACTGTTGTTTCTTTAAAGAGACAGACATACTTCTTTCGTTTTTGCATACACACCTGCCAAACACCCCATCTGATTAACCCACATTTGTCTGATAGTGGCTCTTCAAGTGCAAGAGAAAGCAGGAAGCTCAGCTCTCTGCTCGAATTATCACACAAAACAAACACGTTCCCTGGAGACAGTCACTATGTTGGCATTTGCAGCAGAAGGGCTCAGTGTGCATGTCCCATTGTGTCACACTATGTGGCAAAGAGATGTGTGTACTTCAGAGTTGAGGTTTAATAATGCTAGTAACATGTACCAGTTCTCAGGGACAGGGACATGGTTTTACTTTCATTTTTTAATTATTGATTTACTTTTACATGTGTGTGTGGTGTGTATATGGTATATGTGGTATGTGTGTGGTTGTGTGTGTGTGTGTGTGTGTGTGTGTATACACATGCCAGAGCCTCTTGAATGTACTCCTTTTTGTACCTGGGTTTATGTGTACTAGGGCATCAAATCTGGACCAGCAGGGCTGGAGGGATGGCTTAGAGGTTAAGGCATTTGCCTGCAAAGCCAAAGGATCCCAGTTCAATTCTCCATGACCCATGTAGGCCAGATGCACAAGAGGGTGCATGTGTCTGGAGTTTGTTTGCAGTGGCTGGAGGCCCTGGTGTGCCCATTCTCTCTCTCTCTCTCTCTCTCTCTGCCTATTTGTCTTTCTCAAATAAATAAACATAGAATTTGAAAAAATTCTGGACCAGCAGGCTTTGCAAACAAATTCCTTTAACCACTGATCCATCTCCCAAGCCCAGGGACATGATTTTAGAGTAATGTTAAAAGCATGTGGTAAGGGCTGGGGAAATGACTCAGTGGTTAAAGGCATCCACTCTGCAATCTTGATGATGTGAGTTTGATCCTGAGCACCCATGTAAAGCTGATGCAAAGTGGTTCCTGCAGCTGTAATCCAAATGTGCCTACAGCAGAGCAGGGAGATTGCCAAAGCTCATGGGCCAACTAGACTGGCTTTTCCAGTAGCAAAATAGCAAGAGAGACTTTGTTACAAAAAAGAAGGGGGAAGGAGAGAACTGAGTTTGTCCTTTGATCTCCACACACATGCTGTGGCACACATGTACACACACACAAATTCAAAGATAAATAAATTACTTGAAAGAAGTAGGGGCTGGAGAAGTGGCTTAGTGGTGAAGGCACTTGACTGCAAAGCCAAAGGACCAAGTTCAACTCCTCAGAACCCACACAAAGCCAGATTCACAGGTGGAGCACACACCTGGAGTTCAGTTGCAGTGCCTGGAAGCCCTGGAACACCCATTCTTTTTCTCTTCCTCTTTCTTGTTCTCTTTCTCTCTCTCTCTCTGCCTCTTTCTCTCTCTCAAATGAATAAAGAAAACATTTTTTTTAAAAAAGAAGTGTGCAGTAACAACAGCAAAGAAGTTAGTGGTAAAATAAATAAGACAATATGTTTTCGTTAAATCCAAAGTCAGCCCCTGAGAGTGGTCTGGGCAGGAGGCTGGTTTGGATCAGTGGGGTGTCAATAGCAGCCATGTTCTACAGCACTTAGTAGAATAACAGGGCTGGAAAAGGGGCCACAGGGAGATCCTAGACCAGTTTGCAGACATCCAAAGTTCTTGTGAATATTAGGAAGTTGTCAGAATTCATTTCCAATACTGCCTACCGTTAAACTTCATTTTACTAACATTACTCAACTTCCTTCCCATCTTTTCTTCCTACCTTTCCTTTCTCCTCCTTCCCTCTCCTTCTCTTCCCTTCCCTTCTGCTTTTCCTTCCCCCTTCCCTTCTCCTTCTTTCCTTAGACATCTCTAGGAAAGATGTCAGTGAGACATACTAATGGATGGCTATGTTCAATCAGATTGCTTTTCAACAATTCAAGACAATCTGTCTCACAGAGAGTAAAAGAATTTTCTGGTGTCTAGAGAGATGGCTCAGCAGTTGGGTGTGCTTCCTGTGCAGGGATGATGGCCTGAGGGGGTCTGAGATTGCCAGAGTTTGAATTTTTAGGTGCCATGTAAATAGTTAGGTGTAGACACAGGCGTATAACCCCAGTCCCACAGGGGAAGCAGATACCAGAGAATCACTGGAGCCCCACAAGCTCCAGAATCAGTAACGAGAGCTGGTGGAAGTGCGATGGATCCAGACACTCGCTGTTTAGCTCCAGCCACTGTAGATGAGTGCCATTCCCCTCCCCCATCACAGGCAAGTGTATGGAACACCACACACACACACACACACACACACACACACACACACACACCGTGTTAAACACACACACAAATGAAAAAAGAATGTTCTGCAGATTAGAGAAATGAAGAACCCTTTCAGAGTCTTAGTCCACCGGGAGAGAGCACATCTCATGCTAACTCTCCACTTCTGGCGTCAGACAGGCACAGGTTGTAGGCTGGGAGCAGAGTTGGCCCAGAGGGTAGATCTAAGATTGTAAAGATAACTGGGCTGAAGTCTGAGATAGCAGAATCTGGCTTCTTATTCAGGCCCAGAGCCCAATACCCAGCAAGGACTGTTCCTCCCCTTGGCTTCTCTAGAGACAGGACTCATCACTGAGTCAAGATGCAGAGCATTTGTTCAATGAGCATTTATTTTTTCTTTTCAGAATTTTTTCTCTTTCAGCCTCGGAGCTGGATGTTGGACGTAGATAGTGTTCTGTTTCTATTCTTCCCCTTTGTGAGTTCTTGAGCACACAGGGGAAGCGTCATCTACTTTAACTCACTGTCAAAGTTTATGACCACAGGTGTCCAAGAGATATGAGCCCCAAATTAGCTGTTCTGTTCCACAGAGAAGCTGACATTAGAGTGGGGTCTTGAAGGATGAGTAGGGTTTTGACACTCCTAAGAGACAGCTCTTGGAAGTGTAGAAGATAATGTAGTTGGGGATAATGAAAGATTACAAGGTTAATAGGAAGAGATGGAGGAGGAGGATGAAATGGCAGAAGGAGGCCAGAGGGTGAAAAGTTTAGAATGCCACTGTTAGCAATTTGGACAGAGTGGCTAGGTCAGGGAGAAAGTAGGGGTTGAGCTCAAGCTGAGACTTGATGAACTCCTGAGGTACTAACTAGAGAGAGTGAGAAGTCCTCTGCCCTGACTAGGAACAACTCATATGCTTTCTGCTGGAGTAGAAACCTATACCACAGTGTGGGAAATCCTTGGTGCAGATGTGAAGGCCAGGGATGAATCCAGAATATCCCAGTGCTTTTCTAAGTTGTTCAAAGTACTGGACATCATTTAATCTGTTAAAAATACTCTAAGTAGCAATTTCACTTAATACAGCTGTTGTGTGGTTTGAATATAAGATGCCCCCAAGGCTCATGTGTTCAAGTCTTGATCTCAGCTTTATTGAGAGACGGTTGCAGGATGGGGTGCTAATCCCATCCATGGACTAACCCATCTATGAATTCGTAGTGAATTAAACATTAGGGGGTGGAACCTGGTTAGGGAAAGTAGGTCACTGGAAGTAAGTCTTTGAAAGATAGACCTTATCTCTGGTCTCTGTCTGTCTGCTTCTGTCCTCCACGAGGGGAGCAGCTTTGCTGCACCATGCCTTTCTGTCATGATGTTCTGACCTCACCACACATGCGTCCAGAGATAGTAGAATCAAGCATCTGGGAACTGAAACCCCTGAAACCCTGAGCCAAGACAAACCTCTCCTCCCTTAGGTTGTTTCCTCGGGTATTTTTGCCACAGCAACTGAAAGCAACTATGATAGTTTCTAACTGAACATCTCATTTTACCCATGATCAGAGCACTTACAATAGTAGTGGAGCAAAGACATCTGACACGCAGCTTGTTTATAATAAGGTGTTCACCAGCTCCTGGACTTATAAAATATTGCAATAAAAGTAGACAACAGAATGATGGTATGGGTAAGCATTTCACACCATCATGAAGTCAAAAAACCCTGAACTGAACATCATACATCAAGACAGCTGTATTTGCTGCTGTGACAAAAACAACTTAAGGAAGGAAAGGGTTGTTTTGGCTTACAGTTTTCTAATTATTTATTCATCTGGAGAGAGAGAGAGAGAGAGAGAGAGAGAGAGAATACCAGGACATCTTGCCTCTTCAAACACACCCCAGATATATGCTCCACTCTGTGCATCTGGCTTTACTTGGGCACTGAGCAATCTGAGGAATCAAACCCAGGACGCCAGGCTTTGCAAGCAAGTGCTTTTAACCACTAAACCATCTCTCCAGCCTGCTCCAGGTTTGAAAAAGGATACAGTTCATCACAATGGGAAAGGCAGAAGAGGCAGCCGGCCATAGTGCATCTGTAGTCAGGAAGCAGAGAGACACGAGTGCTGGTTCTCAACTTGCCTTCCTCCCTTCCTTCCAGCCCGGGAGCCCAGCCCCTGGGGGTGGTACTCCACACTCAGGGTAGGTCTCCCATGCTCAAACCTCTTGTAAACCTCCCTTTCCATGAAGATTTCCATGAAGAGTGTCAGCTCAGTCAAGTTGACTGTGAAGACTCATCATCACATCTGTATTTGTTTAGTGTCTGCTTGCTTTATGTGAGACAGGGACTCAGTGTGTCCAAGCCACCAGCCTGAGCCCTGGGCTCTCATTCTAGCTCCATGGCATATTTTTTCTACGCAGCCTTAGGCCATTCTCTTCTCCTTCCAGGTCTGTTCCCCCATTGGTCCCGTATGCTCTGTCCTGTGACTGACCTGCTGTCTGGTCTTGCAGCCCCTCTGCTCCTCTCTAGGCTTCAGTTTGCTCATCTGTACAATGGGAGGTAAGGACAACTTTTGCTCCCAAGCCACAGAGCCTGTGCCACAGTCTCCCAGCCTCCCG
Source organism: Jaculus jaculus (assembly GCF_020740685.1). Classification (NCBI taxonomy): domain Eukaryota; kingdom Metazoa; phylum Chordata; class Mammalia; order Rodentia; family Dipodidae; genus Jaculus; species Jaculus jaculus. Next base: position 129,532,643 of record NC_059102.1, on the reverse strand, counting down.
GCAAGCTCAGATCCCGCGTCCCCAGCACACCCAGCTTCCTCCACGCTGCTCATCAGCATGCAACATACTTTAAATAGCATCTGCATGACTGGCTGGGTTTTTTTTTTTTTTTCTTCCCGGAGAAGCTTTCTACAAAGTGTGCCAAGTGGCAGCTGTCAGGGCCGAGGTGGCATTTCCCTCAGTGATGCTGACAGCAGCTGTCCCGGCGCAGGCTGAATGGAATGGAAATGACATCATGTTTATTCAGGAAAGATGTTCCCAGACCCAGATCAGTGTCAGCAAGATGCTGCGATGCGCAGAGGGAACACGCCCGAGACCAGTCAGCGGGTCCCCTCTCCTGTTGCACACGCGGTGCCATGTACAATGCGCCTCACACACACCAACACAAGCCACACACCTCACACAGAGACCTACACACATACACACAGCACACCTCACCACCCTGCATACACCCCTAAATCCATGCAGCACATCACCCAGCCTCCTACACTCAACACCCATAGACCTCCACATAGACCACACCCCCACACACCGACATGAGCCACACGCCTCACACATATGCATCCATACACATCCATGCAGCAACCCATTGACTTCCACATACACCATATTTCTTACACACACACGCATACCTCACACATACCCACAAAGCACACACACTTCCCGCATGGAACACCCACAGATCTTTACACAACATGCAACTGACACACACACCACACACTCCCCACATACACACGTATGCACACACAAACCACACAGATCACCATATATCACAGTTCTGGCACACCACACGCTCACAGATGAGCACCCAAAGTCATCCTCAGACATATTTGATCACTTTGGTGCTGCTCACACTGAGGTGAGGCTCAGCATGGGATGAGGGAGAAGCTTCCAGCCCCCAAACACCTCATTCCAGCTCCCTTCTTCCACTGCGGGTCCCTTTCTTCTTTGAAATGCCCCTTGTACCATCTGGCTAGTCCTGGCACTGTCTTGAGGACTGAGTGGCAGAGGCGTCATTCTGGGCTGAGAAGAGCTTCCGCAGACCCGACGGAATTCAGACTTTACCAGTTCTAGTTGCAGCACATCATGTACCTAGGCTGAACTCTCGGCTTGCACATCATTAAAATGACCCACTGCTGCTACACAGCCCGCTCCGACCCTTAGAACACTTGCTAGTTACTGCTCTCCTCCCTGGCTACCTTAGGCGTCAGCACCATCATAGGGCCTGGAGCCCCAGAGGTGTGGGGACCGGCACAGGGCTGGCATTGGCGTGCTGTGGACTGGGACAGGCTTTGCTTGCACAAGGATTTCTCCAGGGCTTCCCCAGCACCGGTCAGCCTGTAAGAAGGAGCTGTACAGGGTTAAAGGGGGAAGCTGAGAACCACTCGCACCTTAGCCTGGGACATCTGTGTCCCCGTCTGCTACTCTGTTTCTCAGAGCAAGTCGCAGGACCGACCTCTGTAAAGGCCTTGTTGATGAAAGCCATTATTATTCTACACTAAAGCAGAGCTGGAGCCCTGAGGAGGTGCCTGGTGTCCCAACCCTGGCTGCTGAGAAACTACAGAGGGAAGAAAAGTCTCTGGAAAGCTCGTTTTCCTCCTCTTCCTATCCCTCCTTCTTCTTTTGAAGTACTGGACCTTGTGCATACTAGGTAAACGCTCTATCACTGAACAACCTCCCCAGCCCAAGCCTCTGGACTTCTAAGAGTCATCACTGTGAGCAAACAGGGCCCTTTCCAGTGTGACCCTCGTCCCTGTGCCTGCCCACTGCCCAGCTAGGCTGTGCAGTAGACTCCACAACATACCCCGAGAGTCAACATGATGCTTCTACTGTTAAACCAAGAATTCACCGTTACCATCTGTGGAGCCCCCATGTGTACCAGGCACTATTATTATCTGGGTCACTGAAACTCCCCAGTCATCCTCTGAGGTAGAGGAGTCTTATTCCCATGGACTCACAAGGATCCCACCCAAGGTCACATCCATGGTGGCAAAACTCCTGCTTCTGGCTCCTGGCCCTAGCATCTCAGACTCTCTGGCTCAACACATATTCCAAGGTGGGTTGCCTGGAACTCCCTCTCACCATGTCAGGAGGATGGGAGCAATGGACTGGCACTGGGGGTTGCTGGTGTGGACACTGAGTATCTTTCCCTGCCCTTCTTTTTCAGTCAGCTGAGCATGGCATGAAAACGCAGGGCTTAGCATCAGGCGGAGCTGCATCTGAGGTCCAGCGTTTCTGGAACTTCCTGGAACTGTACCTCTCAAAACCTCAGTCTTCTCATCTAAAAAGTGGAGCTAGAGAACCAGCATACCTTACAGGCTTGTTGTGAGGATTCAGCAAAATATTACATGAAAGCACATTGTGGTGTGGGGTGCAAAACTGAAGCAAGGTGGGTGAAATATCTACCGTGGCTGAAACGGCTAAAACTAGGGCAAGGGAGTTCATTATTCTATCCTACTTTTGTGTATGTTTAAGAGTTTTTATAATAATTTTTTTTAAAAAAATGTATCCCTCTGCTTGTCGTGAATGCTAGCTATTATTATAAATGGGGCTTGTTTGTGGAAAGGTGGGGTGGGTAGGAGAGAGCAAGGTGGGGGGAGCTTCCCCAGGAGGATTGCATCCTCCCCAACCTGGGGGAAGCCCGCAGTCACTCAAATGCCAGGATCAGTGTCCTCTTGAGACAAGCGCAGTCCCCTCGAGGATGGGCAACTGCGCAGAGAATTCCAGAGGCTCCCTCTTGGTCTGCCCCCTTTTCAGGCCACCACTGTCCCTATACCGACTAAAATCCCTTTTATCACCCCTTCAGCAGACCGGCCCCTCCCATTCCACTATCAGTGAAGGAGGGATGATGTTTTAGTTTCATTCCCTTAATTTTGCTGCTTTTCCTCTTTCTTTTAGAAAAAATAAAATAAAATGTATTGACATACAATTCAATAATATTGGCCCTTGGAGTGTTTTTCCGTTATTGGTTTTGGTTTGGTCATTTATGCCCCTGCTTTTTGGTCAGCGCTGAGAACAGAACCCAAGGCCTTGCATTTGCTAGGCAAGGGCTCTTCCACACAGCTAAATCCCCAGCCCGTATTTATCATGTGTGTGTGTGTGTGTGTGTGTGTGTGTGTTGCACATGTGGAGGTCCGAGGACAACCTCAAGATTCCTGTGCTCCACTTTCTGTGAGGCAGGGTCTCTTGCCAATGGTGGCAAGCTGCTAGACCTGGGTGCAAGTTTCAGATGCTCCTGGCTCTGCTTCCCATTGTCGTAGGCACACTGGGATGACAGACACGTGCACTGTGTGTCCAACTCTGTGTGGGTGCTGGGGAAATCAAACCTGGTTTGACTTGCAAGCAGGTTTCACAAGCAAATGCCTTTAATAGCTGCCATTTTTTTAAAAAAACATTTTATTTTTATTTATTTATTTGACAGAAAGAGAGAGGGAGAGGAAGCGGGAGAGAGAGAGAATGGGTGTGCCAGGGCTCTAGCCACTGCAAACGAACTCCAGACACGTGTGTCCCCTTGTACATCTGGCTTACAAGGGTCTTGGGGAATAGAACCTAGGTCCTTTGGCTTTGCAGACAAATCCCTTAAGTGCTAAGCCATCTCTCCAGCCCTCACTGACATTTCTTTAGCCTCTCCCACCAGGTCTTATTTTTTGAGGTAGAGTCCTACTCTAGCCCAGGTTCACCTAGAATTCACTATGTAGTCTCGGTGGCCTCCAACTCACATTGATCCGCCAATCTCTGCCTCCCAAGGGCTGGGATTAAAGGTGTGCACCACCACACCATGCTCTCCCTTCCATGTGTTTTGAAAAAGGGTCTCATGTTGTCCAGGCTGGCCATATTTAGCCAAAAATGGCCTTGAAATCCTGATCCACCTGTGTCTACCTCTAGAGTGCCAGGATTACAGGCATGAGCCATCATGTCCAGCTGTTGTTTTGTCTTTAATATTTTATTTATTTATTTATTTATTTGCAAGCAGAGAGAAGAGGGACAGAGAGCACGAACATGCCAAGGCCTCTAGCCACTGCAAATGACTCCAAATGCATGCACCATCTTGTGCATCTGGCTTTTATGTGGGTCCTGGGAAATCAAACCTGCATTCATAGGTTTTGCAGGCAGGTACCTTCACCACTGAGCCATCTCTTCAGCCCTCCCTGGTTTTGTTTTGTTTGTTTGTTTGTTTTGTTTTTGAGGCAGAATCTTTCCCACACTAGTATCAAACTTCTGATCTACTTAGATGACAGATGACAGATGACAGACACCACCATGCCTGGCTTATATATCTTTCTTTTTCTTTTTTGAAATATTTTTAAATTTTTATTTATTTAGTTGAGAGTGACAGAGAAAGAAAGAGGCAGAGATAGAATGGGCACACTAGGGCCTCTAGCCACTGCAAACAAACTCCAGACACATGTGTCCCCTTGTGCATCTGGCTAACGTGGGTTCTGGGGAATTGAGCCTTGAACCTGGGATCCTTAGGCTTCACAGGCAAGTGCTTAACCACTAAGCCATCTCTCCAGCCCTTATATATATATCTTCCTTAAAGAGATGTATATTCACATCTCTTACCCAATTTCTTTTTAAAAAATTATTTTAGGGCTGGAGAGGTGGCTTAGTAGTTAAGGTGTTCACCTGCAAAGCCAAAGGACCCAGATTTGATTCTCCAGGACCCATGTAAGCCAGAAGCACAAGGTGGTACATGTGTCTGGAGTTCATTTGTAGTGGCTGGATGTCCTGGTGCATCCATTCTCTCTCTCTTCTTCTCTCTCCCCACTCTCAAATAAATAAAAAAAAATTAAAAATATTTTATATTTATTTATTTGAAAGGGATACCCAGAGAAAGACAGATAGAGAGAAAAGAATGGGTTGTCAGGACCTCCAGCCACTGCAAAAGAACTCCAGACACATGCGCCACCTTGTGCATCTGATTTACATGGGTCCTGGGAAGTTGAATCTTAGTCCTTAGGCTTTGCAGGCAAGCACCTTAACCGCTAAGCATCTCTCCATTCCCCAATTTACTTCTTCCTTTCTTTCTTTCTTTCTTTCTCTCTCTCTTTCTTTCTTTCTTTCTTTCTTCCGTCCTTCCTTCCTTCCTTCCTTCCTTCCTTCCTTCCTTTCTTTCTTTCTTTCTTTCTTTTTTTTTTTTTTTAATAAAGGTAGTCTTGCTGTAGTCCAGACTGACCTGGAACTCACTATGTAGTCTCAGGGTGGCCTTGAACTCATGAGGATTCTCCTACTTCTGCTTCCTGAGTACTGCACCACACCTGGCTAAAAGTATTATTATTTATTTATTTGAGAGAGAAAGAGGCAAATATGAGAGAAAGAAAATGGTGCACCAGGGCCTTTAGTCACTGCAAATGTGCTCCAAACACACACACTACCCTGTGCATCCAGCTTTACGTGGGTACTGGGGAATAGAACTCAGGTCCCTAGGCTTTGTGAGCAAACACCTTAAATGCTGAGCTATCTCTCCAGCCCTCTTATCTAATTTATATATACATATATATTAGAGAGAGAGAATAAAAATGGGGTACCAGGGCCCCTTGCCACTGCAAATGAATTCCATATGCATATACCACTTTGTTTATCTTCCTTTACATGGGTAATAGAGAATTGGGCCTATGTTGGAAGGCTTTCCAAACAAGTATCTTTAACCACCGAGTCATCTCCCCAGCCTCTTCTTTTTCCCAATGTTTCTTTGGATACTTATTTCCTAGTTCCTGAGTTGTAAGCATTTTTAATATAGTTTAGATACAAGTCATTTATTAGATATATGATATCAGATATTTTCTCCCATTCATGAGTTCATTTCCACACAAAAATTTAAAATTTTAATTTGCATCAGTAATTATGATTTAAATTGTATGCATTATAGGGAATAGTTTGAAATTCCACATACAACCCAGTATGTCATGGCATGTCCAGCTCTTCCACTTTCTCATATAAACTACATAACTGGCCATCGTGAGCTACAGTTACCTCACTGTGCTGCAGAACACTGGAACCTATGGCTTCTCCGTGTTTGGATACCTGTTATCCCTCTACCTCCCCACCCTTCCTGGCCCCAGTAATCACTATTCTATGGTCACATGGACTATTTTATTTGTTGTTGTTATTGTTTTAGCTTCCACATATGAGCGAGAACACACCATATTTGTCTGTCTTCCTGGTCCCTGCTCACCTCAGGTAACAAATAGAATGTTCTCTAGTCCCATTCACTTGCTCCATATGATAGGATGTCATTTCTTTGTTGTGACTGAATGATATTCCATGGTGTATACACATTTTCTTTATCTCCCCGTTCACTGATGGCATCTGGGTTGATTGCATATCTTAACTGTTATGAATAGGGTAGCAATAAACACAGGCTCTTCGGATCTCTGATGTCAGTTCCTTGGGTTACATGCAGCCAGTAGCTAGATGGCTGGATCATCTCATAACTCCACTCTTAGGTTTTTCAGGAATTTTTGTACTATTCTACATCATGGTTGTACTAATTTACATTCTCCCCATTGTGTATAAGGGCTCTCCTTTCCCTACATCCTCATCAGCATTTATTTATTATTTATTTTTAAGAGAAAGAGAATGGGCAAGCCAGCATGTGCTACTTTGTACAACTGGCTTTGCATGGGTACTAGGGAATCAAACTTGGGTCATTAGGCTTTATGAGTAAGTGCCTTAACAGCTAAGTAATCTCTCCAGATCAGCATTTGTGTGTGTGTATGTGTGTGTGTTTGCAAGGAGACAGAGAGAGAGAGAGATAGACAGAGAAGAGAGACAGACAGTGAGAATGGGCAAGCCAGAGCCTCCAGCCCACTGCAAACAAACTCCAGCTGCAAGCACCTCTTTGTGCATCTTGCTTTTACATAGGTGCTAGGGAAATCAAACCTGGGTCATTAGGCTTTATAGGCAAGCACCTTAACTGCTGAGCCATCTTTCTAGCCCTGTTATTATTTTTTAATAATAGCTCTTCTTACTGAGATAGGATGATATCTCATGGTTTTGATTTGTATTTCCCTGATGCCTAATGTTGTTCAAAAGTGGGGTTTTTTTTGTAACTTTGCTAGACATTTGATTTTTTTTCTCTTTAAAAATTTTATTTATTTATTTATTTATTTATTTATTTATTTATTTGCAAGGAGAGAGAAAGAGAATAGGCACACCAGGGCCTCCAACCATTGCAAACAAACTCCAGATGCATGTGCCATTTTGTGTGGCTTACATGGCTACTGAGGAATTGAACCTGGGTCCTCAGTCTTCACATGTAAATACCTTAACCACTAAGCCATCTCTCCAGCCTGATATTTTTCTCTTTTAAAAAATAATTTTTAGGGCTGGACAGATGGCTAAGCAGTTGAGTGCTTGCCTGTGAAGCCTAAGGACCACATAAGCCAGATGCACAAGGGGGTGCACGCATCTGGAGTTCATTTGCAGAGACAGAGGTCCTGGTGTGCCCATTCTCTTTCTCTCTCTTTCTCTTTCTCTCTCTCTCTCTCTCTCTCTCTCTCTCTCTCTCTCTCTCTGCTTCTTTCTCTCTCTGTCTGTTGCTCTCAAATAAATAAATAAAAATGAACAAAACAATAAAAATTAGAATTTTTAAAATTTGAGAGAGAAAGGCAGAGAGCAAGGCTCCAGGAGGCAGAGAGAGTAAGTGAGAATGGGCATGTCAGAGCCTCTTGCCACTGAAAACGAACTCCAGATTCAGGCACCAACTTGTGCATCTGGCTTTATGTGGGTACTGGGGAATTGAGCCCCTAAACTGACAGGCTTTGCAAGCAAGCACCTTTAACCACTGAGCCATCTCCCCACCCCTAAATTTCTTCTTCTGAGAGTGTCTGTTCTGATCACAATGTCACCTTAGGCTGGAGTCTATGCAGGCTCCATCATGACCTCAGCCTTGCTCCATGCTTGAAAATTTCCTGGGAGACACTATTTCCTGACCATGTGACCATCTTGAGCAAGGAATACAGCCTCTCTCAGCTTCAGTTCCTTTATTCTAAAGGAGGGTAATGCTGCCTGACTTACAGAGTTATGCTGAGAAATGGCCTCAGTGAGCAAATGAAAGCCATCTGTTTTTGTTTTTGGTTTTCTTGTTGGCTTTGTTTTTCAAGGTAGGGTTGGTTTCACTTCAGTCCAGGCTGACTTGGAACTCACACTGTAATCCCAGGCTGGCCTCGAATTCACAGCAATCCTCTTACCTCCTCCTTCCAAGGGCTGGGTTCAAAGGTGTGTGCCACCATATCTGGCAAAAGGCATCTTTTAAATGATGCTCCTGGCAAGTAATTAGGACCTTCCTTAAATCAATTTAAACATTGTTTAGGCATCACCGTTTAGTGGAAAGCCACTTACCCAATATAAACTGTAACATATAAAATTACCTTGCAGGGCTGGAGGGATGGCTTAGTGGTTAAAGCATTTGCCTGAAAAGCCAAAGGACTCAGGTTTGATTCCCCAGGACACATGTTAGCCAAATGCCCAAGGGGGAGCATGTGTCTGGAGTTCGTTTGCAGTGGCTGGAGGCCCTGATACGCCCATTCTCTCTCTCTCTCTCTCCCTTTCTCTTTTAAGTAAATAAATAAAATATTTAAAATTACCTTGTAAAATGGCTATTAAATGTAAAGTTAGAGGATTTACAAAATGTAGCAACACCATTATTCCTGTTGGAATCCCGGTACTCAGCACTCCCAGCTCAGATGGACCCACAGGCCCAGCCTTTGTCCCTATAGCTCCTGATACATCACCAAAATAAACGTGGAAATTCTAAAAAAGGAATGAGTCCACAGTAACAAATGTGGGAGATGAAGGTTTCACCCTATTTCTCTCGAAACAAGGATTTTAGCAAATGTGCAAAAGGTGGGAAACAGATGGAAGTGGGCTGGTGGATGGAACAGGCCTAATCTGGAATGCACTCCAGGGGAGATAGAGTGGAGGCCCCCAGGGAACTGCACCTTAGATCCAGTAGCTGGGATAGGGGTCCCAAGATGAGGGGAGCTGAAGGCAGAATATTACCTTCAGGCGTATCTGTGACCTAGCTCTGTCCCTTACCTTCTGCAGAAACAGGGCTGCAGCATTTGTCCACAGGGCAAAAAGCAGAAACACCTGCCTCTAAAGAGAGCCACTGAGTCTCCTGGGAAGTTGAAGCTCTCAGCATGCATTTGGGTGAACCATACTGCAAGTGTCTTCCTCCTGACGTTGGGAAAGTCTTCAACACAGCTGGCCATGAAGCCAAGCCCACCAGTCACATGGCCCGTCTTAACTTCTTCTCCTGCCATGGGCCACCCAGACAACATCTGCACTGGGCGAGAGGCCTGGTGGAAGGATGCCCTTGTGAAGCAGGAGAGGAAACCCATACAGTGAACTGGCCCTTCGATAAACATGAACAGATTCTTTGGAAGCCTGGAGAACACAAAAAGAATCAATGTCATGAGAGAAAAAGGTGGGGCTAAGCAGGAAAATTGACCTGTGAGGAAATAGAGTTAATTCAGAGGGCTGAAGCATGGGAAAATAATATAGATATAAAATCCAGACAGTTTTTATGAGAAATAAGCAATGAAATAAACAGATAATCTGGGAAGATTAAAACTAGCATCATAAGAAGCATAACCCAGAAACCATGGCACCTATGGTGAAAGACACCTTCCAGAATATAGGGTAGGATGACAAAGAATTGGAAAATTTACAAGAAGGTGAGTTCTTGCCCACGGTGGTGGCATATGTCTTTAATCCTGTTGCAGTCAGGTTTGCATTGCTGGTAGAAATCACCCAACCAAGAACACCTTATGGGGAAAAAAGAGGTTTATTTTGGCTTATAGGCTCAAGGGGGAAGCTCCATGATGTTAGGGAAAATGAGGGCATGAGGGTGGACATCTTGTCTTGGCCAACAACAGGTGGACAGCAGGAACAGAAGAGTATGCCAAACACTGGCATGGGGAAACTGACTATAATACCCATAAGCCCGCCTCCAACAATACAGTGCCTCCAGGAGGCTTTAATTTCCAATTGCTATCAGCTGAAGAGACTAGCATTCAGAAGACCTAAGTTTATGGGGGACACCTGAATCAAACCACCACAAATCCCATCACTCCAGAGGCAGGTTTGATTCTCTAGGACCCACATAAGCCACATGCACAAGGTGGTACATGTGGAGTTAGTTTGCAGTGTCTAGAGTCCCTGGCGTGCCCATTCTTTCCCTATTTGCCTCTCTCTCTCTCTCTCTCTCTCTCTCAAATAATTTTTTTAAAAAGTTAAAAAAAAGATGTGTTCTCCATGGACCATCCCAAAGAGGAAGAAGTGGAGAAGAGGACTGGGAAGATGACTCAGAGGTTAAAGGTGCTGGCTTGCAAAGTTTGCTGGCCTGGGGTTCAATTCTCAAGTTTTCCACATGAGCTGGACACAAAAAGTGGCTCAAGTGTCTAGTGTTCATTTATAATGGCAGGAAACCCTGGTATGCCATTATACATACACGCACACACATGTGCTCAAATATATTTTTTTAAGTGGAGAGGAGAAAAATACCACCTCCCCCCAAAAAAAATATCAGTCAAGAAATCTCCAGAGCTGAAGGGCAGAGTGCAGAGCCACATTTAGACACATTATTAAATATGAGGGTAAAGGAGATATCCTAAAGCTATTTCATTTCTGTTTTCAAAAAAGTTCTCACATAGCCCAGGTTGGCCTCAAGCTCCCAATGTAGCCAAGGATGAAAGACCTTGAACTTCTGATCTTCCTGCCTTCACCACCCAAGTGCTGGGATTACAGGCGTGTGCCAGCATGTTCCATTTTATGTGCTGGGGATCAAATGCAGGGCCTCAAACATGCTAAGCAGGTACTCTGCCAACTGAGCTACATCCTCGGGCCCCCTAAAATTTTTCAAAGAGAAAAATCCATCTACCAACACAGGGATGACGTCAGCCTAACACCATCCTAGTTCTAAAAGAAAATGAGCATTCGGAAGGAAAACGGTTTTCAACTCAGATTCTATTGTCATCACAATCATTCAAATGTTAGGAGGAGAATATTTTTAAAGATGTAGCAAAATTCGCTTTCCATGTGGCCCAGTATGGTTCAGTTCTGAAATGTCCCCCACAGGCTCATGTTAGGGATGGTTGGTGGTGCCATTTTTGGAGGCTGTGGAACGCTTAGCAGGTGGTGTCTAGATGACAGAAATAGCTCACAAGGAGTGGACCTTTGAAGGTTAAACCCAGCCTGCCTTCTGTCTTGTTCTCTGCTTCCTGATCTCACTTCCTGATATAAACAGCTCTTGCAGCATGTTCCCACCACCGTGAGCTGAACAGCTCCCGTCTTCATGAATGGGAACAATGGGCCTTGATCTGTTTCTCACAGGTGTTTTGATCATAACCAAGTATAAGTAACCCAATACATGTCCCCCTTTAGGAGGCTGTGTAAGGTTCACACCAGCAAAATAAGGAAGTAAACATTGCAGGGTTAAAGAACACCCTGTCTAGGGCTGGAGAGATGACTTAGCGGTTAAGTGCTTGCCTGTGAAGCCTAAGGACCCCGGTTTGAGGCTCGGTTCCCCAGGACCCACGTTAGCCAGATGCACAAGGGGGTGCACGTGTCTGGAGTTCGTTTGCAGTGGCTGGAGGCTCTGGTGCACCCATTCTCTCTCTCTCTCTCCCTCTTTCTCTCTGTGTCTGTCTCTTTCAAATAAATAAATAAAAATAAAACAAAAAAATTAAAAAAAAAGAACATCCTGTCTAGAGGCAAGGGAGAAGTTAAAGGCTAGAAAGGGAGGTTTCTGAGACAATGGGGAGTTCGGTTGACTAGTAGAGTAACAGAATCTTCAAACTTTTTGGAAATGCAATAAATTGCAAGGAGAGGAAAGAAAGTCTATTGATAACTCTAGGGAAAGCAAACTTGTGTAAGAAGCTATTGTCCAACCATAAGCTGACTCAACTGTGGCAATATTTTGAGTGTTTGATAGTGCATTAAAAAAAAAAAAGAAGAAGCAAGTGCTGGGAAAATTGCAAATTCTGCTAACCTAGGTTCAGTTCCCCAGTTCCCAGATAAAGCTAGAAGCACAAAGTGACGCATGCATCTGAATTTCATTTGCAGTGTAAGAAGGCTCTGGTGTGTCAGTGCTCTCTCTGCTTCTCATAAATAAATAAATATTTAAAAATTACTTAAAAAGAAAGAACTAAATATACAATGATTGTAGGAAGATTCTCTTACAGTTATCCCAGGATATTGGCATTGGATTGTAAAGAGAAGAAACAGAACTCCAAGAAACTACTCGACTCAGCAATAAATATTTGCACACTCATGACAACATAAATGTCATTAACATTGACTTTTAACTTTTAGAGTGAAACTGTGAAAAAACATAGAGTATTGATCTGGCAAAGAGTAGTATATAAATCCTAGTGCCCTTCACAATGGGATAATAAGTGCAGCTGGCAGAAAAGAGGAGAAAAGGGTAGAGATGCAAGAATTCTCAATTTCAAAGTTGGAGGAGGTCAAAAATTTTTAATGGTTCAAAGAGTTATAAATTATGTACGTACCCTTAAGATTTCAAATGTAACAAATAGATTTAATGCAATTAATAAGTTTTAAATACTAGGAGAAAATAAAAGAAAGACAAACTGAATCGAGCTAAATTACCACCATTAAGATCATGGCATTGGAGCCGGGCGTGGTGGCGCACGCCTTTCATCCCAGCATTCGGGAGGCAGAGGTAGGAGGATGGCCATAAGTTTGAGGCCACCCTGAGACTACATAGTGAATTCCAGGTCAGCCTGGGCTAGAGTGAGACCCTACCTCAAAATACCAAAAAAAAAAAAAAAAAAGAAAAGAAAAGAAAAAAATCATGGCATTGATATTGAATAAAAATGATAAACCAAGAAATAGAAAGAAAAGCAAATTTTCTAGAAATTTGAGGTTATCTACTAGAGATATGTTTAAAAAAATAACTTCCTTAGTTTTTTTTTTTTTTTCATTTATTTGAGGCAAACCCATCAGACGGGCAATTTTTTTTTTAATGTGAAAGAGCAAGAGAGACAGAAAGAGAGAGAATTGGCACCCCAGGGTCTCTAGCCTCTGCGACTGAACTCCAGACACACATGTCATCTTGTGCACATGTGTGACATTGCACGTTTGCATCACCTTGTCCATCTGGCTTACATGGAACCTGGAGAGTCGAACATGGGTCCTTAGACTTCACAGGCAAGTGCCTTAACTGCTAAGATATCTCTCCAGCCCTATTTAAAATTTTTTTTTTTTTTTTTTTACTTTCAGGGTTAGATAATGTGGTATGGGTAGATAAGAAAGGCTGGAAGACTGTAGCCTTTTATCACACCTCCTTTGTACCTTTTGGTTATTACTATGCAGTAAGTGCTAAAATTAACAAGGGATTATGTAGCTGGGTGGTGGCAGCACTTTGGAGACTGAGGCAAGAGAATTATCATGAGTAATTGAGACCAGTCTGAGCTACAGAGAGAGTGACTGTCTTGTAAAGCACACAAACAGGGGCTGGGGAGATGGCTCAGCAGTTAAAAACACTTGCTTGTGAAGCCTGCAGGCCAGGGTTTGATTCCCCAGCACCCACGTAAAACCAGAAGCACAAAGTGGAGCACGCACCTGGAGTTCATTTGCAGAGAACCTGGCATGTTTTAAAACACACACACACACACACACACACACACACACACACACACACACACACACAATTAAGAAACCATTTAACAGGAAAAAGATGCCAAATATTCCAAAGGAAAACATAAGTGGTAGTCATGATTCTGTCTGCCCTATGGCTTTTATTTATTTATTTTTGTTATTTGTGTGTGTGTGTGAGAGAGAGAGAAAGAGAAAGAATTGGCACACCAGGGCCTCTAGCCAGTGCAATCAAATTCCAGATGCATGCGCCATCTTGTGCGCATGTGTGACCTTGTGCATTTGGCTTATGTGGGTTCTAGAAAGCTGAACCTAGGTCCTTAGGCTTCACAGGCAAGTGCCTTAACAGCTAAGCCATCTCCCCATCTCTGCCCTATGGTTTTTAAACAAATTCTCTTTCTGTTGAAATCCCACCTTTGCCTCTGATGGCTCTTAAATTTGGACATCTCATCTCTCTCTGCCTCAGTTTTATCTCCTGTACAAAAGGGAAGGTTTGTGTGCAGGTCCAGGGTCTTCCTCCTCCCTCCTTTTTTTCCTTTACCCTTGGTAGGTGTTTGGAACCTGAGGTGTAATATTGACTTGACTTAAAAAATTCAGGGCTGGGGCTGGAGAGATGGCTTAGCAGTTAAGCACTTGCCTATGAAGCCTAAGGACCCCGGTTTGAGGCTCAATTCCCCAGGACCCACCTTAGCCCAATGCACAAGGGGATGCACGCATCTGGAGTTCATTTGCAGTTGGTGGAAGACCTGGTGCACCCATTCTCTCTTTCGATCTGCCTCTTTCTCTCTGTGTCTGTCGCTCTCAAATAAATAAAAATAAACAAAAAAAATTTTTTTTTAATTCAGGGCTGGATCTGGAGGGATGGCTCAGCAGTTATGGCACATGCTTGCAGCAAAACCTAACAATCAGAGTTCAGTTCCCCAGTACCCACATAAAGCTAGGTGCACAAAGTGATGCATGCATCTGGAATTTGTTGTAGTAGCTGGAGGCCCTGGCACACCCATTCATATTCTCTCTCTCCATCCTTCTCTCTATGTCTTTTTTTGCTTGCAAATCAATAAATAAAAAAAAATTCAGGGCTGGACAGATAGCTTAGTGGTTAAGGCACTTGCCTGCAAAGCTGAAGGATCCAGGTTTGATTCCTCAGGACCTACGTAAGCCAGATGCACAAGGTGGCACATGAGTCTGGAGTTTGTTTGCAGTGGCTGGAGGCCCTGGCACGCCCATTCTCTCTCTCTCTCTCTCTCTCTCTCTCTGCCTCTTTCTCTCTGTTAAATATATATATATATTATAAATTCCAATGGGCCTGGTGTGGTGGCACATGCCTTTAATCCCAGCACTTGGGAGGCAGAGGTAGGAGGATCGCTGTGAGTTCAAGGCCAACCTGTGAATACAGAGTGAATTCCAGGTCAGCCTGGGCTTGAGCAAGACCCTACCTCAAAAAAACAAAACAAAACAAAAAAAAACATGGAAAACAAAAGTCCTCAGTCCCTGAGAAATACTATGTGCCACATAGTGGTGAAGGATGTTTTGTTCTTCTTTCCAGTGCTGCCCTGTATTCCAAAGAACAGCGTGGACCACCTGGTGTGTGTGTGTGTGTGTGTGTGTGTGTGTGTGTGCGTGCTCACGCATGCGCACATACACACATAGGTGCCTATGATCATGTGCCTGTGTGTGTGTGTGTATCAGAGCCCAGCGGTCCCTCTCTCATACTTGGGGAGGGATGTCAGCTGGAGGCTGCGATGCCGCAGGCGTCTCACTGAAAATGGAGGGCAAGAGGGTGGCTGCTTAATGACTAGATGTTAAATGTTCCAAACAATTTATACATTTAGAATCCTAAGTTTTCAAAACTCAGCCCGCCGCGCCGCTCTGCAGATCTTGTTTATAACACATTCTGCTAAAATTATCTCAGTGCCTAGCGCACCCCCTATAGCACAGATGCTCCGGAACCTGCAGCTCTGTTTGGATTCCAGATATTCCTGCCCAAGCTATTTGTGTTCGCCGTAAATGAAACGCGAAACCGAGGAACGGCTGCTCGGCAATTTTTTATAAATATATGCCTAATCTTCACAGTGGGCTCCGGGGTTCAAGTTTTATTTATGTATGTTTTTGCCTCCCAGTGCCTCAAGGGGCTTGTTTTCCCTTGTGCCTACAGGGGCTTCTGCCTGTTCAACGGGGAGGAGCCCAGCTTGATTCCCAGGGACTCTGCCCTTGTCCAGGGAGGTGGCTGAGTGTTCTGCAATTCTTCCCCTTATCTCTAGCCTTAACCTTCCTCATCTGAGCAATGGGAGCAATACTGGTCCACACACTATTACATGCATTATATGAAATTGGAGGATTACATAAAACACTGGTTCATTCAAGGGGCATATACTGAGGCCAGACCATAGGTTTTTGAACCTGTCTCTATCTGACGGCCTTAGGGGAGTGCTTTCAACAGCCCAAACAGGCAGAGCAAGTACACCAGGCTCTCTGCACACAGGATCCAGGCACTGGGAGATTTTGCAATCCCCTAGGTAATTCCAGTGTGAAACCAAGTCTGAGAACCAATGACCCAGATAGGTGTTTCTCAGAATTTTATGTGTGCAGTCTCCAAGGATTTGTTAAACCAGATCACATGGAGTTAGTGGGGGAGCAGGGTTGCTAATAGCCACATCTCTAACAAGTGCTAGGCTGCGGGCATGTGGACCACACTGGAGATCCTGGGTCCAGGCACTCAAGGAAGTGCTGAGGGTACCACATCAGACCAGTCCGCGGCAGCTGCTGCCCATGTGGACCTTGAGAGGGACACAGACCTTTACACAGTGACAATGACAACTGTTACAAGAGTGGTGCATGGACCTCTGCACACTGGGGACAAATAACCAGGTTTTTTTTGGGGGGGGGATGAGGTGGGAGGGAACCAAGATAGACTTCCTGGAGCAGGCTAACCATTTAGCTGAAGGAGAGGAGAAGGGTGCTGGGAAAGGGAGGCAGGCTGGGAGAACAGTAAGGGCTAAGGCCCAGAGGCAAAAGAGCACATGCAGGAGGTGACTGGAGGGTCTATGCAAAGATGAAGCCCAAAGCAGGGGCTGAGCCAGGAAGTG
This sequence comes from Jaculus jaculus, assembly GCF_020740685.1. Lineage (NCBI taxonomy): Eukaryota > Metazoa > Chordata > Mammalia > Rodentia > Dipodidae > Jaculus > Jaculus jaculus. Next base: position 129,515,934 of record NC_059102.1, on the reverse strand, counting down.
GATGGGGAGCTGTGACTGGCTTTTCCTTGTAGCATCACCAGTCATTCCATTCACCCTCCACGAGGCAAGTCTCTGTCAGCAAAGAACACTTGCACAGTAAGACTGGATTGATCAGTGATCAATGAGGAGAACAATCACACCCCTATTGCATATAGCACGCAAGGCCAGCTGCTGCCAGAAGACACAGATCTAACCCTGACCCCATCCCAGTCCTCCGAAAGTGTATGGCTGAGGAGGTGAAGGACAGACCCACACACTTACGGGTCTGCAGGTTTGTGGGTCTGTGTGGATTCTGAGAGAGCAGAACAAGGGTGGTAGGAAAAAATAGATCCAAGAGAGGTATGCCCACAGACTAGAGGTCTGAAGGTTTTTGAGAGGAGGAGAGTGGAGTCTGAAGGATAGTAAGACTTCAATTAGCCTGAAAAGACAGGAAAAGACATCCCAGAGGGGAGTGGCATGCTAAGAGAATGGTGATCAGACCAACATAGCTATGTGAAGGAATGAGAAAACAAAACCAGCTCTGCTTTCAACACCATCAGTTTCTCAGCACGTGGCACAAAGTTGGCACTCAGTGTTTGTTGAGTGAATGTTGAAGGAGGTTGGGTGGTGTTATGAACTACATATATGTGAACTCCCCAGTTTGTATGTTTTAATTCAAACTCCTCCAGCTATTAAAGAGTTAATGTTCTGATTTTTTTTTTTTCCTCCCCCACGATCCTATTGGAATCTTATTCCAAGGCCAACACATTGTCAGTGTGACATAGTCCAGTAGTGAAATACTGGGGACTTCACCCTTGGATGCTACTAACTGGAGCCTCGTAGGAAACTCAGGCAATGTGAGGATGTCTGATGACCTGGTTGGCTGGCTGATGTCAACTGAGTATTTAAGTAACAAGGCATGCCTGAAAGCCCCTAGAAGCCAGCCCCCCCAAATATTATGTAGCCTACACCCTATACATGTTTTTGTGCTTCAGGTCTGTGTGTCTCTCTGACACCATTTTTTTTTTCAAATTTTTATTAACAACTTCCATGATTATAAAAAATATCTCATGGTAATACCCGCCCTCCCCCCACTTTCCTCTTTGAGACTCCATTCTCCATCATATCTCCTCCCCATCTCAATCAGTCTTTTATTTTTTTAATTAATTAATTAAATTTTTTTTGTTTTTTTTTTTGTTTTTTTTTTGGTTTTTTGAGGTAGGGTCTCACTCTAGCCCAGGCTGACCTGGAATTCACTATGGAGTCTCAGGGTGGCCTCTAACTCATGGCAATCCTCCTACCTCTGCCTCCTGAGTGCTGGGATTAAAGGCGTGCGCCACCACACCCGGCTTCTCCTTTTCCTCCTCTTATGATGGTCTTGTGTAGGTAGTGTCAGGCACTGCGAGGTCATGGATATCCAGGCCATTTTGTGTCCTGGGGGGAGCACATTGTAAGGAGTCCTACCCTTCCTTTGGCTCTTACATTCTTTCCGCCACCTCTTCCACATTAGATCCTGAGCCTTGGAAGGTGTGATCGAGATATTACAGTACTGAGCACTCCTGTCACTTCTTTCCAGCACCATGGTACCTTCTGAGTCATCTGACACCATTTTTTATCCTGGATCTACATGTTAGGGTCTGACCAGCAAGGCCTCTTATAAGCCCTAAGGTTCAGTCATCCAAAGAGCCTGGCCTCTCGTTTCTGGTCTAGGTTCAAAACTCCAGAAAAGGCCTCTGATTGGTCCAGCTTGAGCACTTACTCATTCCTGTGGTTCAGTGAGTAAAGGCATTTGCCTGTCACCACCCCCACCCCCACCCCACAAGCCTGATAAGTAGAGTTCTCATCCTCAGCACTCATACAAGGCCAGACACAATGTGGTGCACGTGTCTGTAACTCAACACACCCACGGTAATGGGAGGTGAGCCAGGAGAACCTCGAAGCCGGTGGGTGGAGGTAGGGGAGGGAAGCTAGTCTGGCCTCCCTGTGGCAAACAATAAGAAAGACCATGTCTTAAAGTGGAAGAAGAGGAACAATACTCCAGGGATGTCCTTTGACCTGCACACACACACACACACACACACACACACACACACACACACACACCATGGGACATTTTTTAGGCTGGCTTCTAGGGGTCTTCCAGGCCCGCCCTGTCACTTGAACATTGATGTGGTTTGCGCCATAATCCTATGAATGGAATGAGTGAGAGAGTGTGTGTTTATGTGTGTGATGGGAGTAAGAGATGAAAGTTCCAGAAGCAAAACAGAAGTCCTCGAAATGGGAAGATGCTTAGCAACCAAATAATAAGTGCTTATTTGATCAACTAAAGAGTGTGGGCTTCATATGCAGGCTATGGGAAGCCATGGAGGTTGTGGAAGGCCCTAGTGTGGTGGGAAGTCGGAAACGACTCCTGTGATGATGTAGAGAATGGAAGAGCCCCAGAGAGGCCCAGGCAGAAAGTGATGTGGAGTTATGCTAATGGTGATGAGACAAGTAACAGAGGGGAGGGATGAAGAGATGATGGGGAAGGAGTCTAGAAAAGATTGCTCTTTTTTAATTTTTATTTATTTATTTGAGAACAGCAGCAGCAGCAGAGAGAGAGAGAGAGAGAGAGAGAGAGAGGGAGAATGGGCTCACCAGGGCCTCCAGTCACGGCAGATGAACTCCTTGTGCATCTGGCTTATGTGGGTACCAGGGAGTCAAACCTTGAACCGGGGTCCTTAGGCTTTACAGGCAAGCGCTTAACCACTACGCCATCTCTCCAGCCCCAAGATCGCTCTTTATTGTGGAGGGATTAACCTGCACTGTAACAGACCTGGCAGCATTTGGTATCTGAAGAGAGGAAAAGATCTGAGATTCACTCTTAGCCCAAGTCAGCAGCAGGTGGCCTGACTTTGTTATCTTAGCTGGGGGTCCTAAGCCTGCCTGTCGTTGCCATGGCTGCCTTTGCCAAGAGGAACGTTTCAAAGGTTGAGGAATCTTTCTTGGGGGTTGGCAAGCTATGCTCACTTGCGAATATGTTTTTTAAAATATTTATTTACTTATTTGAGAGAAATAAGGGAGAGAGAGAGAAAGAGAATGGGAATACCAGGGCCTCCAGCCACTGCAAATGAACTCCAGATGCATGCACCCCCTTGTGCATCTGGCTTACGTGGGTGCTGGAGAATTAAACCGAGGTCCTTAGGCTCTACAGGCAAATGCCTTAACCACTAAGCCATCTCTCCAGGCCATATATATATTTTTAATTTTCTATGTATGTGAAAGTCAGAGAACAACCTTGGAGTGTTGGTCCTATCCTTCCTCTCTGAGATAGGGTCTTTTGTTTTGCCACCAGGAAGGCCAGGCTGGCAGGCCCCCAGCATCAGGATTCCCCTGACTCCACGTCCCATCGCTGTGGGTGTATTGGGACCACACACATGTGTGCTATGTTGCTTCTGGATGTACGTGGGTTCTGGGGATCTGAACAGTATCTGACAGGCTTGTAGCAAGTGCTTTTAGCCACTGAGGCATCTCTCCAAGCCTGTGAATATGGTTTTATTGGAATACAACCACACCCACATCTTTGATGGATCCTTTTATCTTCAAAGCCTAAAATATCTACTATGTGGCTATCCCACATCCTTGGACCTTCAGATAGATTTATTTCAGTTCACAGTCCATTGTCCACAGACCCGGAGCCAGAGATTGGGGATCTCTTCTTTCACAGGGTAGAACACAGATAGGCTTTGCCAGGGCCCACCCATCCATTCCAGCGTCATTACCGGGTCATATCCCAGGAGGCCTGGCGAGTCCTCGTGCGGATAGCTCCCTGCACGTGCTGCCTATCACAGCACCCCTGGCGGCACCAGACCCCTACTGCTTGCCCACACACACTGAGTAGATGTCAGAGAATTCGCGGAAAGCCACGGCTGATGATTAAGCAACAGAACGGATGGGATAGCAGGCTCTCTGCGAGCAGGTTCTGACAATGTGACTGTGAGGGGCCGAGGAGGAAGGGAGGGCGGTGGAGACATCAATGCACACACCCCGGGCTGCTGCTGAGCTGAGCCGTGGCAGAAGGAGCAGCATCATTAGGAAGGACTGCAGGGACCCTGCAGGAGGAGGTGGGAGCATGGCTTTGTAGGTCCGAAGGCTGGGCAAAGTTAATGCTTGTGAAAAATGTTTAGAGTGAATGGAAAAGGCTTCAGAATGTCTGGGGAGACTCATAACCCAAAGCCTTCCTGCTTGGCACAAGGAGAGTGCTATGAGAAGACAGGGCATCTGGCATTCTTCCTGCTTGCTCGTGAAGGAAAAGGAAGAGCCGGGTTAACAGAGTGGCGATTACATACCAGCAGCAAACTAGGCATTAGGCATTCTCTTTGCGATCTGAAAGCTTGTTATTGAAGTAAAGAGAACATTCAGGAAAGTGTGAAAATCAGAAGATGACATGTCATTAGCTTCATATAACTTAAACAGGCATACATGTCCATATCTGTTTGCAGGTATGTACTCAGAGGTATGCATATACATGCATGTCCATGTTTACACACATCTACATGCATAGACCTGTAGGTGCGTGATGCATACATATACATGCATGTACAAGCACACATGTAACACATATATGTCTACCTCAATATACATTGCATAAGTCTGTGTACAAACACGTGCATACAGCGTACAACACACCTGTGCATGAGTTACTTTCTTGTTGCTGTTATTACCTACCTGGCCAGAAGCAACTCCAGGAAGAGAGGATTTATTTCTGCTCACAGTTTGAGCTCACAGTCCACCGTGGCCGGGGAGAAGCACAAAGCAGCTGGGTACGTGACATCTGGAGTCAGGAAGGGGAAAGCAATGACTGCTGGTGCTCAGCTAATGTTCTCCTGTTCACTCGGTACAGGAGCCCAGCCCATGGGCTGGCCGCACACATGAGCATGGCTTCCCCTCACTTCAATTCACCTAATCTAGAAAATCCCTCCCAAACACCCAGAGCTTCGTTTTCATGGTTATCCAAAGTCCTGTCAAGTTGACAACCATAGATTAACCATGACAACATAAGATACATGCAATACACATATAAATCTACATGCATACACACCCAGTGACACACATATCTATATACATATGCACATAAGTATACACACACACAGACACATGCATACATGTTGTTGCAGTCAGGTTCACATTGCTGGCAGGAATCACCTGACCAAGAGCAGCTTTTTGGGGGAAAAGGGTTTATTTGGGTTGATAGACTCAAGGGAAAGCTCCATGATGGCAGGGGAAACGATGGCATGTGCAGAGGGTAGACATCACCCCCTGGCCAACATAGGGTGGACAATAATAGGAGAATGTGTCAAGCGCTGGCAAGGAGGAGCAGGCCATAGCGCCCAGAAGCCCACCCCCAATGACACACCACCTCCAAGAAGCATCAATTCCCAAATCTCCAACAGCCAGGAAACTAGCATTCAGAGCACCCTGTCTATGGGGAGCACCTGAATCAAACCACCACATTCCGTCCCTGGCCCCCATAAACTGATAGCCATCCGTGATGTAAAATGCAATGCATTCAGTCCCTTTAAAAGTCTCCATAGTTTTTATCAATCCCAATGATGTTTAAACATCCCCATAGTCCAAGATCTCTTAACTGAGCCATAACACAAAAAAGCCCCCCAAAACCCATAATGGCACAGAATAAACATTCACACTGCAAAAGATGGCATTGGACATAGCAAAGAAATATTCAACCAATACAAGATTTAAACAGGGTAAACATCAAACTCTGTAGCTCCAAGTCCAACAACTCTAGTCAGTGACAAATCTCCAAGTGCAATAATTCTAACCAGCAATAAGTCTCTGTCATTCCAATTCCACCCCTGCAGCTGGGCTACTCACAGTCCTGGAAAACTTCATCTGGGGACAGCAGCTCTCCTTGGCGGCCATCTTGTGGTCCCAGTATCTCCACTGCAACCCGTGGTTCATCCTCATGGCTCCGTTCGGTCTCCATGCAGGCATCCAGCAAACCTGCTTCATACTGCTCATGGCCATCTCCAAAACCCAAGACTGCATTGCTAACTCAATGTTCTCTCTTTTTTTTTTTTAATTTTTTTTTTGGTTTATTTTTATTTGTTTATTTGAAAGCAACAGACAGAGAAAGAGGTAGAGAGAGAGAGAATGGGCACTCCAGGGCTTCCAGCCACTGCAGACAAATTCCAGATGCGTGTGCCCCCTTGTGCATCTGGCTAACGTGGGTCCTGGGGAATCGAGCCTCGAACCGGGGTCCTTAGGCTTCACAGGCAAGCGCTTAACCGCTAAGCCATCTCTCCAGCCCTCAATGTTCTCTCTTTTCTGCATTTCTTTTCTCTCTCTCTTTCTTTTTTTTTTTGAGGTAGAGTTTCACTCTAGTCCAAGCTGACCTGGAATTCACTATGTAGTCTCAGGGTGGCCTTGAACTCACCGTGATCATCCTACCTCCGTCTCCCGAGTGCTGGGATTAAAGGCATGCACCACTGTGCCTGACTCCTGCATTTCTTATACTCTACAATACCAGGTAAGGAACCAATTTGTTAATCCAGAGTTTGAAGACTAGGACACTCCTTGAGCACTCAGGCCCCTTCAAAAGAGTCTACATTCTTCCTGTTGCCCCAGTGCCAGTCAGCTGGCCCAATTGCAAAGGTTGTAATCTCTCATATAATTGCAGCTAAACAGGTAGAAGATTCAGCCCAAATATTTCATTTTTTCTGTACCATATCCCTCTGCTCAACACCAGTCCATTTCTATGCAATGCAACCCTGAACAACTTCTCAGGACACAGGCATAACCGTAAGCTTCTCACATAAACTGCTAGCTCAGTCCAGGCAAAGCTCTTTCTCACCTTCATAAGCCAAACCTCACAGTCCATAGTGCTTACTGCATTTAGGTCTTTCAACTCTGACCAGAATAATAAATCAAGCTGTATTTACAGTACTACAAAGTGTCTCTTAGGCCCAGGTTTCAAATCCTTCCACATTCCTCTTGAAAATCAGTCCAAAAGGCCAAAGCCACATAGTCAAGTGTCTAGCAGCAATCCCATTCCTCTGGTACCAACTTTACTGTTGCAGTCAGGTTCACATTGTTGGCAGAAATCACCTGACCAAGGGCAGCTTTTGGGGAAAAAGGGTTTTTTTGGGCTTACAGACCTTAGGGGAAGCTCCAAGATGGCAGGGAAAAATGATGGCATGAGCAGAGGGTGGACATCACCCCCTGGCCAACATAAGGTGGACAACAGCAATAGGAGAGTGTGCCAAACACTGGCAAGGGGAAACTGGCTAGAATGCCCAAAAGCCAGCCTCCAATAACACACCACCTTCAAGAGGCATTAAGTCCCAAATCTCCATCAGTAGGGAACCTAGCATTCAGAACACCCAAGTTTATGGAGGACACCTGAATCAAACCACCTCACATGTATACATCTACATGCACTTGCACACATAGGCACATATATCCACATAACATATACATACACCCAAATACATATACATGTACATGCATGCACAGGTGTACATGCATGTATAATGATGCTTATCACACATGCATGTACATGCTAGTGTGACCTAGGGAAATTCCCTCTGCTGGATCCATGAAGTAAGTGGCCCCATTCATGAAGCCAGCAGTGCAAAGGGCTGTAATGGTCCTCAGCCCCTGGTCAGCAGCACCAAGGTCATTAATGACACAGCCACAGAGCCCTGTATTCTGCTCATAACCCAAGGGAGCTTAGTGGGGATTTTTCTCAGCAGAGCCAGGTGAAAACATACATGGCCAGTGTGGCTCATGACCCACAAAAGCTGTGGGGTCCTTCCTGAGAGTTGCTTGCATTCATTTTTGTTTTTGGTCAATTGTTAGGTAGTCATAGATACACCACTGCAACCTGGGTCTATATGAGTATGTACACAGGGGTAAAGAGTATGTGTGTCAGTGGGCATGGGTGTGGACAGCATGTGTTTGGAAGTCATGTATGCTCGAGCATGAGGTATATATGTTTGTGCCTCTGTGTGTATGTGAAAGCACGTGTTGGTATGGCCGAGCAGTAACCGTGTACCCCAGTGTTGTGTCTGTGCTTGAGCAAGCATGTACACACATGCGTGTGCCCCTTCCCTTCCTCTTTTATTACTTCCTCCCTGGGTTTGATGTTGTGGGTGAATAAAATTTAAAGAGCTCTAATTTTTTTAAAGAGCCCTAAAGGGAGTGGAGCTTTGGTGCAGAGTCATTATTACCATGAACACCTGTGAACTGTTGATTTTAATTGGGCCACAGCTGTCAGGTTGTGGAGAGGGAGAGACTGGTCCCTGGGTTGGTCTGTCCCCACTCTTCCCCCCCCTCAGACTTTAGGGTAGGTACAAAGCAGGGGTAGGAGGACAGGGTGGCCCCTGGAACCTGGCCTAGCCTATGGCCTTGGTCTCCCAGCAGGCAGAAGGAAGGAGCTGGCCTGCATCCAGCCTTGGGCTTCCGCTTCCTGCCTTGCTCCCTGGCAGGCCTTGGGGTCTTTTCACTTATGGAGGAACTCACACACACACACACACACACACACACACACACACACACACACTGCTGCTTGCCAACTCACACTAAGAACAATATTCAATGGTGACAGTGTCTTCAGTTGGATACATGCTCTTCTAAGTGCTTAATCAACTCACAGGATCTCATGGACTCCTCACAACAACCTACCAGGTGAGCATAAATTAGTTCCATCCTAGGGTGAGGAAACTGAGGCACAGAGGAGTTAAAGACTTTCCCAAGGGCTCACAGAACCACACAGTGACACATGCCAATGCCAGCTACCACCCCCCCACCACACACACACATCGGGCTCATTCTGTGTCAGACACGCATCCCACATTCCTCCTTGCATGTCTTCACAGCACATACCAACCTCCAACTATAGACACGGTGTGCGTGCCCAACAATGTCTCAATTGTGAAACGGCACCCAGACTCAACAACTTTCCTTTCTTAAATGGGCAATGCATTCTCCCTGTAGATCCACACCCCTCATAAGGCCACACACACCCCCATCCTATTCCTAGCCTGTTCCCTTGGGACATAGCTGTGTGTGTTCCTTGTGGCCCCACAGTGTGAGTCACACAGAAGCCCATGGCAGGCCACATAGGTCTTGACCATTCTCATAAATGCCGACATGCAGGGGCCAGAGGGACCTGGTAGATGGCTGTCCACAAAAGCCAGTCCGTTGTCTATGTCCACATCCACAAGACACACAGGCTGCAGGACATAATAATGTATGCTCTTGACATGCCCGCACTTTCTCTCTCAGTGGACAAACCACACAGAAGGCAAGTGGACATGACGTCATCATAGGCTTGATCCCGCCTTGTCTGCTGCATGACTGGCTAGTATTGCACGTGGGGCTCCAAGGCTTCCCCCTTCCTGAGGTCACCCTGAACCTTCATATCAAAGCATGATGAGCCTCCCTGTTCCGCTGACAGCAAGGCTAGCTCCCCTCCTGCCTCTGCCCCTTACCCCTCGAGGCCTGCGCTGTCACTGTCCTTCACTCTGTCTGGTGAAGGACACATGACTCCTTTATCACTATGCCTGGCTCCCTCCCAGGCTTTCCCTCCTTCCAACTGGCTGCTGGGCACAGCATAGTCCCCTGGTATTGATTGTCATCACCTTGCTTCATTCCACAAAGATCAATCACTTAGCGCTGTTGAGTGGATGGGGCTTTAGTGACTGGAGAAAGAGCAGGAAGCATGTGGTGTGGGTATCAGAGATGTGCTTCCTGGACAGACATCAGACCCCTTTTCATGGCTACCTCCTCCTTGAGCTGTAGCAGAAGTCCCTCTGGACTCTTCTCCCCTTCCTGGCTGGCACCCATGGGCCACTCTGGACTCTCTCTATGGACCAAGCCACTTGACTCTTCCCATCTGAACCTCTCTAGGCCCCACCCAGAGGTCTTGCCTGACTAAGCAGGACCCTGAAGGTGTTTTCTTCTATGCAAGAGCACTGACTACCTACAAGGGCTCCACTTCTCTCTCAGGTGAGCTGGTCCCATCCACAACCACCTTTCATTTGAGCCATCTGCTCTTAGTACATCAGCACATGCTGCTGGCCATAATGTACTTAAGACAGGCTGCTCTAAGTCACTTGAGGCCACCCCATGCGTTAGAAACTAGGGTGTGATGACTCCGTGCTTATTCACTGGAAGGTCAAGCAAGTCTGGTCCCAGAAGGAAAGTCCACTCTGTAAATTGCACTGGAGCCGCCTCTCCTCTCTATTGCTGATCAACGTCAATTATTCTCTTAGTAGATAGATGCTCATGCCTCTGGAGTACTGAACGAGCCAGAAGCAAAGGGTCAGTGGGTAAGTGTGGGGCAGCCAACTGTGATGGAGCACAGAGCAGATGAAGGAGCCAAGAGGACTTCCTGGAAGAGTCCAGACAGCAAGGATTCATGCCATACCAGTTGACACATGTCAGTGAAGCACAGGTTTTTTTTTTTTTTCATAAATATCTCAGTCAGCTTTGAATTCTGCATTTCCCCCAGATCTGGCTTCCCACTTCTGTGAAATGATGTCAAGCCTGAGGCTCCCTTTCCCATGGAGGCTTAGTGAGTGACTCCTGCTGTCCTCTCTCCCTTGGTGTGGCCCTTAGGGGAGCCAAGTGACCTTAGTTGACAAATTTGGAAACAATGAGCAGTGGTTGGTGCTTTTCTTGTACCCTTGGGAGCAAGCTATCCCCAAGGAACAAGAATTTTCTTCTCTTCCTTTGAGCCAGTAGAACTACCTGGGCAGGAACTAGAGAGATGGCTCAGTGGTTAAAGGAACTTACTTGCAAAGCCTGATATCCCTGGTTCAATTCCCCAATAAATCACCCTAAGCAAGATGCACAAAGTGGTGCATATGGCTGGAGTTCCTTTGAAGCAGTGCAAGAGGCCCTTGAATGCCTCTTCTCTCTCTCTCTCTCTCTATCTGTCTTCTCACAAATAAGTAAATTTTAAAAATATTTCAGGTTAGAGAGATGGCCCAATGGTTAAAGGCACTTGATTGCAAAGTGTGACAGCCCAAATTCAATCTCCCAGTATCCATGTAAAGCCAGATGCACAAAGTGACATGTGTCTGGAGTTTGCAGCAGCAGGAGGTTCTGATGCACCCATTCTCTCTCTTTCTCCCTCTTGCCTTCTCTCTCTCAAAAATAAGAAAATAAATAAATATACTTTAAAAAAATAAGTTATATTTTAATAAAATAAATACCTTGGCAAGACCCCCTAGTTTGACATTTTCCAAGGGTTATGTGTTCCTTAGCCTAGGGTTCACCCTATAGGCCCATTTGACTCTCACCCAAATCTGTACCCCACCCTACACTACATCAGGAACCAAGATGACAGTCTGTCTTCACCAGCCTTCCTCTTTTTATTTATTTATTTATTTATTTTTGACAAGATATCATGTAGTGAAGGCTGGCCTCAAACTTCCCAGGTAGCCAAGAATGACCTTGAACTTCTGACCTTTCTCCCTCTACCTCTCCAGTGCTGGAATTACAGGTGTGTACCACCATGCCTGATTTATGCTCTGCTGGGGATGAAACCTAGGGCTTTGTACAGGCTAGGCAGTCACTCGACCCACTGAGTCATATCTTGTGCCCTCTTTGTGGCTTTTGAAATAAAGTTTCATTATGTAGCCCAGCCTGGCCTTGAACTCCTGATTCTCTGCCTCAGCTAGAAATACAGTGGGTGCCCCTTTACCAGGCTTCATTCTTCTTTTTCTTTGATTTGGCTGTGATGCATTTTTCAAAATTTTATTTATTTATTTATTTATTAGAGAAAGAGACAGAGAGAGAGAGAGAAAAAAAATGGGCACACTAGGACCTCCAGCCACTGCAAATGAACTCCACTTGCATGCACCACCCCACGCATCTGGCTTACATGGGTACTGGGGAATCAAACCTGGGTCTGTAGGCTTCACGGGCAAGAGCCTTAACCACTAAGCAATCTCCCCAGCCCCTCAAAATTTATTTTTTATTTTTCAACTTTTTTTTTTTTTTTGGCTTTCAAGGTAGGATCTTGCTCTAATCCAGGCTGACTTGGAATTCACTATGGAGTCTTAGGCTAGCCTTGAACTCACAGTGATCCTCCAACCTCAGCCTCTCTAATACTGGGGTTAAAGACATGGGCCACCACGCCCAGCCATTTTTTAATTTATTTTTTATTTGGCATACAGAGATTTAGGTATCATTCCTTCTAACATTTTCAAATACAATTTCTTTTTATTGATTCCCATCCTCCCTTCTGCCCCCTTCCCCTTCTTTCCCCCAATTTCCCTCCCACTCTGTATCTTCTCCTTTCTTTGATGTCTCTTATTTTCTAAATCAATCAGGACTTGGGTGGGGAAGTGAATGAGGAAATCTCATTCACGGAGGTTGCTGGTTTCCTCTTGCCTTCAGTCTGTCCATGTCCGTCATCTCTAGGCTCCTTCCTTGCTAAGGTCACACCCCATTGTCACTTCCTGAACAACACAGCCTGAGCGCTGTCCTCCTGGCTCCCGCTCTCCCTAGTCTGTGCCGCCACCCAGGTGCCAGGGGCTCAGGGAGAGTCTGCCCCTCACACACCCACTACTTGAAGAAACAGCCAAACTGTGTTTACAGGGGAACACCCCTCATGGCTCCTCCCCACCCCTTAGTTTCTCTCTGGACAAGGAGTCTATTTTTATTTTACTTCATGGACTTTGTCTTTTGAAATAATTAAGCACCTTCTTACAGTAGTAGTTTTTCTTCACCCTGGAACATTAACATCACATAACACATTGTAATATTTTTTAACACCTGCTTCAAATTATGCAGTTGCTATATTGTGATAAATATGTAGATGAGGGACGTTGGAGTAATGTGTCCCTAGATCTGGGCTGGACTGGGCTGAGGTAGGAGGGGCTTAGCCAAACTCTCCAAGTGGCCAAAAGTAAGAGCTATGCTAGGCTGTTCCTTCCCCTATAAATCCAGAACCCAGCTTCTTCAGCCAGGCCACATGCCCTCTCCTCTGGGGAATACTTTCTGTGTTTCCCCAAATTTTCTCCAACTTAGATCTGGATGTGAAAATAGGCTCAAAGTGGTCCAGGGACTTAAGACACGGGTTCTCAGCCTACTGGGCAACTCAAATGCTTCCAGGACAACGTGGCTGTTTGCTGACTCTGAGACAACTCTCGCACGTCTTCCCTTCACCTTTGGTTCCTTCTTCCTCCTCATGCTCAGCTGATGACCTCACTTTCTTATTGCACTGGGAATATGAGCATGCAACAGCCAAGTCTATGCATGAGAAGCCGCATGGGGCGCGGCACCGGCATCTGCCTGTCCCCGCGGTGTGAATGTCACCAACGCAACCTTCTTCAGGCTGTTAGTAGTTTGATAACACAAGCCCTGAAAATTTCACAGCTGCTCTTCTGAACCAGCTGCCTCTGCCACTCTGAAACCTGCCTGCCTGGGCAGGTTCATCTGCTCTCCACCTGCCCTTCTTCTTTGTGGGTCTGGTGCCTGCTTAGGAAGGCCCCAGAACTTCCCGTCTCCCCCTCTCCATGACCTCAAAATCATCCCTGAGCCACTCCTTTTCCCTTCATTCCATCCTTCCCATCAGCAAACACCCTGCCCTGTTCCCTTGGAGAAACCTTTCCATGATCACCTGTGCATTTCATCTCCTTTTCAGCGTGAATTCTCAGAAGAGCTGGGTGGCGCTGCCTCCTTCTTTCTCCTTTCTCCTCTCCTGCTCCTCTCTCAGCCTACGTGAGTTTGGTCCTCATCACTCTGGGGGTCATCCTGGTCAAGTTCACCACAAGTGCCAGAGAACTATGGCCTCTACCCTCAGGAAGAGGTTGGAAAGTGTGACCACACTCAGCCACTGACATGGTCCCTGCCTGCCTCATATCCTGTTACTTTCTGCCCTTTGCTGACCTCCTGGCTAGCCTCTCAGTTCTTCCATGGAGGTCAGCTTTGGGGAAAGACAGCTCTCATATTTGAGATGCTGATATGTTCCCAGTGACTAGTACACGATATATAGTAGGTGCAGTAAGTTGTATTTAATTTATTTGAGAAAGAGAGAGGGAGAGGGAGAGAGGAGAGACACTCCAAGGCCTCTTGTAGCTGCAAGCCAA